>NW_028227363.1:48073-371077 GCF_978045245.1 Mus caroli | reverse complement strand
TCACTCATATACTATGTACTACACTGTGCGTTTCTTATATTCTAAGTTTTTCAGTGCAACTCACTCATATACTATGTACTACACTGTGCGTTTCTTATATTCTAAGTTTTTCAGTGCAACTCACTCATATACTATGTACTACACTGTGCGTTTCTTATATTCTAAGTTTTTCAGTGCAACTCACTCATATACTATGTACTACACTGTGCGTTTCTTATATTCTTAGTTTTTCAGTGCAACTCACTCATATACTATGTACTACACTGTGCGTTTCTTATATTCTAAGTTTTTCAGTGCAACTCACTCATATACTATGTACTACACTGTGCGTTTCTTATATTCTAATTTTTTCAGTTCAACTCACTCATATACTATGTACTACACTGTGCGTTTCTTATATTCTAAGTTTTTCAGTGCAACTCACTCATATACTATGTACTACACTGTGCGTTTCTTATATTCTAAGTTTTTCAGTGCAACTCACTCATATACTATGTACTACACTGTGCATTTCGTGTAATGCTGGTTTTTCAGTAAATTCTAAGTTTTTCAGTGCAACTCACTCATATACTATGTACTACACTGTGCGTTTTTTATATTCTAAGTTTTTCAGTGCAACTCACTCATATACTATGTACTACACTGTGCGTTTCTTATATTCTAAGTTTTTCAGTGCAACTCACTCATATACTATGTACTACACTGTGCGTTTCTTATATTCTAATTTTTTCAGTGCAACTCACTCATATACTATGTACTACACTGTGCGTTTCTTATATTCTAAGTTTTTCAGTGCAACTCACTCATATACTATGTACTACACTGTGCGTTTCTTATATTCTAAGTTTTTCAGTGCAACTCACTCATATACTATGTACTACACTGTGCATTTCGTGTAATGCTGGTTTTTCAGTAAATTCTAAGTTTTTCAGTGCACCTCACTCATATACTATGTACTACACTGTGCGTTTCTTATATTCTAAGTTTTTCAGTGCACCTCACTCATATACTATGTACTACACTGTGCGTTTCTTATATTCTAAGTTTTTCAGTGCAACTCACTCATATACTATGTACTACACTGTGCGTTTCTTATATTCTAAGTTTTTCAGTGCAACTCACTCATATACTATGTACTACACTGTGCGTTTCTTATATTCTAAGTTTTTCAGTGCACCTCACTCATATACTATGTACTACACTGTGCGTTTCTTATATTCTAAGTTTTTCAGTGCAACTCACTCATATACTATGTACTACACTGTGCGTTTCTTATATTCTTAGTTTTTCAGTGCAACTCACTCATATACTATGTACTACACTGTGCGTTTCTTATATTCTAAGTTTTTCAGTGCAACTCACTCATATACTATGTACTACACTGTGCGTTTCTTATATTCTAATTTTTTCAGTTCAACTCACTCATATACTATGTACTACACTGTGCGTTTCTTATATTCTAAGTTTTTCAGTGCAACTCACTCATATACTATGTACTACACTGTGCGTTTCTTATATTCTAAGTTTTTCAGTGCAACTCACTCATATACTATGTACTACACTGTGCATTTCGTGTAATGCTGGTTTTTCAGTAAATTCTAAGTTTTTCAGTGCAACTCACTCATATACTATGTACTACACTGTGCGTTTCTTATATTCTAAGTTTTTCAGTGCAACTCACTCATATACTATGTACTACACTGTGCGTTTCTTATATTCTAAGTTTTTCAGTGCAACTCACTCATATACTATGTACTACAATGTGCGTTTCTTATATTCTAAGTTTTTCAGTGCAACTCACTCATATACTATGTACTACACTGTGCGTTTCTTATATTCTAAGTTTTTCAGTGCAACTCACTCATATACTATGTACTACACTGTGCGTTTCTTATATTCTAAGTTTTTCAGTGCAACTCACTCATATACTATGTACTACACTGTGCATTTCGTGTAATGCTGGTTTTTCAGTAAATTCTAAGTTTTTCAGTGCACCTCACTCATATACTATGTACTACACTGTGCGTTTCTTATATTCTAAGTTTTTCAGTGCACCTCACTCATATACTATGTACTACACTGTGCGTTTCTTATATTCTAAGTTTTTCAGTGCAACTCACTCATATACTATGTACTACACTGTGCGTTTCTTATATTCTAAGTTTTTCAGTGCAACACACTCATATACTATGTACTACACTGTGCGTTTCTTATATTCTAAGTTTTTCAGTGCAACTCACTCATATACTATGTACTACACTGTGCGTTTCTTATATTCTAAGTTTTTCAGTGCAACTCACTCATATACTATGTACTACACTGTGCGTTTCTTATATTCTTAGTTTTTCAGTGCAACTCACTCATATACTATGTACTACACTGTGCGTTTCTTATATTCTAAGTTTTTCAGTGCAACTCACTCATATACTATGTACTACACTGTGCGTTTCTTATATTCTAATTTTTTCAGTTCAACTCACTCATATACTATGTACTACACTGTGCGTTTCTTATATTCTAAGTTTTTCAGTGCAACTCACTCATATACTATGTACTACACTGTGCGTTTCTTATATTCTAAGTTTTTCAGTGCAACTCACTCATATACTATGTACTACACTGTGCATTTCGTGTAATGCTGGTTTTTCAGTAAATTCTAAGTTTTTCAGTGCAACTCACTCATATACTATGTACTACACTGTGCGTTTCTTATATTCTAAGTTTTTCAGTGCAACTCACTCATATACTATGTACTACACTGTGCGTTTCTTATATTCTAAGTTTTTCAGTGCAACTCACTCATATACTATGTACTACAATGTGCGTTTCTTATATTCTAAGTTTTTCAGTGCAACTCACTCATATACTATGTACTACACTGTGCGTTTCTTATATTCTAAGTTTTTCAGTGCAACTCACTCATATACTATGTACTACACTGTGCGTTTCTTATATTCTTAGTTTTTCAGTGCAACTCACTCATATACTATGTACTACACTGTGCGTTTCTTATATTCTAAGTTTTTCAGTGCAACTCACTCATATACTATGTACTACACTGTGCGTTTCTTATATTCTAAGTTTTTCAGTGCAACTCACTCATATACTATGTACTACACTGTGCATTTCGTGTAATGCTGGTTTTTCAGTAAATTCTAAGTTTTTCAGTGCACCTCACTCATATACTATGTACTACACTGTGCGTTTCTTATATTCTAAGTTTTTCAGTGCACCTCACTCATATACTATGTACTACACTGTGCGTTTCTTATATTCTAAGTTTTTCAGTGCAACTCACTCATATACTATGTACTACACTATGCGTTTCTTATATTCTAAGTTTTTCAGTGCAACTCACTCATATACTATGTACTACACTGTGCGTTTCTTATATTCTAAGTTTTTCAGTGCACCTCACTCATATACTATGTACTACACTGTGCGTTTCTTATATTCTAAGTTTTTCAGTGCAACTCACTCATATACTATGTACTACACTGTGCGTTTCTTATATTCTTAGTTTTTCAGTGCAACTCACTCATATACTATGTACTACACTGTGCGTTTCTTATATTCTAAGTTTTTCAGTGCAACTCACTCATATACTATGTACTACACTGTGCGTTTCTTATATTCTAATTTTTTCAGTTCAACTCACTCATATACTATGTACTACACTGTGCGTTTCTTATATTCTAAGTTTTTCAGTGCAACTCACTCATATACTATGTACTACACTGTGCGTTTCTTATATTCTAAGTTTTTCAGTGCAACTCACTCATATACTATGTACTACACTGTGCATTTCGTGTAATGCTGGTTTTTCAGTAAATTCTAAGTTTTTCAGTGCAACTCACTCATATACTATGTACTACACTGTGCGTTTCTTATATTCTAAGTTTTTCAGTGCAACTCACTCATATACTATGTACTACACTGTGCGTTTCTTATATTCTAAGTTTTTCAGTGCAACTCACTCATATACTATGTACTACAATGTGCGTTTCTTATATTCTAAGTTTTTCAGTGCAACTCACTCATATACTATGTACTACACTGTGCGTTTCTTATATTCTAAGTTTTTCAGTGCAACTCACTCATATACTATGTACTACACTGTGCGTTTCTTATATTCTAAGTTTTTCAGTGCAACTCACTCATATACTATGTACTACACTGTGCGTTTCTTATATTCTAAGTTTTTCAGTGCAACTCACTCATATACTATGTACTACACTGTGCGTTTCTTATATTCTAAGTTTTTCAGTGCAACACACTCATATACTATGTACTACACTGTGCGTTTCTTATATTCTAAGTTTTTCAGTGCAACACACTCATATACTATGTACTACACTGTGCGTTTCTTATATTCTAAGTTTTTCAGTGCAACTCACTCATATACTATGTACTACACTGTGCGTTTCTTATATTCTAAGTTTTTCAGTGCAACTCACTCATATACTATGTACTACACTGTGCGTTTCTTATATTCTTAGTTTTTCAGTGCAACTCACTCATATACTATGTACTACACTGTGCGTTTCTTATATTCTAAGTTTTTCAGTGCAACTCACTCATATACTATGTACTACACTGTGCGTTTCTTATATTCTTAGTTTTTCAGTGCAACTCACTCATATACTATGTACTACACTGTGCGTTTCTTATATTCTAAGTTTTTCAGTGCAACTCACTCATATACTATGTACTACACTGTGCGTTTCTTATATTCTAAGTTTTTCAGTGCAACTCACTCATATACTATGTACTACAATGTGCGTTTCTTATATTCTAAGTTTTTCAGTGCAACACACTCATATACTATGTACTACACTGTGCGTTTCTTATATTCTAAGTTTTTCAGTGCAACTCACTCATATACTATGTACTACACTGTGCGTTTCTTATATTCTAAGTTTTTCAGTGCAACTCACTCATATACTATGTACTACACTGTGCGTTTCTTATATTCTTAGTTTTTCAGTGCAACTCACTCATATACTATGTACTACACTGTGCGTTTCTTATATTCTAAGTTTTTCAGTGCAACTCACTCATATACTATGTACTACACTGTGCGTTTCTTATATTCTTAGTTTTTCAGTGCAACTCACTCATATACTATGTACTACACTGTGCGTTTCTTATATTCTAAGTTTTTCAGTGCAACTCACTCATATACTATGTACTACACTGTGCGTTTCTTATATTCTAAGTTTTTCAGTGCAACTCACTCATATACTATGTACTACAATGTGCGTTTCTTATATTCTAAGTTTTTCAGTGCAACTCACTCATATACTATGTACTACACTGTGCGTTTCTTATATTCTAAGTTTTTCAGTGCAACTCACTCATATACTATGTACTACACTGTGCGTTTCTTATATTCTTAGTTTTTCAGTGCAACTCACTCATATACTATGTACTACACTGTGCGTTTCTTATATTCTAAGTTTTTCAGTGCAACTCACTCATATACTATGTACTACACTGTGCGTTTCTTATATTCTAAGTTTTTCAGTGCAACTCACTCATATACTATGTACTACACTGTGCATTTCGTGTAATGCTGGTTTTTCAGTAAATTCTAAGTTTTTCAGTGCACCTCACTCATATACTATGTACTACACTGTGCGTTTCTTATATTCTAAGTTTTTCAGTGCACCTCACTCATATACTATGTACTACACTGTGCGTTTCTTATATTCTAAGTTTTTCAGTGCAACTCACTCATATACTATGTACTACACTATGCGTTTCTTATATTCTAAGTTTTTCAGTGCAACTCACTCATATACTATGTACTACACTGTGCGTTTCTTATATTCTAAGTTTTTCAGTGCACCTCACTCATATACTATGTACTACACTGTGCGTTTCTTATATTCTAAGTTTTTCAGTGCAACTCACTCATATACTATGTACTACACTGTGCGTTTCTTATATTCTTAGTTTTTCAGTGCAACTCACTCATATACTATGTACTACACTGTGCGTTTCTTATATTCTAAGTTTTTCAGTGCAACTCACTCATATACTATGTACTACACTGTGCGTTTCTTATATTCTAATTTTTTCAGTTCAACTCACTCATATACTATGTACTACACTGTGCGTTTCTTATATTCTAAGTTTTTCAGTGCAACTCACTCATATACTATGTACTACACTGTGCGTTTCTTATATTCTAAGTTTTTCAGTGCAACTCACTCATATACTATGTACTACACTGTGCATTTCGTGTAATGCTGGTTTTTCAGTAAATTCTAAGTTTTTCAGTGCAACTCACTCATATACTATGTACTACACTGTGCGTTTCTTATATTCTAAGTTTTTCAGTGCAACTCACTCATATACTATGTACTACACTGTGCGTTTCTTATATTCTAAGTTTTTCAGTGCAACTCACTCATATACTATGTACTACAATGTGCGTTTCTTATATTCTAAGTTTTTCAGTGCAACTCACTCATATACTATGTACTACACTGTGCGTTTCTTATATTCTAAGTTTTTCAGTGCAACTCACTCATATACTATGTACTACACTGTGCGTTTCTTATATTCTAAGTTTTTCAGTGCAACTCACTCATATACTATGTACTACACTGTGCGTTTCTTATATTCTAAGTTTTTCAGTGCAACTCACTCATATACTATGTACTACACTGTGCGTTTCTTATATTCTAAGTTTTTCAGTGCAACACACTCATATACTATGTACTACACTGTGCGTTTCTTATATTCTAAGTTTTTCAGTGCAACACACTCATATACTATGTACTACACTGTGCGTTTCTTATATTCTAAGTTTTTCAGTGCAACTCACTCATATACTATGTACTACACTGTGCGTTTCTTATATTCTAAGTTTTTCAGTGCAACTCACTCATATACTATGTACTACACTGTGCGTTTCTTATATTCTTAGTTTTTCAGTGCAACTCACTCATATACTATGTACTACACTGTGCGTTTCTTATATTCTAAGTTTTTCAGTGCAACTCACTCATATACTATGTACTACACTGTGCGTTTCTTATATTCTTAGTTTTTCAGTGCAACTCACTCATATACTATGTACTACACTGTGCGTTTCTTATATTCTAAGTTTTTCAGTGCAACTCACTCATATACTATGTACTACACTGTGCGTTTCTTATATTCTAAGTTTTTCAGTGCAACTCACTCATATACTATGTACTACACTGTGCATTTCGTGTAATGCTGGTTTTTCAGTAAATTCTAAGTTTTTCAGTGCAACTCACTCATATACTATGTACTACACTGTGCGTTTCTTATATTCTAAGTTTTTCAGTGCAACTCACTCATATACTATGTACTACACTGTGCGTTTCTTATATTCTAAGTTTTTCAGTGCAACTCACTCATATACTATGTACTACACTGTGCATTTCGTGTAATGCTGGTTTTTCAGTAAATTCTAAGTTTTTCAGTGCACCTCACTCATATACTATGTACTACACTGTGCGTTTCTTATATTCTAAGTTTTTCAGTGCACCTCACTCATATACTATGTACTACACTGTGCGTTTCTTATATTCTAAGTTTTTCAGTGCAACTCACTCATATACTATGTACTACACTATGCGTTTCTTATATTCTAAGTTTTTCAGTGCAACTCACTCATATACTATGTACTACACTGTGCGTTTCTTATATTCTAAGTTTTTCAGTGCACCTCACTCATATACTATGTACTACACTGTGCGTTTCTTATATTCTAAGTTTTTCAGTGCAACTCACTCATATACTATGTACTACACTGTGCGTTTCTTATATTCTAAGTTTTTCAGTGCAACTCACTCATATACTATGTACTACACTGTGCGTTTCTTATATTCTAAGTTTTTCAGTGCAACTCACTCATATACTATGTACTACACTGTGCGTTTCTTATATTCTAATTTTTTCAGTTCAACTCACTCATATACTATGTACTACACTGTGCGTTTCTTATATTCTAAGTTTTTCAGTGCAACTCACTCATATACTATGTACTACACTGTGCGTTTCTTATATTCTAAGTTTTTCAGTGCAACTCACTCATATACTATGTACTACACTGTGCATTTCGTGTAATGCTGGTTTTTCAGTAAATTCTAAGTTTTTCAGTGCAACTCACTCATATACTATGTACTACACTGTGCGTTTCTTATATTCTAAGTTTTTCAGTGCAACTCACTCATATACTATGTACTACACTGTGCGTTTCTTATATTCTAAGTTTTTCAGTGCAACTCACTCATATACTATGTACTACAATGTGCGTTTCTTATATTCTAAGTTTTTCAGTGCAACTCACTCATATACTATGTACTACACTGTGCGTTTCTTATATTCTAAGTTTTTCAGTGCAACTCACTCATATACTATGTACTACACTGTGCGTTTCTTATATTCTAAGTTTTTCAGTGCAACTCACTCATATACTATGTACTACACTGTGCGTTTCTTATATTCTAAGTTTTTCAGTGCAACTCACTCATATACTATGTACTACACTGTGCGTTTCTTATATTCTAAGTTTTTCAGTGCAACACACTCATATACTATGTACTACACTGTGCGTTTCTTATATTCTAAGTTTTTCAGTGCAACACACTCATATACTATGTACTACACTGTGCGTTTCTTATATTCTAAGTTTTTCAGTGCAACTCACTCATATACTATGTACTACACTGTGCGTTTCTTATATTCTAAGTTTTTCAGTGCAACTCACTCATATACTATGTACTACACTGTGCGTTTCTTATATTCTTAGTTTTTCAGTGCAACTCACTCATATACTATGTACTACACTGTGCGTTTCTTATATTCTAAGTTTTTCAGTGCAACTCACTCATATACTATGTACTACACTGTGCGTTTCTTATATTCTAATTTTTTCAGTTCAACTCACTCATATACTATGTACTACACTGTGCGTTTCTTATATTCTAAGTTTTTCAGTGCAACTCACTCATATACTATGTACTACACTGTGCGTTTCTTATATTCTAAGTTTTTCAGTGCAACTCACTCATATACTATGTACTACACTGTGCATTTCGTGTAATGCTGGTTTTTCAGTAAATTCTAAGTTTTTCAGTGCAACTCACTCATATACTATGTACTACACTGTGCGTTTCTTATATTCTAAGTTTTTCAGTGCAACTCACTCATATACTATGTACTACACTGTGCGTTTCTTATATTCTAAGTTTTTCAGTGCAACTCACTCATATACTATGTACTACAATGTGCGTTTCTTATATTCTAAGTTTTTCAGTGCAACTCACTCATATACTATGTACTACACTGTGCGTTTCTTATATTCTAAGTTTTTCAGTGCAACTCACTCATATACTATGTACTACACTGTGCGTTTCTTATATTCTTAGTTTTTCAGTGCAACTCACTCATATACTATGTACTACACTGTGCGTTTCTTATATTCTAAGTTTTTCAGTGCAACTCACTCATATACTATGAACTACACTGGCGTTTCTTATATTCTAAGTTTTTCAGTGCACCTCACTCATATACTATGTACTACACTGTGCGTTTCTTATATTCTAAGTTTTTCAGTGCAACTCACTCATATACTATGTACTACACTGTGCGTTTCTTATAATCTAAGTTTTTCAGTGCAACTCACTCATATACTATGTACTACACTGTGCGTTTCTTATATTCTAAGTTTTTCAGTGCAACTCACTCATATACTATGTACTACACTGTGCGTTTCTTATATTCTAATTTTTTCAGTTCAACTCACTCATATACTATGTACTACACTGTGCGTTTCTTATATTCTAAGTTTTTCAGTGCAACTCACTCATATACTATGTACTACACTGTGCGTTTCTTATATTCTAAGTTTTTCAGTGCAACTCACTCATATACTATGTACTACACTGTGCATTTCGTGTAATGCTGGTTTTTCAGTAAATTCTAAGTTTTTCAGTCCAACTCACTCATATACTATGTACTACTCTGTGCGTTTCTTATATTCTAAGTTTTTCAGTGCAACTCACTCATATACTATGTACTACACTGTGCGTTTCTTATATTCTAAGTTTTTCAGTGCAACTCACTCATATACTATGTACTACACTGTGCGTTTCTTATATTCTAATTTTTTCAGTGCAACTCACTCATATACTATGTACTACACTGTGCGTTTCTTATATTCTAAGTTTTTCAGTGCAACTCACTCATATACTATGTACTACACTGTGCGTTTCTTATATTCTAAGTTTTTCAGTGCACTCACTCATATACTATGTACTACACTGTGCGTTTCTTATATTCTAAGTTTTTCAGTGCAACTCACTCATATACTATGTACTACACTGTGCATTTCGTGTAATGCTGGTTTTTCAGTAAATTCTAAGTTTTTCAGTGCACCTCACTCATATACTATGTACTACACTGTGCGTTTCTTATATTCTAAGTTTTTCAGTGCACCTCACTCATATACTATGTACTACACTGTGCGTTTCTTATATTCTAAGTTTTTCAGTGCAACTCACTCATATACTATGTACTACACTGTGCGTTTCTTATATTCTAAGTTTTTCAGTGCAACTCACTCATATACTATGTACTACACTGTGCGTTTCTTATATTCTAAGTTTTTCAGTGCAACTCACTCATATACTATGTACTACACTGTGCGTTTCTTATATTCTAAGTTTTTCAGTGCAACTCACTCATATACTATGTACTACACTGTGCGTTTCTTATATTCTTAGTTTTTCAGTGCAACTCACTCATATACTATGTACTACACTGTGCGTTTCTTATATTCTAAGTTTTTCAGTGCAACTCACTCATATACTATGTACTACACTGTGCGTTTCTTATATTCTAATTTTTTCAGTTCAACTCACTCATATACTATGTACTACACTGTGCGTTTCTTATATTCTAAGTTTTTCAGTGCAACTCACTCATATACTATGTACTACACTGTGCGTTTCTTATATTCTAAGTTTTTCAGTGCAACTCACTCATATACTATGTACTACACTGTGCATTTCGTGTAATGCTGGTTTTTCAGTAAATTCTAAGTTTTTCAGTGCAACTCACTCATATACTACGTACTACACTGTGCGTTTCTTATATTCTAAGTTTTTCAGTGCAACTCACTCATATACTATGTACTACACTGTGCGTTTCTTATATTCTAAGTTTTTCAGTGCAACTCACTCATATACTATGTACTACAATGTGCGTTTCTTATATTCTAAGTTTTTCAGTGCAACTCACTCATATACTATGTACTACACTGTGCGTTTCTTATATTCTAAGTTTTTCAGTGCAACTCACTCATATACTATGTACTACACTGTGCGTTTCTTATATTCTAAGTTTTTCAGTGCAACTCACTCATATACTATGTACTACACTGTGCGTTTCTTATATTCTAAGTTTTTCAGTGCAACTCACTCATATACTATGTACTACACTGTGCGTTTCTTATATTCTAAGTTTTTCAGTGCAACTCACTAATATACTATGTACTACACTGTGCGTTTCTTATATTCTAAGTTTTTCAGTGCAACTCACTCATATACTATGTACTACACTGTGCGTTTCTTATATTCTAAGTTTTTCAGTGCAACTCACTCATATACTATGTACTACACTGTGCGTTTCTTATATTCTAAGTTTTTCAGTGCAACTCACTCATATACTATGTACTACACTGTGCGTTTCTTATATTCTTAGTTTTTCAGTGCAACTCACTCATATACTATGTACTACACTGTGCGTTTCTTATATTCTAAGTTTTTCAGTGCAACTCACTCGTATACTATGTACTACACTGTGCGTTTCTTATATTCTAATTTTTTCAGTTCAACTCACTCATATACTATGTACTACACTGTGCGTTTCTTATATTCTAAGTTTTTCAGTGCAACTCACTCATATACTATGTACTACACTGTGCGTTTCTTATATTCTAAGTTTTTCAGTGCAACTCACTCATATACTATGTACTACACTGTGCATTTCGTGTAATGCTGGTTTTTCAGTAAATTCTAAGTTTTTCAGTGCAACTCACTCATATACTATGTACTACACTGTGCGTTTCTTATATTCTAAGTTTTTCAGTGCAACTCACTCATATACTATGTACTACACTGTGCGTTTCTTATATTCTAAGTTTTTCAGTGCAACTCACTCATATACTATGTACTACAATGTGCGTTTCTTATATTCTAAGTTTTTCAGTGCAACTCACTCATATACTATGTACTACACTGTGCGTTTCTTATATTCTAAGTTTTTCAGTGCAACTCACTCATATACTATGTACTACACTGTGCGTTTCTTATATTCTAAGTTTTTCAGTGCAACTCACTCATATACTATGTACTACACTGTGCGTTTCTTATATTCTAAGTTTTTCAGTGCAACTCACTCATATACTATGTACTACACTGTGCGTTTCTTATATTCTAAGTTTTTCAGTGAAACTCACTCATATACTATGTACTACACTGTGCATTTCGTGTAATGCTGGTTTTTCAGTAAATTCTAAGTTTTTCAGTGCACCTCACTCATATACTATGTACTACACTGTGCGTTTCTTATATTCTAAGTTTTTCAGTGCACCTCACTCATATACTATGTACTACACTGTGCGTTTCTTATATTCTAAGTTTTTCAGTGCAACTCACTCATATACTATGTACTACACTGTGCGTTTCTTATAATCTAAGTTTTTCAGTGCAACTCACTCATATACTATGTACCACACTGTGCGTTTCTTATATTCTAAGTTTTTCAGTGCAACTCACTCATATACTATGTACTACACTGTGCGTTTCTTATATTCTAATTTTTTCAGTTCAACTCACTCATATACTATGTACTACACTGTGCGTTTCTTATACTCTAAGTTTTTCAGTGCAACTCACTCATATACTATGTACTACACTGTGCGTTTCTTATATTCTAAGTTTTTCAGTGCAACTCACTCATATACTATGTACTACACTGTGCATTTCGTGTAATGCTGGTTTTTCAGTAAATTCTAAGTTTTTCAGTCAAACTCACTCATATACTATGTACTACTCTGTGCGTTTCTTATATTCTAAGTTTTTCAGTGCAACTCACTCATATACTATGTACTACACTGTGCGTTTCTTATATTCTAAGTTTTTCAGTGCAACTCACTCATATACTATGTACTACAATGTGCGTTTCTTATATTCTAAGTTTTTCAGTGCAACTCACTCATATACTATGTACTACACTGTGCGTTTCTTATATTCTAAGTTTTTCAGTGCAACTCACTCATATACTATGTACTACACTGTGCGTTTCTTATATTCTAAGTTTTTCAGTGCAACTCACTCATATACTATGTACTACACTGTGCGTTTCTTATATTCTAAGTTTTTCAGTGCAACTCACTCATATACTATGTACTACACTGTGCGTTTCTTATATTCTAAGTTTTTTAGTGCAACTCACTCATATACTATGTACTACACTGTGCGTTTCTTATATTCTAAGTTTTTCAGTGCAACTCACTCATATACTATGTACTACACTGTGCGTTTCTTATATTCTAAGTTTTTCAGTGCAACTCACTCATATACTATGTACTACACTGTGCGTTTCTTATATTCTTAGTTTTTCAGTGCAACTCACTCATATACTATGTACTACACTGTGCGTTTCTTATATTCTAAGTTTTTCAGTGCAACTCACTCATATACTATGTACTACACTGTGCGTTTCTTATATTCTAATTTTTTCAGTTCAACTCACTCATATACTATGTACTACACTGTGCGTTTCTTATATTCTAAGTTTTTCAGTGCAACTCACTCATATACTATGTACTACACTGTGCGTTTCTTATATTCTAAGTTTTTCAGTGCAACTCACTCATATACTATGTACTACACTGTGCATTTCGTGTAATGCTGGTTTTTCAGTAAATTCTAAGTTTTTCAGTGCAACTCACTCATATACTATGTACTACACTGTGCGTTTCTTATATTCTAAGTTTTTCAGTGCAACTCACTCATATACTATGTACTACACTGTGCGTTTCTTATATTCTAAGTTTTTCAGTGCAACTCACTCATATACTATGTACTACAATGTGCGTTTCTTATATTCTAAGTTTTTCAGTGCAACTCACTCATATACTATGTACTACACTGTGCGTTTCTTATATTCTAAGTTTTTCAGTGCAACTCACTCATATACTATGTACTACACTGTGCGTTTCTTATATTCTAAGTTTTTCAGTGCAACTCACTCATATACTATGTACTACACTGTGCGTTTCTTATATTCTAAGTTTTTCAGTGC
The DNA here is from genome assembly GCF_978045245.1 of Mus caroli. NCBI lineage: Eukaryota > Metazoa > Chordata > Mammalia > Rodentia > Muridae > Mus > Mus caroli. The sequence continues at coordinate 356,722 of NW_028227363.1, read as the reverse complement.
AACTCACTCATATACTATGTACTACACTGTGCGTTTCTTATATTCTAAGTTTTTCAGTGCAACTCACTCATATACTATGTACTACACTGTGCATTTCGTGTAATGCTGGTTTTTCAGTAAATTCTAAGTTTTTCAGTGCACCTCACTCATATACTATGTACTACACTGTGCGTTTCTTATATTCTAAGTTTTTCAGTGCACCTCACTCATATACTATGTACTACACTGTGCGTTTCTTATATTCTAAGTTTTTCAGTGCAACTCACTCATATACTATGTACTACACTGTGCGTTTCTTATATTCTAAGTTTTTCAGTGCAACTCACTCATATACTATGTACTACACTGTGCGTTTCTTATATTCTAAGTTTTTCAGTGCAACTCACTCATATACTATGTACTACACTGTGCGTTTCTTATATTCTAAGTTTTTCAGTGCAACTCACTCATATACTATGTACTACACTGTGCGTTTCTTATATTCTTAGTTTTTCAGTGCAACTCACTCATATACTATGTACTACATTGTGCGTTTCTTATATTCTAAGTTTTTCAGTGCAACTCACTCATATACTATGTACTACACTGTGCGTTTCTTATATTCTAATTTTTTCAGTTCAACTCACTCATATACTATGTACTACACTGTGCGTTTCTTATATTCTAAGTTTTTCAGTGCAACTCACTCATATACTATGTACTACACTGTGCATTTCGTGTAATGCTGGTTTTTCAGTAAATTCTAAGTTTTTCAGTGCAACTCACTCATATACTATGTACTACACTCTGCGTTTCTTATATTCTAAGTTTTTCAGTGCAACTCACTCATATACTATGTACTACACTGTGCGTTTCTTATATTCTAAGTTTTTCAGTGCAACTCACTCATATACTATGTACTACAATGTGCGTTTCTTATATTCTAAGTTTTTCAGTGCAACTCACTCATATACTATGTACTACACTGTGCGTTTCTTATATTCTAAGTTTTTCAGTGCAACTCACTCATATACTATGTACTACACTGTGCGTTTCTTATATTCTAAGTTTTTCAGTGCAACTCACTCATATACTATGTACTACACTGTGCGTTTCTTATATTCTAAGTTTTTCAGTGCAACTCACTCATATACTATGTACTACACTGTGCGTTTCTTATATTCTAAGTTTTTCAGTGCACCTCACTCATATACTATGTACTACACTGTGCGTTTCTTATATTCTAAGTTTTTCAGTGCAACTCACTCATATACTATGTACTACACTGTGCGTTTCTTATAATCTAAGTTTTTCAGTGCAACTCACTCATATACTATGTACTACACTGTGCGTTTCTTATATTCTAAGTTTTTCAGTGCAACTCACTCATATACTATGTACTACACTGTGCGTTTCTTATATTCTAATTTTTTCAGTTCAACTCACTCATATACTATGTACTACACTGTGCGTTTCTTATATTCTAAGTTTTTCAGTGCAACTCACTCATATACTATGTACTACACTGTGCGTTTCTTATATTCTAAGTTTTTCAGTGCAACTCACTCATATACTATGTACTACACTGTGCATTTCGTGTAATGCTGGTTTTTCAGTAAATTCTAAGTTTTTCAGTGCAACTCACTCATATACTATGTACTACACTGTGCGTTTCTTATATTCTAAGTTTTTCAGTGCAACTCACTCATATACTATGTACTACACTGTGCGTTTCTTATATTCTAAGTTTTTCAGTGCAACTCACTCATATACTATGTACTACACTGTGCGTTTCTTATATTCTAAGTTTTTCAGTGCAACTCACTCATATACTATGTACTACACTGTGCATTTCGTGTAATGCTGGTTTTTCAGTAAATTCTAAGTTTTTCAGTGCACCTCACTCATATACTATGTACTACACTGTGCGTTTCTTATATTCTAAGTTTTTCAGTGCACCTCACTCATATACTATGTACTACACTGTGCGTTTCTTATATTCTAAGTTTTTCAGTGCAACTCACTCATATACTATGTACTACACTGTGCGTTTCTTTTATTCTAAGTTTTTCAGTGCAACTCACTCATATACTATGTACTACACTGTGCGTTTCTTATATTCTAAGTTTTTCAGTGCAACTCACTCATATACTATGTACTACACTGTGCGTTTCTTATATTCTAAGTTTTTCAGTGCAACTCACTCATATACTATGTACTACACTGTGCGTTTCTTATATTCTTAGTTTTTCAGTGCAACTCACTCATATACTATGTACTACACTGTGCGTTTCTTATATTCTAAGTTTTTCAGTGCAACTCACTCATATACTATGTACTACACTGTGCGTTTCTTATATTCTAATTTTTTCAGTTCAACTCACTCATATACTATGTACTACACTGTGCGTTTCTTATATTCTAAGTTTTTCAGTGCAACTCACTCATATACTATGTACTAAACTGTGCGTTTCTTATATTCTAAGTTTTTCAGTGCAACTCACTCATATACTATGTACTACACTGTGCATTTCGTGTAATGCTGGTTTTTCAGTAAATTCTAAGTTTTTCAGTGCAACTCACTCATATACTATGTACTACACTGTGCGTTTCTTATATTCTAAGTTTTTCAGTGCAACTCACTCATATACTATGTACTACACTGTGCGTTTCTTATATTCTAAGTTTTTCAGTGCAACTCACTCATATACTATGTACTACAATGTGCGTTTCTTATATTCTAAGTTTTTCAGTGCAACTCACTCATATACTATGTACTACACTGTGCGTTTCTTATATTCTAAGTTTTTCAGTGCAACTCACTCATATACTATGTACTACACTGTGCGTTTCTTATATTCTAAGTTTTTCAGTGCAACTCACTCATATACTATGTACTACACTGTGCGTTTCTTATATTCTAAGTTTTTCAGTGCAACTCACTCATATACTATGTACTACACTGTGCATTTCGTGTAATGCTGGTTTTTCAGTAAATTCTAAGTTTTTCAGTGCACCTCACTCATATACTATGTACTACACTGTGCGTTTCTTATATTCTAAGTTTTTCAGTGCACCTCACTCATATACTATGTACTACACTGTGCGTTTCTTATATTCTAAGTTTTTCAGTGCAACTCACTCATATACTATGTACTACACTGTGCGTTTCTTATATTCTAAGTTTTTCAGTGCAACTCACTCATATACTATGTACTACACTGTGCGTTTCTTATATTCTAATTTTTTCAGTGCAACTCACTCATATACTATGTACTACACTGTGCGTTTCTTATATTCTAAGTTTTTCAGTGCAACTCACTCATATACTATGTACTACACTATGCGTTTCTTATATTCTTAGTTTTTCAGTGCAACTCACTCATATACTATGTACTACACTGTGCGTTTCTTATATTCTAAGTTTTTCAGTGCAACTCACTCATATACTATGTACTACACTGTGCGTTTCTTATATTCTAATTTTTTCAGTTCAACTCACTCATATACTATGTACTACACTGTGCGTTTCTTATATTCTAAGTTTTTCAGTGCAACTCACTCATATACTATGTACTACACTGTGCGTTTCTTATATTCTAAGTTTTTCAGTGCAACTCACTCATATACTATGTACTACACTGTGCATTTCGTGTAATGCTGGTTTTTCAGTAAATTCTAAGTTTTTCAGTGCAACTCACTCATATACTATGTACTACACTGTGCGTTTCTTATATTCTAAGTTTTTCAGTGCAACTCACTCATATACTATGTACTACACTGTGCGTTTCTTATATTCTAAGTTTTTCAGTGCAACTCACTCATATACTATGTACTACACTGTGCGTTTCTTATATTCTAAGTTTTTCAGTGCAACTCACTCATATACTATGTACTACACTGTGCATTTCGTGTAATGCTGGTTTTTCAGTAAATTCTAAGTTTTTCAGTGCAACTCACTCATATACTATGTACTACACTGTGCGTTTCTTATATTCTAAGTTTTTCAGTGCAACTCACTCATATACTATGTACTACACTGTGCGTTTCTTATATTCTAAGTTTTTCAGTGCAACTCACTCATATACTATGTACTACAATGTGCGTTTCTTATATTCTAAGTTTTTCAGTGCAACTCACTCATATACCATGTACTACACTGTGCGTTTCTTATATTCTAAGTTTTTCAGTGCAACTCACTCATATACTATGTACTACACTGTGCGTTTCTTATATTCTAAGTTTTTCAGTGCAACTCACTCATATACTATGTACTACACTGTGCGTTTCTTATATTCTAAGTTTTTCAGTGCAACTCACTCATATACTATGTACTACACTGTGCGTTTCTTATATTCTAAGTTTTTCAGTGCAACTCACTCATATACTATGTACTACACTGTGCATTTCGTGTAATGCTGGTTTTTCAGTAAATTCTAAGTTTTTCAGTGCACCTCACTCATATACTATGTACTACACTGTGCGTTTCTTATATTCTAAGTTTTTCAGTGCACCTCACTCATATACTATGTACTACACTGTGCGTTTCTTATATTCTAAGTTTTTCAGTGCAACTCACTCATATACTATGTACTACACTGTGCGTTTCTTATATTCTAAGTTTTTCAGTGCAACTCACTCATATACTATGTACTACACTGTGCGTTTCTTATATTCTAAGTTTTTCAGTGCAACTCACTCATATACTATGTACTACACTGTGCGTTTCTTATATTCTAAGTTTTTCAGTGCAACTCACTCATATACTATGTACTACACTGTGCGTTTCTTATATTCTTAGTTTTTCAGTGCAACTCACTCATATACTATGTACTACATTGTGCGTTTCTTATATTCTAAGTTTTTCAGTGCAACTCACTGATATACTATGTACTACACTGTGCGTTTCTTATATTCTAATTTTTTCAGTTCAACTCACTCATATACTATGTACTACACTGTGCGTTTCTTATATTCTAAGTTTTTCAGTGCAACTCACTCATATACTATGTACTACACTGTGCATTTCGTGTAATGCTGGTTTTTCAGTAAATTCTAAGTTTTTCAGTGCAACTCACTCATATACTATGTACTACACTGTGCGTTTCTTATATTCTAAGTTTTTCAGTGCAACTCACTCATATACTATGTACTACACTGTGCGTTTCTTATATTCTAAGTTTTTCAGTGCAACTCACTCATATACTATGTACTACAATGTGCGTTTCTTATATTCTAAGTTTTTCAGTGCAACTCACTCATATACTATGTACTACACTGTGCGTTTCTTATATTCTAAGTTTTTCAGTGCAACTCACTCATATACTATGTACTACACTGTGCGTTTCTTATATTCTAAGTTTTTCAGTGCAACTCACTCATATACTATGTACTACACTGTGCGTTTCTTATATTCTAAGTTTTTCAGTGCAACTCACTCATATACTATGTACTACACTGTGCGTTTCTTATATTCTAAGTTTTTCAGTGCACCTCACTCATATACTATGTACTACACTGTGCGTTTCTTATATTCTAAGTTTTTCAGTGCAACTCACTCATATACTATGTACTACACTGTGCGTTTCTTATAATCTAAGTTTTTCAGTGCAACTCACTCATATACTATGTACTACACTGTGCGTTTCTTATATTCTAAGTTTTTCAGTGCAACTCACTCATATACTATGTACTACACTGTGCGTTTCTTATATTCTAATTTTTTCAGTTCAACTCACTCATATACTATGTACTACACTGTGCGTTTCTTATATTCTAAGTTTTTCAGTGCAACTCACTCATATACTATGTACTACACTGTGCGTTTCTTATATTCTAAGTTTTTCAGTGCAACTCACTCATATACTATGTACTACACTGTGCATTTCGTGTAATGCTGGTTTTTCAGTAAATTCTAAGTTTTTCAGTGCAACTCACTCATATACTATGTACTACACTGTGCGTTTCTTATATTCTAAGTTTTTCAGTGCAACTCACTCATATACTATGTACTACACTGTGCGTTTCTTATATTCTAAGTTTTTCAGTGCAACTCACTCATATACTATGTACTACACTGTGCGTTTCTTATATTCTAAGTTTTTCAGTGCAACTCACTCATATACTATGTACTACACTGTGCATTTCGTGTAATGCTGGTTTTTCAGTAAATTCTAAGTTTTTCAGTGCACCTCACTCATATACTATGTACTACACTGTGCGTTTCTTATATTCTAAGTTTTTCAGTGCACCTCACTCATATACTATGTACTACACTGTGCGTTTCTTATATTCTAAGTTTTTCAGTGCAACTCACTCATATACTATGTACTACAATGTGCGTTTCTTATATTCTAAGTTTTTCAGTGCAACTCACTCATATACTATGTACTACACTGTGCGTTTCTTATATTCTAAGTTTTTCAGTGCAACTCACTCATATACTATGTACTACACTGTGCGTTTCTTATATTCTAAGTTTTTCAGTGCAACTCACTCATATACTATGTACTACACTGTGCGTTTCTTATATTCTAAGTTTTTCAGTGCAACTCACTCATATACTATGTACTACACTGTGCGTTTCTTATATTCTAAGTTTTTCAGTGCAACTCACTCATATACTATGTACTACACTGTGCATTTCGTGTAATGCTGGTTTTTCAGTAAATTCTAAGTTTTTCAGTGCACCTCACTCATATACTATGTACTACACTGTGCGTTTCTTATATTCTAAGTTTTTCAGTGCACCTCACTCATATACTATGTACTACACTGTGCGTTTCTTATATTCTAAGTTTTTCAGTGCAACTCACTCATATACTATGTACTACACTGTGCGTTTCTTATATTCTAAGTTTTTCAGTGCAACTCACTCATATACTATGTACTACACTGTGCGTTTCTTATATTCTAAGTTTTTCAGTGCAACTCACTCATATACTATGTACTACACTGTGCGTTTCTTATATTCTAAGTTTTTCAGTGCAACTCACTCATATACTATGTACTACACTGTGCGTTTCTTATATTCTTAGTTTTTCAGTGCAACTCACTCATATACTATGTACTACATTGTGCGTTTCTTATATTCTAAGTTTTTCAGTGCAACTCACTGATATACTATGTACTACACTGTGCGTTTCTTATATTCTAATTTTTTCAGTTCAACTCACTCATATACTATGTACTACACTGTGCGTTTCTTATATTCTAAGTTTTTCAGTGCAACTCACTCATATACTATGTACTACACTGTGCATTTCGTGTAATGCTGGTTTTTCAGTAAATTCTAAGTTTTTCAGTGCAACTCACTCATATACTATGTACTACACTGTGCGTTTCTTATATTCTAAGTTTTTCAGTGCAACTCACTCATATACTATGTACTACACTGTGCGTTTCTTATATTCTAAGTTTTTCAGTGCAACTCACTCATATACTATGTACTACAATGTGCGTTTCTTATATTCTAAGTTTTTCAGTGCAACTCACTCATATACTATGTACTACACTGTGCGTTTCTTATATTCTAAGTTTTTCAGTGCAACTCACTCATATACTATGTACTACACTGTGCGTTTCTTATATTCTAAGTTTTTCAGTGCAACTCACTCATATACTATGTACTACACTGTGCGTTTCTTATATTCTAAGTTTTTCAGTGCAACTCACTCATATACTATGTACTACACTGTGCGTTTCTTATATTCTAAGTTTTTCAGTGCACCTCACTCATATACTATGTACTACACTGTGCGTTTCTTATATTCTAAGTTTTTCAGTGCAACTCACTCATATACTATGTACTACACTGTGCGTTTCTTATAATCTAAGTTTTTCAGTGCAACTCACTCATATACTATGTACTACACTGTGCGTTTCTTATATTCTAAGTTTTTCAGTGCAACTCACTCATATACTATGTACTACACTGTGCGTTTCTTATATTCTAATTTTTTCAGTTCAACTCACTCATATACTATGTACTACACTGTGCGTTTCTTATATTCTAAGTTTTTCAGTGCAACTCACTCATATACTATGTACTACACTGTGCGTTTCTTATATTCTAAGTTTTTCAGTGCAACTCACTCATATACTATGTACTACACTGTGCATTTCGTGTAATGCTGGTTTTTCAGTAAATTCTAAGTTTTTCAGTGCAACTCACTCATATACTATGTACTACACTGTGCGTTTCTTATATTCTAAGTTTTTCAGTGCAACTCACTCATATACTATGTACTACACTGTGCGTTTCTTATATTCTAAGTTTTTCAGTGCAACTCACTCATATACTATGTACTACACTGTGCGTTTCTTATATTCTAAGTTTTTCAGTGCAACTCACTCATATACTATGTACTACACTGTGCATTTCGTGTAATGCTGGTTTTTCAGTAAATTCTAAGTTTTTCAGTGCACCTCACTCATATACTATGTACTACACTGTGCGTTTCTTATATTCTAAGTTTTTCAGTGCACCTCACTCATATACTATGTACTACACTGTGCGTTTCTTATATTCTAAGTTTTTCAGTGCAACTCACTCATATACTATGTACTACACTGTGCGTTTCTTTTATTCTAAGTTTTTCAGTGCAACTCACTCATATACTATGTACTACACTGTGCGTTTCTTATATTCTAAGTTTTTCAGTGCAACTCACTCATATACTATGTACTACACTGTGCGTTTCTTATATTCTAAGTTTTTCAGTGCAACTCACTCATATACTATGTACTACACTGTGCGTTTCTTATATTCTTAGTTTTTCAGTGCAACTCACTCATATACTATGTACTACACTGTGCGTTTCTTATATTCTAAGTTTTTCAGTGCAACTCACTCATATACTATGTACTACACTGTGCGTTTCTTATATTCTAATTTTTTCAGTTCAACTCACTCATATACTATGTACTACACTGTGCGTTTCTTATATTCTAAGTTTTTCAGTGCAACTCACTCATATACTATGTACTAAACTGTGCGTTTCTTATATTCTAAGTTTTTCAGTGCAACTCACTCATATACTATGTACTACACTGTGCATTTCGTGTAATGCTGGTTTTTCAGTAAATTCTAAGTTTTTCAGTGCAACTCACTCATATACTATGTACTACACTGTGCGTTTCTTATATTCTAAGTTTTTCAGTGCAACTCACTCATATACTATGTACTACACTGTGCGTTTCTTATATTCTAAGTTTTTCAGTGCAACTCACTCATATACTATGTACTACAATGTGCGTTTCTTATATTCTAAGTTTTTCAGTGCAACTCACTCATATACTATGTACTACACTGTGCGTTTCTTATATTCTAAGTTTTTCAGTGCAACTCACTCATATACTATGTACTACACTGTGCGTTTCTTATATTCTAAGTTTTTCAGTGCAACTCACTCATATACTATGTACTACACTGTGCGTTTCTTATATTCTAAGTTTTTCAGTGCAACTCACTCATATACTATGTACTACACTGTGCATTTCGTGTAATGCTGGTTTTTCAGTAAATTCTAAGTTTTTCAGTGCACCTCACTCATATACTATGTACTACACTGTGCGTTTCTTATATTCTAAGTTTTTCAGTGCACCTCACTCATATACTATGTACTACACTGTGCGTTTCTTATATTCTAAGTTTTTCAGTGCAACTCACTCATATACTATGTACTACACTGTGCGTTTCTTATATTCTAAGTTTTTCAGTGCAACTCACTCATATACTATGTACTACACTGTGCGTTTCTTATATTCTAATTTTTTCAGTGCAACTCACTCATATACTATGTACTACACTGTGCGTTTCTTATATTCTAAGTTTTTCAGTGCAACTCACTCATATACTATGTACTACACTATGCGTTTCTTATATTCTTAGTTTTTCAGTGCAACTCACTCATATACTATGTACTACACTGTGCGTTTCTTATATTCTAAGTTTTTCAGTGCAACTCACTCATATACTATGTACTACACTGTGCGTTTCTTATATTCTAATTTTTTCAGTTCAACTCACTCATATACTATGTACTACACTGTGCGTTTCTTATATTCTAAGTTTTTCAGTGCAACTCACTCATATACTATGTACTACACTGTGCGTTTCTTATATTCTAAGTTTTTCAGTGCAACTCACTCATATACTATGTACTACACTGTGCATTTCGTGTAATGCTGGTTTTTCAGTAAATTCTAAGTTTTTCAGTGCAACTCACTCATATACTATGTACTACACTGTGCGTTTCTTATATTCTAAGTTTTTCAGTGCAACTCACTCATATACTATGTACTACACTGTGCGTTTCTTATATTCTAAGTTTTTCAGTGCAACTCACTCATATACTATGTACTACACTGTGCGTTTCTTATATTCTAAGTTTTTCAGTGCACCTCACTCATATACTATGTACTACACTGTGCGTTTCTTATATTCTAAGTTTTTCAGTGCAACTCACTCATATACTATGTACTACACTGTGCGTTTCTTATAATCTAAGTTTTTCAGTGCAACTCACTCATATACTATGTACTACACTGTGCGTTTCTTATATTCTAAGTTTTTCAGTGCAACTCACTCATATACTATGTACTACACTGTGCGGTTCTTATATTCTAAGTTTTTCAGTGCAACTCACTCATATACTATGTACTACACTGTGCGTTTCTTATATTCTAAGTTTTTCAGTGCAACTCACTCATATACTATGTACTACACTGTGCGTTTCTTATATTCTAAGTTTTTCAGTGCAACTCACTCATATACTATGTACTACACTGTGCGTTTCTTATATTTTAAGTTTTTCAGTGCACCTCACTCATATACTATGTACTACACTGTGCGTTGCTTATAGTCTAAGTTTTTCAGTGCAACTCACTCATATACTATGTACTACACTATGCGTTTCTTATATTCTAAGTTTTTCAGTGCAACTCACTCATATACTATGTACTACACTGTGCGTTTCTTATATTCTAAGTTTTTCAGTGCAACTCACTCATATACTATGTACTACACTGTGCGTTTCTTATATTCTAAGTTTTTCAGTGCAACTCACTCATATACTATGTACTACACTGTGCGTTTCTTATATTCTAAGTTTTTCAGTGCAACTCACTCATATACTATGTACTACACTGTGCGTTTCGTATATTCTAAGTTTTTCAGTGCAACTCACTCATATACTATGTACTACACTGTGCGTTTCTTATATTCTAAGTTTTTCAGTGCAACTCACTCATATACTATGTACTACACTGTGTATTTCGTGTAATGCCGGTTTTTCAGTAAATTCTAAGTTTTTCAGAGCAACTCACTCATATACTATGTACTACACTGTGCGTTTCTTATATTCTAAGTTTTTCAGTGCAACTCACTCATATACTATGTACTACACTGTGCGGTTCTTATATTCTAAGTTTTTCAGTGCAACTCACTCATATACTATGTACTACACTGTGCGTTTCTTATATTCTAAGTTTTTCAGTGCAACTCACTCATATACTATGTACTACACTGTGCGTTTCTTATATTCTAAGTTTTTCAGTGCAACTCACTCATATACTATGTACTACACTGTGCGTTTCTTATATTTTAAGTTTTTCAGTGCACCTCACTCATATACTATGTACTACACTGTGCGTTGCTTATAGTCTAAGTTTTTCAGTGCAACTCACTCATATACTATGTACTACACTATGCGTTTCTTATATTCTAAGTTTTTCAGTGCAACTCACTCATATACTATGTACTACACTGTGCGTTTCTTATATTCTAAGTTTTTCAGTGCAACTCACTCATATACTATGTACTACACTGTGCGTTTCTTATATTCTAAGTTTTTCAGTGCAACTCACTCATATACTATGTACTACACTGTGCGTTTCTTATATTCTAAGTTTTTCAGTGCAACTCACTCATATACTATGTACTACACTGTGCGTTTCGTATATTCTAAGTTTTTCAGTGCAACTCACTCATATACTATGTACTACACTGTGCGTTTCTTATATTCTAAGTTTTTCAGTGCAACTCACTCATATACTATGTACTACACTGTGTATTTCGTGTAATGCCGGTTTTTCAGTAAATTCTAAGTTTTTCAGAGCAACTCACTCATATACTATGTACTACACTGTGCGTTTCTTATATTCTAAGTTTTTCAGTGCAACTCACTCATATACTATGTACTACACTGTGCGTTTCTTATATTCTAAGTTTTTCAGTGCAACTCACTCATATACTATGTACTACACTGTGCGTTTCTTATATTCTAAGTTTTTCAGTGCAACTCACTCATATACTATGTACTACACTGTGCATTTCGTGTAATGCTGGTTTTTCAGTAAATTCTAAGTTTTTCAGTGCACCTCACTCATATACTATGTACTACACTGTGCGTTTCTTATATTCTAAGTTTTTCAGTGCACCTCACTCATATACTATGTACTACACTGTGCGTTTCTTATATTCTAAGTTTTTCAGTGCAACTCACTCATATACTATGTACTACACTGTGCGTTTCTTATATTCTAAGTTTTTCAGTGCAACTCACTCATATACTATGTACTACACTGTGCGTTTCTTATATTCTAATTTTTTCAGTGCAACTCACTCATATACTATGTACTACACTGTGCGTTTCTTATATTCTAAGTTTTTCAGTGCAACTCACTCATATACTATGTACTACACTGTGCGTTTCTTATATTCTTAGTTTTTCAGTGCAACTCACTCATATACTATGTACTACACTGTGCGTTTCTTATATTCTAAGTTTTTCAGTGCAACTCACTCATATACTATGTACTACACTGTGCGTTTCTTATATTCTAATTTTTTCAGTTCAACTCACTCATATACTATGTACTACACTGTGCGTTTCTTATATTCTAAGTTTTTCAGTGCAACTCACTCATATACTATGTACTACACTGTGCGTTTCTTATATTCTAAGTTTTTCAGTGCAACTCACTCATATACTATGTACTACACTGTGCATTTCGTGTAATGCTGGTTTTTCAGTAAATTCTAAGTTTTTCAGTGCAACTCACTCATATACTATGTACTACACTGTGCGTTTCTTATATTCTAAGTTTTTCAGTGCAACTCACTCATATACTATGTACTACACTGTGCGTTTCTTATATTCTAAGTTTTTCAGTGCAACTCACTCATATACTATGTACTACAATGTGCGTTTCTTATATTCTAAGTTTTTCAGTGCAACTCACTCATATACTATGTACTACACTGTGCGTTTCTTATATTCTAAGTTTTTCAGTGCAACTCACTCATATACTATGTACTACACTGTGCGTTTCTTATATTCTAAGTTTTTCAGTGCAACTCACTCATATACTATGTACTACACTGTGCGTTTCTTTTATTCTAAGTTTTTCAGTGCAACTCACTCATATACTATGTACTACACTGTGCGTTTCTTATATTCTAAGTTTTTCAGTGCACCTCACTCATATACTATGTACTACACTGTGCGTTTCTTATATTCTAAGTTTTTCAGTGCAACTCACTCATATACTATGTACTACACTGTGCGTTTCTTATAATCTAAGTTTTTCAGTGCAACTCACTCATATACTATGTACTACACTGTGCGTTTCTTATATTCTAAGTTTTTCAGTGCAACTCACTCATATACTATGTACTACACTGTGCGGTTCTTATATTCTAAGTTTTTCAGTGCAACTCACTCATATACTATGTACTACACTGTGCGTTTCTTATATTCTAAGTTTTTCAGTGCAACTCACTCATATACTATGTACTACACTGTGCGTTTCTTATATTCTAAGTTTTTCAGTGCAACTCACTCATATACTATGTACTACACTGTGTGTTTCTTATATTTTAAGTTTTTCAGTGCACCTCACTCATATACTATGTACTACACTGTGCGTTGCTTATAGTCTAAGTTTTTCAGTGCAACTCACTCATATACTATGTACTACACTATGCGTTTCTTATATTCTAAGTTTTTCAGTGCAACTCACTCATATACTATGTACTACACTGTGCGTTTCTTATATTCTAAGTTTTTCAGTGCAACTCACTCATATACTATGTACTACACTGTGCGTTTCTTATATTCTAAGTTTTTCAGTGCAACTCACTCATATACTATGTACTACACTGTGCGTTTCTTATATTCTAAGTTTTTCAGTGCAACTCACTCATATACTATGTACTACACTGTGCGTTTCGTATATTCTAAGTTTTTCAGTGCAACTCACTCATATACTATGTACTACACTGTGCGTTTCTTATATTCTAAGTTTTTCAGTGCAACTCACTCATATACTATGTACTACAATGTGCGTTTCTTATATTCTAAGTTTTTCAGTGCAACTCACTCATATACTATGTACTACACTGTGCGTTTCTTATATTCTAAGTTTTTCAGTGCAACTCACTCATATACTATGTACTACACTGTGCGTTTCTTATATTCTAAGTTTTTCAGTGCAACTCACTCATATACTATGTACTACACTGTGCGTTTCTTATATTCTAAGTTTTTCAGTGCAACTCACTCATATACTATGTACTACACTGTGCATTTCGTGTAATGCTGGTTTTTCAGTAAATTCTAAGTTTTTCAGTGCACCTCACTCATATACTATGTACTACACTGTGCGTTTCTTATATTCTAAGTTTTTCAGTGCACCTCACTCATATACTATGTACTACACTGTGCGTTTCTTATATTCTAAGTTTTTCAGTGCAACTCACTCATATACTATGTACTACACTGTGCGTTTCTTATATTCTAAGTTTTTCAGTGCAACTCACTCATATACTATGTACTACACTGTGCGTTTCTTATATTCTAATTTTTTCAGTGCAACTCACTCATATACTATGTACTACACTGTGCGTTTCTTATATTCTAAGTTTTTCAGTGCAACTCACTCATATACTATGTACTACACTGTGCGTTTCTTATATTCTTAGTTTTTCAGTGCAACTCACTCATATACTATGTACTACACTGTGCGTTTCTTATATTCTAAGTTTTTCAGTGCAACTCACTCATATACTATGTACTACACTGTGCGTTTCTTATATTCTAATTTTTTCAGTTCAACTCACTCATATACTATGTACTACACTGTGCGTTTCTTATATTCTAAGTTTTTCAGTGCAACTCACTCATATACTATGTACTACACTGTGCGTTTCTTATATTCTAAGTTTTTCAGTGCAACTCACTCATATACTATGTACTACACTGTGCATTTCGTGTAATGCTGGTTTTTCAGTAAATTCTAAGTTTTTCAGTGCAACTCACTCATATACTATGTACTACACTGTGCGTTTCTTATATTCTAAGTTTTTCAGTGCAACTCACTCATATACTATGTACTACACTGTGCGTTTCTTATATTCTAAGTTTTTCAGTGCAACTCACTCATATACTATGTACTACAATGTGCGTTTCTTATATTCTAAGTTTTTCAGTGCAACTCACTCATATACTATGTACTACACTGTGCGTTTCTTATATTCTAAGTTTTTCAGTGCAACTCACTCATATACTATGTACTACACTGTGCGTTTCTTATATTCTAAGTTTTTCAGTGCAACTCACTCATATACTATGTACTACACTGTGCGTTTCTTATATTCTAAGTTTTTCAGTGCAACTCACTCATATACTATGTACTACACTGTGCGTTTCTTATATTCTAAGTTTTTCAGTGCACCTCACTCATATACTATGTACTACACTGTGCGTTTCTTATATTCTAAGTTTTTCAGTGCAACTCACTTATATACTATGTACTACACTGTGCGTTTCTTATAATCTAAGTTTTTCAGTGCAACTCACTCATATACTATGTACTACACTGTGCGTTTCTTATATTCTAAGTTTTTCAGTGCAACTCACTCATATACTATGTACTACACTGTGCGGTTCTTATATTCTAAGTTTTTCAGTGCAACTCACTCATATACTATGTACTACACTGTGCGTTTCTTATATTCTAAGTTTTTCAGTGCAACTCACTCATATACTATGTACTACACTGTGCGTTTCTTATATTCTAAGTTTTTCAGTGCAACTCACTCATATACTATGTACTACACTGTGCGTTTCTTATATTTTAAGTTTTTCAGTGCACCTCACTCATATACTATGTACTACACTGTGCGTTGCTTATAGTCTAAGTTTTTCAGTGCAACTCACTCATATACTATGTACTACACTATGCGTTTCTTATATTCTAAGTTTTTCAGTGCAACTCACTCATATACTATGTACTACACTGTGCGTTTCTTATATTCTAAGTTTTTCAGTGCAACTCACTCATATACTATGTACTACACTGTGCGTTTCTTATATTCTAAGTTTTTCAGTGCAACTCACTCATATACTATGTACTACACTGTGCGTTTCTTATATTCTAAGTTTTTCAGTGCAACTCACTCATATACTATGTACTACACTGTGCGTTTCGTATATTCTAAGTTTTTCAGTGCAACTCACTCATATACTATGTACTACACTGTGCGTTTCTTATATTCTAAGTTTTTCAGTGCAACTCACTCATATACTATGTACTACACTGTGTATTTCGTGTAATGCCGGTTTTTCAGTAAATTCTAAGTTTTTCAGAGCAACTCACTCATATACTATGTACTACACTGTGCGTTTCTTATATTCTAAGTTTTTCAGTGCAACTCACTCATATACTATGTACTACACTGTGCGTTTCTTATATTCTAAGTTTTTCAGTGCAACTCACTCATATACTATGTACTACACTGTGCGTTTCTTATATTCTAAGTTTTTCAGTGCAACTCACTCATATACTATGTACTACACTGTGCATTTCGTGTAATGCTGGTTTTTCAGTAAATTCTAAGTTTTTCAGTGCACCTCACTCATATACTATGTACTACACTGTGCGTTTCTTATATTCTAAATTTTTCAGTGCAACTCACTCATATACTATGTACTACACTGTGCGTTTCTTAATTTCTAAGTTTTTCAGTGCAACTCACTCATATACTTTGTACTACACTGTGCGTTTCTTATATTCTAAGTTTTTCAGTGCAACTCACTCATATACTATGTACTACACTGTGCGTTTCTTATATTCTAAGTTTTTCAGTGCAACTCACTCATATACTATGTACTACACTGTGCGGTTCTTATATTCTAAGTTTTTCAGTGCAACTCACTCATATACTATGTACTACACTGTGCGTTTCTTATATTCTAAGTTTTTCAGTGCAACTCACTCATATACTATGTACTACACTGTGCGTTTCTTATATTCTAAGTTTTTCAGTGCAACTCACTCATATACTATGTACTACACTGTGCGTTTCTTATATTTTAAGTTTTTCAGTGCACCTCACTCATATACTATGTACTACACTGTGCGTTGCTTATAGTCTAAGTTTTTCAGTGCAACTCACTCATATACTATGTACTACACTATGCGTTTCTTATATTCTAAGTTTTTCAGTGCAACTCACTCATATACTATGTACTACACTGTGCGTTTCTTATATTCTAAGTTTTTCAGTGCAACTCACTCATATACTATGTACTACACTGTGCGTTTCTTATATTCTAAGTTTTTCAGTGCAACTCACTCATATACTATGTACTACACTGTGCGTTTCTTATATTCTAAGTTTTTCAGTGCAACTCACTCATATACTATGTACTACACTGTGCGTTTCGTATATTCTAAGTTTTTCAGTGCAACTCACTCATATACTATGTACTACACTGTGCGTTTCTTATATTCTAAGTTTTTCAGTGCAACTCACTCATATACTATGTACTACACTGTGTATTTCGTGTAATGCCGGTTTTTCAGTAAATTCTAAGTTTTTCAGAGCAACTCACTCATATACTATGTACTACACTGTGCGTTTCTTATATTCTAAGTTTTTCAGTGCAACTCACTCATATACTATGTACTACACTGTGCCTTTCTTATATTCTAAGTTTTTCAGTGCAACTCACTCATATACTATGTACTACACTGTGCGTTTCTTATATTCTAAGTTTTTCAGTGCAACTCACTCATATACTATGTACTACACTGTGCATTTCGTGTAATGCTGGTTTTTCAGTAAATTCTAAGTTTTTCAGTGCACCTCACTCATATACTATGTACTACACTGTGCGTTTCTTATATTCTAAGTTTTTCAGTGCACCTCACTCATATACTATGTACTACACTGTGCGTTTCTTATATTCTAAGTTTTTCAGTGCAACTCACTCATATACTATGTACTACACTGTGCGTTTCTTATATTCTAAGTTTTTCAGTGCAACTCACTCATATACTATGTACTACACTGTGCGTTTCTTATATTCTAATTTTTTCAGTGCAACTCACTCATATACTATGTACTACACTGTGCGTTTCTTATATTCTAAGTTTTTCAGTGCAACTCACTCATATACTATGTACTACACTGTGCGTTTCTTATATTCTTAGTTTTTCAGTGCAACTCACTCATATACTATGTACTACACTGTGCGTTTCTTATATTCTAAGTTTTTCAGTGCAACTCACTCATATACTATGTACTACACTGTGCGTTTCTTATATTCTAATTTTTTCAGTTCAACTCACTCATATACTATGTACTACACTGTGCGTTTCTTATATTCTAAGTTTTTCAGTGCAACTCACTCATATACTATGTACTACACTGTGCGTTTCTTATATTCTAAGTTTTTCAGTGCAACTCACTCATATACTATGTACTACACTGTGCATTTCGTGTAATGCTGGTTTTTCAGTAAATTCTAAGTTTTTCAGTGCAACTCACTCATATACTATGTACTACACTGTGCGTTTCTTATATTCTAAGTTTTTCAGTGCAACTCACTCATATACTATGTACTACACTGTGCGTTTCTTATATTCTAAGTTTTTCAGTGCAACTCACTCATATACTATGTACTACACTGTGCGTTTCTTATATTCTAAGTTTTTCAGTGCAACTCACTCATATACTATGTACTACACTGTGCGTTTCTTATATTCTAAGTTTTTCAGTGCAACTCACTCATATACTATGTACTACACTGTGCGTTTCTTATATTCTAAGTTTTTCAGTGCAACTCACTCATATACTATGTACTACACTGTGCGTTTCTTATATTCTAAGTTTTTCAGTGCAACTCACTCATATACTATGTACTACACTGTGCGTTTCTTATATTCTAAGTTTTTCAGTGCAACTCACTCATATACTATGTACTACACTGTGCGTTTCTTATATTCTAAGTTTTTCAGTGCACCTCACTCATATACTATGTACTACACTGTGCGTTTCTTATATTCTAAGTTTTTCAGTGCAACTCACTCATATACTATGTACTACACTGTGCGTTTCTTATAATCTAAGTTTTTCAGTGCAACTCACTCATATACTATGTACTACACTGTGCGTTTCTTATATTCTAAGTTTTTCAGTGCAACTCACTCATATACTATGTACTACACTGTGCGTTTCTTATATTCTAAGTTTTTCAGTGCAACTCACTCATATACTATGTACTACACTGTGCGTTTCTTATATTCTAAGTTTTTCAGTGCAACTCACTCATATACTATGTACTACACTGTGCGTTTCTTATATTCTAAGTTTTTCAGTGCAACTCACTCATATACTATGTACTACACTGTGCGTTTCTTATATTTTAAGTTTTTCAGTGCACCTCACTCATATACTATGTACTACACTGTGCGTTGCTTATAGTCTAAGTTTTTCAGTGCAACTCACTCATATACTATGTACTACACTATGCGTTTCTTATATTCTAAGTTTTTCAGTGCAACTCACTCATATACTATGTACTACACTGTGCGTTTCTTATATTCTAAGTTTTTCAGTGCAACTCACTCATATACTATGTACTACACTGTGCGTTTCTTATATTCTAAGTTTTTCAGTGCAACTCACTCATATACTATGTACTACACTGTGCGTTTCTTATATTCTAAGTTTTTCAGTGCAACTCACTCATATACTATGTACTACACTGTGCGTTTCGTATATTCTAAGTTTTTCAGTGCAACTCACTCATATACTATGTACTACACTGTGCGTTTCTTATATTCTAAGTTTTTCAGTGCAACTCACTCATATACTATGTACTACACTGTGTATTTCGTGTAATGCCGGTTTTTCAGTAAATTCTAAGTTTTTCAGAGCAACTCACTCATATACTATGTACTACACTGTGCGTTTCTTATATTCTAAGTTTTTCAGTGCAACTCACTCATATACTATGTACTACACTGTGCGTTTCTTATATTCTAAGTTTTTCAGTGCAACTCACTCATATACTATGTACTACACTGTGCGTTTCTTATATTCTAAGTTTTTCAGTGCAACTCACTCATATACTATGTACTACACTGTGCATTTCGTGTAATGCTGGTTTTTCAGTAAATTCTAAGTTTTCAGTGCACCTCACTCATATACTATGTACTACACTGTGCGTTTCTTATATTCTAAATTTTTCAGTGCAACTCACTCATATACTATGTACTACACTGTGCGTTTCTTATATTCTAAGTTTTTCAGTGCAACTCACTCATATACTTTGTACTACACTGTGCGTTTCTTATATTCTAAGTTTTTCAGTGCAACTCACTCATATAATATGTACTACACTGTGCGTTTCTTATATTCTAAGTTTTTCAGTGCAACTCACTCATATACTATGTACTACACTGTGCGGTTCTTATATTCTAAGTTTTTCAGTGCAACTCACTCATATACTATGTACTACACTGTGCGTTTCTTATATTCTAAGTTTTTCAGTGCAACTCACTCATATACTATGTACTACACTGTGCGTTTCTTATATTCTAAGTTTTTCAGTGCAACTCACTCATATACTATGTACTACACTGTGCGTTTCTTATATTTTAAGTTTTTCAGTGCACCTCACTCATATACTATGTACTACACTGTGCGTTGCTTATAGTCTAAGTTTTTCAGTGCAACTCACTCATATACTATGTACTACACTATGCGTTTCTTATATTCTAAGTTTTTCAGTGCAACTCACTCATATACTATGTACTACACTGTGCGTTTCTTATATTCTAAGTTTTTCAGTGCAACTCACTCATATACTATGTACTACACTGTGCGTTTCTTATATTCTAAGTTTTTCAGTGCAACTCACTCATATACTATGTACTACACTGTGCGTTTCTTATATTCTAAGTTTTTCAGTGCAACTCACTCATATACTATGTACTACACTGTGCGTTTCGTATATTCTAAGTTTTTCAGTGCAACTCACTCATATACTATGTACTACACTGTGCGTTTCTTATATTCTAAGTTTTTCAGTGCAACTCACTCATATACTATGTACTACACTGTGTATTTCGTGTAATGCCGGTTTTTCAGTAAATTCTAAGTTTTTCAGAGCAACTCACTCATATACTATGTACTACACTGTGTGTTTCTTATATTCTAAGTTTTTCAGTGCAACTCACTCATATACTTGTACTACACTGTGCGTTTCTTATATTCTAAGTTTTTCAGTGCAACTCACTCATATACTATGTACTACACTGTGCGTTTCTTATATTCTAAGTTTTTCAGTGCAACTCACTCATATACTATGTACTACACTGTGCATTTCGTGTAATGCTGGTTTTTCAGTAAATTCTAAGTTTTTCAGTGCACCTCATTCATATACTATGTACTACACTGTGCGTTTCTTATATTCTAAATTTTTCAGTGCAACTCACTCATATACTATGTACTACACTGTGCGTTTCTTATATTCTAAGTTTTTCAGTGCACCTCACTCATATACTATGTACTACACTGTGCGTTGCTTATAGTCTAAGTTTTTCAGTGCAACTCACTCATATACTATGTACTACACTATGCGTTTCTTATATTCTAAGTTTTTCAGTGCAACTCACTCATATACTATGTACTACACTGTGCGTTTCTTATATTCTAAGTTTTTCAGTGCAACTCACTCATATACTATGTACTACACTGTGCGTTTCTTATATTCTAAGTTTTTCAGTGCAACTCACTCATATACTATGTACTACACTGTGCGTTTCTTATATTCTAAGTTTTTCAGTGCAACTCACTCATATACTATGTACTACACTGTGCGTTTCGTATATTCTAAGTTTTTCAGTGCAACTCACTCATATACTATGTACTACACTGTGCGTTTCTTATATTCTAAGTTTTTCAGTGCAACTCACTCATATACTATGTACTACACTGTGTATTTCGTGTAATGCCGGTTTTTCAGTAAATTCTAAGTTTTTCAGAGCAACTCACTCATATACTATGTACTACACTGTGCGTTTCTTATATTCTAAGTTTTTCAGTGCAACTCACTCATATACTATGTACTACACTGTGCCTTTCTTATATTCTAAGTTTTTCAGTGCAACTCACTCATATACTATGTACTACACTGTGCGTTTCTTATATTCTAAGTTTTTCAGTGCAACTCACTCATATACTATGTACTACACTGTGCATTTCGTGTAATGCTGGTTTTTCAGTAAATTCTAAGTTTTTCAGTGCACCTCACTCATATACTATGTACTACACTGTGCGTTTCTTATATTCTAAGTTTTTCAGTGCACCTCACTCATATACTATGTACTACACTGTGCGTTTCTTATATTCTAAGTTTTTCAGTGCAACTCACTCATATACTATGTACTACACTGTGCGTTTCTTATATTCTAAGTTTTTCAGTGCAACTCACTCATATACTATGTACTACACTGTGCGTTTCTTATATTCTAATTTTTTCAGTGCAACTCACTCATATACTATGTACTACACTGTGCGTTTCTTATATTCTAAGTTTTTCAGTGCAACTCACTCATATACTATGTACTACACTGTGCGTTTCTTATATTCTTAGTTTTTCAGTGCAACTCACTCATATACTATGTACTACACTGTGCGTTTCTTATATTCTAAGTTTTTCAGTGCAACTCACTCATATACTATGTACTACACTGTGCGTTTCTTATATTCTAATTTTTTCAGTTCAACTCACTCATATACTATGTACTACACTGTGCGTTTCTTATATTCTAAGTTTTTCAGTGCAACTCACTCATATACTATGTACTACACTGTGCGTTTCTTATATTCTAAGTTTTTCAGTGCAACTCACTCATATACTATGTACTACACTGTGCATTTCGTGTAATGCTGGTTTTTCAGTAAATTCTAAGTTTTTCAGTGCAACTCACTCATATACTATGTACTACACTGTGCGTTTCTTATATTCTAAGTTTTTCAGTGCAACTCACTCATATACTATGTACTACACTGTGCGTTTCTTATATTCTAAGTTTTTCAGTGCAACTCACTCATATACTATGTACTACACTGTGCGTTTCTTATATTCTAAGTTTTTCAGTGCAACTCACTCATATACTATGTACTACACTGTGCGTTTCTTATATTCTAAGTTTTTCAGTGCAACTCACTCATATACTATGTACTACACTGTGCGTTTCTTATATTCTAAGTTTTTCAGTGCAACTCACTCATATACTATGTACTACACTGTGCGTTTCTTATATTCTAAGTTTTTCAGTGCAACTCACTCATATACTATGTACTACACTGTGCGTTTCTTATATTCTAAGTTTTTCAGTGCAACTCACTCATATACTATGTACTACACTGTGCGTTTCTTATATTCTAAGTTTTTCAGTGCACCTCACTCATATACTATGTACTACACTGTGCGTTTCTTATATTCTAAGTTTTTCAGTGCAACTCACTCATATACTATGTACTACACTGTGCGTTTCTTATAATCTAAGTTTTTCAGTGCAACTCACTCATATACTATGTACTACACTGTGCGTTTCTTATATTCTAAGTTTTTCAGTGCAACTCACTCATATACTATGTACTACACTGTGCGTTTCTTATATTCTAAGTTTTTCAGTGCAACTCACTCATATACTATGTACTACACTGTGCGTTTCTTATATTCTAAGTTTTTCAGTGCAACTCACTCATATACTATGTACTACACTGTGCGTTTCTTATATTCTAAGTTTTTCAGTGCAACTCACTCATATACTATGTACTACACTGTGCGTTTCTTATATTTTAAGTTTTTCAGTGCACCTCACTCATATACTATGTACTACACTGTGCGTTGCTTATAGTCTAAGTTTTTCAGTGCAACTCACTCATATACTATGTACTACACTATGCGTTTCTTATATTCTAAGTTTTTCAGTGCAACTCACTCATATACTATGTACTACACTGTGCGTTTCTTATATTCTAAGTTTTTCAGTGCAACTCACTCATATACTATGTACTACACTGTGCGTTTCTTATATTCTAAGTTTTTCAGTGCAACTCACTCATATACTATGTACTACACTGTGCGTTTCTTATATTCTAAGTTTTTCAGTGCAACTCACTCATATACTATGTACTACACTGTGCGTTTCGTATATTCTAAGTTTTTCAGTGCAACTCACTCATATACTATGTACTACACTGTGCGTTTCTTATATTCTAAGTTTTTCAGTGCAACTCACTCATATACTATGTACTACACTGTGTATTTCGTGTAATGCCGGTTTTTCAGTAAATTCTAAGTTTTTCAGAGCAACTCACTCATATACTATGTACTACACTGTGCGTTTCTTATATTCTAAGTTTTTCAGTGCAACTCACTCATATACTATGTACTACACTGTGCGTTTCTTATATTCTAAGTTTTTCAGTGCAACTCACTCATATACTATGTACTACACTGTGCGTTTCTTATATTCTAAGTTTTTCAGTGCAACTCACTCATATACTATGTACTACACTGTGCATTTCGTGTAATGCTGGTTTTTCAGTAAATTCTAAGTTTTCAGTGCACCTCACTCATATACTATGTACTACACTGTGCGTTTCTTATATTCTAAATTTTTCAGTGCAACTCACTCATATACTATGTACTACACTGTGCGTTTCTTATATTCTAAGTTTTTCAGTGCAACTCACTCATATACTTTGTACTACACTGTGCGTTTCTTATATTCTAAGTTTTTCAGTGCAACTCACTCATATAATATGTACTACACTGTGCGTTTCTTATATTCTAAGTTTTTCAGTGCAACTCACTCATATACTATGTACTACACTGTGCGGTTCTTATATTCTAAGTTTTTCAGTGCAACTCACTCATATACTATGTACTACACTGTGCGTTTCTTATATTCTAAGTTTTTCAGTGCAACTCACTCATATACTATGTACTACACTGTGCGTTTCTTATATTCTAAGTTTTTCAGTGCAACTCACTCATATACTATGTACTACACTGTGCGTTTCTTATATTTTAAGTTTTTCAGTGCACCTCACTCATATACTATGTACTACACTGTGCGTTGCTTATAGTCTAAGTTTTTCAGTGCAACTCACTCATATACTATGTACTACACTATGCGTTTCTTATATTCTAAGTTTTTCAGTGCAACTCACTCATATACTATGTACTACACTGTGCGTTTCTTATATTCTAAGTTTTTCAGTGCAACTCACTCATATACTATGTACTACACTGTGCGTTTCTTATATTCTAAGTTTTTCAGTGCAACTCACTCATATACTATGTACTACACTGTGCGTTTCTTATATTCTAAGTTTTTCAGTGCAACTCACTCATATACTATGTACTACACTGTGCGTTTCGTATATTCTAAGTTTTTCAGTGCAACTCACTCATATACTATGTACTACACTGTGCGTTTCTTATATTCTAAGTTTTTCAGTGCAACTCACTCATATACTATGTACTACACTGTGTATTTCGTGTAATGCCGGTTTTTCAGTAAATTCTAAGTTTTTCAGAGCAACTCACTCATATACTATGTACTACACTGTGTGTTTCTTATATTCTAAGTTTTTCAGTGCAACTCACTCATATACTTGTACTACACTGTGCGTTTCTTATATTCTAAGTTTTTCAGTGCAACTCACTCATATACTATGTACTACACTGTGCGTTTCTTATATTCTAAGTTTTTCAGTGCAACTCACTCATATACTATGTACTACACTGTGCATTTCGTGTAATGCTGGTTTTTCAGTAAATTCTAAGTTTTTCAGTGCACCTCACTCATATACTATGTACTACACTGTGCGTTTCTTATATTCTAAATTTTTCAGTGCAACTCACTCATATACTATGTACTACACTGTGCGTTTCTTATATTCTAAGTTTTTCAGTGCAACTCACTCATATACTATGTACTACACTGTGCGTTTCTTATATTCTAAGTTTTTCAGTGCAACTCACTCATATACTATGTACTACACTGTGCGTTTCTTATATTCTAAGTTTTTCAGTGCAACTCACTCATATACTATGTACTACAATGTGCGTTTCTTATATTCTAAGTTTTTCAGTGCAACTCACTCATGTACTATGTACTACAATGTGCGTTTCTTATATTCTAAGTTTTTCAGTGCAACTCACTCATGTACTATGTACTACACTGTGCGTTTCTTATATTCTAAGTTTTTCAGTGCAACTCACTCATATACTATGTACTACACTGTGCGTTTCTTATATTCTAAGTTTTTCAGTGCAACTCACTCATATACTATGTACTACACTGTGCGTTTCTTATATTCTAAGTTTTTCAGTGCAACTCACTCATATACTATGTACTACACTGTGCGTTTCTTATATTCTAAGTTTTTCAGTGCAACTCACTCATATATTATGTACTACACTGTGCGTTTCTTATATTCTAAGTTTTTCAGTGCAACTCACTCATATACTATGTATTACACTGTGCGTTTCTTATATTCTAAGTTTTTCAGTGCAACTCACTCATATACTATGTACTACACTGTGCGTTTCTTATATTCTAAGTTTTTCAGTGCAACTCACTCATATACTATGTACTACACTGTGCGTTTCTTATATTCTAAGTTTTTCAGTGCAACTCACTCATATACTATGTACTACACTGTGCGTTTCTTATATTCTAAGTTTTTCAGTGCAACTCACTCATATACTATGTACTACACTGTGCGTTTCTTATATTCTAAGTTTTTCAGTGCAACTCACTCATATACTATGTACTACACTGTGTGTTTCTTATATTCTAAGTTTTTCAGTGCAACTCACTCATATACTATGTACTACAATGTGCGTTTCTTATATTCTAAGTTTTTCAGTGCAACTCACTCATATACTATGTACTACACTGTGCGTTTCTTATATTCTAAGTTTTTCAGTGCAACTCACTCATATACTATGTACTACACTGTGCGTTTCCTATACTCTAAGTTTTTCAGTGCAACTCACTCATATACTATGTATTACACTGTGCGTTTCTTATATTCTAAGTTTTTCAGTGCAACTCACTCATATACTATGTACTACACTGTGCATTTCGTGTAATGCCGGTTTTTCAGTAAATTCTAAGTTTTTCAGTGCAACTCACTCATATACTATGTACTACACTATGCGTTTCTTATATTCTAAGTTTTTCAGTGCAACTCACTCATATACTATGTACTACACTGTGCGTTTCTTATATTCTAAGTTTTTCAGTGCAACTCACTCATATACTATGTACTACACTGTACGTTTCTTATATTCTAAGTTTTTCAGTGCAACTCACTCATATACTATGTACTACACTGTGCGTTTCTTATATTCTAAGTTTTTCAGTGCAACTCACTCATATACTATGTACTACACTGTGCGTTTCTTATATTCTAATTTTTTGAGTTCAACTCACTCATATACTATGTACTACACTGTGCGTTTCTTATATTCTAAGTTTTTCAGTGCAACTCACTCATATACTATGTACTACACTGTGCGTTTCTTATATTCTAAGTTTTTCAGTGCAACTCACTCATATACTATGTACTACACTGTGCATTTCGTGTAATGCTGGTTTTTCAGTAAATTCTAAGTTTTTCAGTGCACCTCACTCATATACTATGTACTACACTGTGCGTTTCTTATATTCTAAGTTTTTCAGTGCACCTCACTCATATACTATGTACTACACTGTGCGTTTCTTATATTCTAAGTTTTTCAGTGCAACTCACTCATATACTATGTACTACACTGTGCGTTTCTTATAATCTAAGTTTTTCAGTGCAACTCACTCATATACTATGTACTACACTGTGCGTTTCTTATATTCTAAGTTTTTCAGTGCAACTCACTCATATACTATGTACTACACTGTGCGTTTCTTATATTCTAATTTTTTGAGTTCAACTCACTCATATACTATGTACTACACTGTGCGTTTCTTATATTCTAAGTTTTTCAGTGCAACTCACTCATATACTATGTACTACACTGTGCATTTCGTGTAATGCTGGTTTTTCAGTAAATTCTAAGTTTTTCAGTGCACCTCACTCATATACTATGTACTACACTGTGCGTTTCTTATATTCTAAATTTTTCAGTGCAACTCACTCATATACTATGTACTACACTGTGCGTTTCTTATATTCTAAGTTTTTCAGTGCAACTCACTCATATACTTTGTACTACACTGTGCGTTTCTTATATTCTAAGTTTTTCAGTGCAACTCACTCATATACTATGTACTACACTGTGCGTTTCTTATATTCTAAGTTTTTCAGTGCAACTCACTCATATACTATGTACTACACTGTGCGGTTCTTATATTCTAAGTTTTTCAGTGCAACTCACTCATATACTATGTACTACACTGTGCGTTTCGTATATTCTAAGTTTTTCAGTGCAACTCACTCATATACTATGTACTACACTGTGCGTTTCTTATATTCTAAGTTTTTCAGTGCAACTCACTCATATACTATGTACTACACTGTGTATTTCGTGTAATGCCGGTTTTTCAGTAAATTCTAAGTTTTTCAGAGCAACTCACTCATATACTATGTACTACACTGTGCGTTTCTTATATTCTAAGTTTTTCAGTGCAACTCACTCATATACTATGTACTACACTGTGCGTTTCTTATATTCTAAGTTTTTCAGTGCAACTCACTCATATACTATGTACTACACTGTGCGTTTCTTATATTCTAAGTTTTTCAGTGCAACTCACTCATATACTATGTACTACACTGTGCATTTCGTGTAATGCTGGTTTTTCAGTAAATTCTAAGTTTTTCAGTGCACCTCACTCATATACTATGTACTACACTGTGCGTTTCTTATATTCTAAATTTTTCAGTGCAACTCACTCATATACTATGTACTACACTGTGCGTTTCTTATATTCTAAGTTTTTCAGTGCAACTCACTCATATACTTTGTACTACACTGTGCGTTTCTTATATTCTAAGTTTTTCAGTGCAACTCACTCATATACTATGTACTACACTGTGCGTTTCTTATATTCTAAGTTTTTCAGTGCAACTCACTCATGTACTATGTACTACACTGTGCGTTTCTTATATTCTTAGTTTTTCAGTGCATCTCACTCATATACTATGTACTACACTGTGCGTTTCTTATATTCTAAGTTTTTCAGTGCAACTCACTCATATACTATGTACTACACTGTGCGTTTCTTATATTCTAAGTTTTTCAGTGCAACTCACTCATATACTATGTACTACACTGTGCGTTTCTTATATTCTAAGTTTTTCAGTGCAACTCATTCATATACTATGTACTACACTGTGCGTTTCTTATATTCTAAGTTTTTCAGTGCAACTCACTCATATACTATGTACTACAATGTGCGTTTCTTATATTCTAAGTTTTTCAGTGCAACTCACTCATGTACTATGTACTACACTGTGCGTTTCTTATATTCTTAGTTTTTCAGTGCAACTCACTCATATACTATGTACTACACTGTGCGTTTCTTATATTCTAAGTTTTTCAGTGCAACTCACTCATATACTATGTACTACACTGTGCGTTTCTTATATTCTAAGTTTTTCAGTGCAACTCACTCATATACTATGTACTACACTGTGCGTTTCTTATATTCTAAGTTTTTCAGTGCAACTCACTCATATACTATGTACTACACTGTGCGTTTCTTATATTCTAAGTTTTTCAGTGCAACTCACTCATATACTATGTACTACAATGTGCGTTTCTTATATTCTAAGTTTTTCAGTGCAACTCACTCATGTACTATGTACTACAATGTGCGTTTCTTATATTCTAAGTTTTTCAGTGCAACTCACTCATGTACTATGTACTACACTGTGCGTTTCTTATATTCTAAGTTTTTCAGTGCAACTCACTCATATACTATGTACTACACTGTGCGTTTCTTATATTCTAAGTTTTTCAGTGCAACTCACTCATATACTATGTACTACACTGTGCGTTTCTTATATTCTAAGTTTTTCAGTGCAACTCACTCATATACTATGTACTACACTGTGCGTTTCTTATATTCTAAGTTTTTCAGTGCAACTCACTCATATATTATGTACTACACTGTGCGTTTCTTATATTCTAAGTTTTTCAGTGCAACTCACTCATATACTATGTATTACACTGTGCGTTTCTTATATTCTAAGTTTTTCAGTGCAACTCACTCATATACTATGTACTACACTGTGCGTTTCTTATATTCTAAGTTTTTCAGTGCAACTCACTCATATACTATGTACTACACTGTGCGTTTCTTATATTCTAAGTTTTTCAGTGCAACTCACTCATATACTATGTACTACACTGTGCGTTTCTTATATTCTAAGTTTTTCAGTGCAACTCACTCATATACTATGTACTACACTGTGCGTTTCTTATATTCTAAGTTTTTCAGTGCAACTCACTCATATACTATGTACTACACTGTGCGTTTCTTATATTCTAAGTTTTTCAGTGCAACTCACTCATATACTATGTACTACAATGTGCGTTTCTTATATTCTAAGTTTTTCAGTGCAACTCACTCATATACTATGTACTACACTGTGCGTTTCTTATATTCTAAGTTTTTCAGTGCAACTCACTCATATACTATGTACTACACTGTGCGTTTCCTATACTCTAAGTTTTTCAGTGCAACTCACTCATATACTATGTATTACACTGTGCGTTTCTTATATTCTAAGTTTTTCAGTGCAACTCACTCATATACTATGTACTACACTGTGCATTTCGTGTAATGCCGGTTTTTCAGTAAATTCTAAGTTTTTCAGTGCAACTCACTCATATACTATGTACTACACTATGCGTTTCTTATATTCTAAGTTTTTCAGTGCAACTCACTCATATACTATGTACTACACTGTGCGTTTCTTATATTCTAAGTTTTTCAGTGCAACTCACTCATATACTATGTACTACACTGTACGTTTCTTATATTCTAAGTTTTTCAGTGCAACTCACTCATATACTATGTACTACACTGTGCGTTTCTTATATTCTAAGTTTTTCAGTGCAACTCACTCATATACTATGTACTACACTGTGCGTTTCTTATATTCTAATTTTTTGAGTTCAACTCACTCATATACTATGTACTACACTGTGCGTTTCTTATATTCTAAGTTTTTCAGTGCAACTCACTCATATACTATGTACTACACTGTGCGTTTCTTATATTCTAAGTTTTTCAGTGCAACTCACTCATATACTATGTACTACACTGTGCATTTCGTGTAATGCTGGTTTTTCAGTAAATTCTAAGTTTTTCAGTGCACCTCACTCATATACTATGTACTACACTGTGCGTTTCTTATATTCTAAGTTTTTCAGTGCAACTCACTCATATACTATGTACTACACTGTGCGTTTCTTATATTCTAAGTTTTTCAGTGCAACTCACTCATATACTATGTACTACACTGTGCGTTTCTTATATTCTAAGTTTTTCAGTGCAACTCACTCATATACTATGTACTACACTGTGCGTTTCTTATATTCTAAGTTTTTCAGTGCAACTCACTCATATACTATGTACTACACTGTGCGTTTCTTATATTCTAAGTTTTTCAGTGCAACTCACTCATATACTATGTACTACACTGTGCGTTTCTTATATTCTAAGTTTTTCAGTGCAACTCACTCATATACTATGTACTACACTGTGCGTTTCTTATATTCTAAGTTTTTCAGTGCAACTCACTCATATACTATGTACTACAATGTGCGTTTCTTATATTCTAAGTTTTTCAGTGCAACTCACTCATATACTATGTACTACACTGTGCGTTTCTTATATTCTAAGTTTTTCAGTGCAACTCACTCATATACTATGTACTACACTGTGCGTTTCCTATACTCTAA
This sequence comes from Mus caroli, assembly GCF_978045245.1. NCBI lineage: Eukaryota > Metazoa > Chordata > Mammalia > Rodentia > Muridae > Mus > Mus caroli. Next base: position 324,446 of record NW_028227363.1, on the reverse strand, counting down.
GTTTTTCAGTGCAACTCACTCATATACTATGTATTACACTGTGCGTTTCTTATATTCTAAGTTTTTCAGTGCAACTCACTCATATACTATGTACTACACTGTGCATTTCGTGTAATGCCGGTTTTTCAGTAAATTCTAAGTTTTTCAGTGCAACTCACTCATATACTATGTACTACACTATGCGTTTCTTATATTCTAAGTTTTTCAGTGCAACTCACTCATATACTATGTACTACACTGTGCGTTTCTTATATTCTAAGTTTTTCAGTGCAACTCACTCATATACTATGTACTACACTGTACGTTTCTTATATTCTAAGTTTTTCAGTGCAACTCACTCATATACTATGTACTACACTGTGCGTTTCTTATATTCTAAGTTTTTCAGTGCAACTCACTCATATACTATGTACTACACTGTGCGTTTCTTATATTCTAATTTTTTGAGTTCAACTCACTCATATACTATGTACTACACTGTGCGTTTCTTATATTCTAAGTTTTTCAGTGCAACTCACTCATATACTATGTACTACACTGTGCGTTTCTTATATTCTAAGTTTTTCAGTGCAACTCACTCATATACTATGTACTACACTGTGCATTTCGTGTAATGCTGGTTTTTCAGTAAATTCTAAGTTTTTCAGTGCACCTCACTCATATACTATGTACTACACTGTGCGTTTCTTATATTCTAAGTTTTTCAGTGCACCTCACTCATATACTATGTACTACACTGTGCGTTTCTTATATTCTAAGTTTTTCAGTGCAACTCACTCATATACTATGTACTACACTGTGCGTTTCTTATAATCTAAGTTTTTCAGTGCAACTCACTCATATACTATGTACTACACTGTGCGTTTCTTATATTCTAAGTTTTTCAGTGCAACTCACTCATATACTATGTACTACACTGTGCGTTTCTTATATTCTAATTTTTTGAGTTCAACTCACTCATATACTATGTACTACACTGTGCGTTTCTTATATTCTAAGTTTTTCAGTGCAACTCACTCATATACTATGTACTACACTGTGCATTTCGTGTAATGCTGGTTTTTCAGTAAATTCTAAGTTTTTCAGTGCACCTCACTCATATACTATGTACTACACTGTGCGTTTCTTATATTCTAAATTTTTCAGTGCAACTCACTCATATACTATGTACTACACTGTGCGTTTCTTATATTCTAAGTTTTTCAGTGCAACTCACTCATATACTTTGTACTACACTGTGCGTTTCTTATATTCTAAGTTTTTCAGTGCAACTCACTCATATACTATGTACTACACTGTGCGTTTCTTATATTGTAAGTTTTTCAGTGCAACTCACTCATATACTATGTACTACACTGTGCGTTTCTTATATTCTAAGTTTTTCAGTGCAACTCACTCATATACTATGTACTACACTGTGCGTTTCTTATATTCTAAGTTTTTCAGTGCAACTCACTCATATACTATGTACTACACTGTGCGTTTCTTATATTCTAAGTTTTTCAGTGCAACTCACTCATATACTATGTACTACAATGTGCGTTTCTTATATTCTAAGTTTTTCAGTGCAACTCACTCATATACTATGTACTACATTGTGCGTTTCTTATATTCTAAGTTTTTCAGTGCAACTCACTCATATACTATGTACTACACTGTGCGTTTCCTATACTCTAAGTTTTTCAGTGCAACTCACTCATATACTATGTATTACACTGTGCGTTTCTTATATTCTAAGTTTTTCAGTGCAACTCACTCATATACTATGTACTACACTGTGCATTTCGTGTAATGCCGGTTTTTCAGTAAATTCTAAGTTTTTCAGTGCAACTCACTCATATACTATGTACTACACTATGCGTTTCTTATATTCTAAGTTTTTCAGTGCAACTCACTCATATACTATGTACTACACTGTGCGTTTCTTATATTCTAAGTTTTTCAGTGCAACTCACTCATATACTATGTACTACACTGTACGTTTCTTATATTCTAAGTTTTTCAGTGCAACTCACTCATATACTATGTACTACACTGTGCGTTTCTTATATTCTAAGTTTTTCAGTGCAACTCACTCATATACTATGTACTACACTGTGCGTTTCTTATATTCTAATTTTTTGAGTTCAACTCACTCATATACTATGTACTACACTGTGCGTTTCTTATATTCTAAGTTTTTCAGTGCAACTCACTCATATACTATGTACTACACTGTGCGTTTCTTATATTCTAAGTTTTTCAGTGCAACTCACTCATATACTATGTACTACACTGTGCATTTCGTGTAATGCTGGTTTTTCAGTAAATTCTAAGTTTTTCAGTGCACCTCACTCATATACTATGAACTACACTGTGCGTTTCTTATATTCTAAGTTTTTCAGTGCACCTCACTCATATACTATGTACTACACTGTGCGTTTCTTATATTCTAAGTTTTTCAGTGCAACTCACTCATATACTATGTACTACACTGTGCGTTTCTTATAATCTAAGTTTTTCAGTGCAACTCACTCATATACTATGTACTACACTGTGCGTTTCTTATATTCTAAGTTTTTCAGTGCAACTCACTCATATACTATGTACTACACTGTGCGTTTCTTATATTCTAATTTTTTGAGTTCAACTCACTCATATACTATGTACTACACTGTGCGTTTCTTATATTCTAAGTTTTTCAGTGCAACTCACTCATATACTATGTACTACACTGTGCATTTCGTGTAATGCTGGTTTTTCAGTAAATTCTAAGTTTTTCAGTGCACCTCACTCATATACTATGTACTACACTGTGCGTTTCTTATATTCTAAATTTTTCAGTGCAACTCACTCATATACTATGTACTACACTGTGCGTTTCTTATATTCTAAGTTTTTCAGTGCAACTCACTCATATACTTTGTACTACACTGTGCGTTTCTTATATTCTAAGTTTTTCAGTGCAACTCACTCATATACTATGTACTACACTGTGCGTTTCTTATATTCTAAGTTTTTCAGTGCAACTCACTCATATACTATGTACTACACTGTGCGGTTCTTATATTCTAAGTTTTTCAGTGCAACTCACTCATATACTATGTACTACACTGTGCGTTTCTTATATTCTAAGTTTTTCAGTGCAACTCACTCATATACTATGTACTACACTGTGCGTTTCTTATATTCTAAGTTTTTCAGTGCAACTCACTCATATACTATGTACTACACTGTGCGTTTCTTATATTTTAAGTTTTTCAGTGCACCTCACTCATATACTATGTACTACACTGTGCGTTGCTTATAGTCTAAGTTTTTCAGTGCAACTCACTCATATACTATGTACTACACTATGCGTTTCTTATATTCTAAGTTTTTCAGTGCAACTCACTCATATACTATGTACTACACTGTGCGTTTCTTATATTCTAAGTTTTTCAGTGCAACTCACTCATATACTATGTACTACACTGTGCGTTTCTTATATTCTAAGTTTTTCAGTGCAACTCACTCATATACTATGTACTACACTGTGCGTTTCTTATATTCTAAGTTTTTCAGTGCAACTCACTCATATACTATGTACTACACTGTGCGTTTCGTATATTCTAAGTTTTTCAGTGCAACTCACTCATATACTATGTACTACACTGTGCGTTTCTTATATTCTAAGTTTTTCAGTGCAACTCACTCATATACTATGTACTACACTGTGTATTTCGTGTAATGCCGGTTTTTCAGTAAATTCTAAGTTTTTCAGAGCAACTCACTCATATACTATGTACTACACTGTGCGTTTCTTATATTCTAAGTTTTTCAGTGCAACTCACTCATATACTATGTACTACACTGTGCGTTTCTTATATTCTAAGTTTTTCAGTGCAACTCACTCATATACTATGTACTACACTGTGCGTTTCTTATATTCTAAGTTTTTCAGTGCAACTCACTCATATACTATGTACTACACTGTGCATTTCGTGTAATGCTGGTTTTTCAGTAAATTCTAAGTTTTTCAGTGCACCTCACTCATATACTATGTACTACACTGTGCGTTTCTTATATTCTAAATTTTTCAGTGCACCTCACTCATATACTATGTACTACACTGTGCGTTTCTTATATTCTAAGTTTTTCAGTGCAACTCACTCATATACTTTGTACTACACTGTGCGTTTCTTATATTCTAAGTTTTTCAGTGCAACTCACTCATGTACTATGTACTACACTGTGCGTTTCTTATATTCTTAGTTTTTCAGTGCAACTCACTCATATACTATGTACTACACTGTGCGTTTCTTATATTCTAAGTTTTTCAGTGCAACTCACTCATATACTATGTACTACACTGTGCGTTTCTTATATTCTAAGTTTTTCAGTGCGACTCACTCATATACTATGTACTACACTGTGCGTTTCTTATATTCTAAGTTTTTCAGTGCAACTCACTCATATACTATGTACTACACTGTGCGTTTCTTATATTCTAAGTTTTTCAGTGCAACTCACTCATATACTATGTACTACACTGTGCGTTTCTTATATTCTAAGTTTTTCAGTGCAACTCACTCATGTACTATGTACTACAATGTGCGTTTCTTATATTCTAAGTTTTTCAGTGCAACTCACTCATGTACTATGTACTACACTGTGCGTTTCTTATATTCTAAGTTTTTCAGTGCAACTCACTCATATACTATGTACTACACTGTGCGTTTCTTATATTCTAAGTTTTTCAGTGCAACTCACTCATATACTATGTACTACACTGTGCGTTTCTTATATTCTAAGTTTTTCAGTGCAACTCACTCATATACTATGTACTACACTGTGCGTTTCTTATATTCTAAGTTTTTCAGTGCAACTCACTCATATACTATGTACTACACTGTGCGTTTCTTATATTCTAAGTTTTTCAGTGCAACTCACTCATATACTATGTATTACACTGTGCGTTTCTTATATTCTAAGTTTTTCAGTGCAACTCACTCATATACTATGTACTACACTGTGCGTTTCTTATATTCTAAGTTTTTCAGTGCAACTCACTCATATACTATGTACTACACTGTGCGTTTCTTATATTCTAAGTTTTTCAGTGCAACTCACTCATATACTATGTACTACACTGTGCGTTTCTTATATTCTAAGTTTTTCAGTGCAACTCACTCATATACTATGTACTACACTGTGCGTTTCTTATATTCTAAGTTTTTCAGTGCAACTCACTCATATACTATGTACTACACTGTGCGTTTCTTATATTCTAAGTTTTTCAGTGCACCTCACTCATATACTATGTACTACACTGTGCGTTTCTTATATTCTAAGTTTTTCAGTGCAACTCACTCATATACTATGTACTACACTGTGCGTTTCTTATATTCTAAGTTTTTCAGTGCAACTCACTCATATACTATGTACTACACTGTGCGTTTCCTATACTCTAAGTTTTTCAGTGCAACTCACTCATATACTATGTACTACACTGTGCATTTCGTGTAATGCTGGTTTTTCAGTAAATTCTAAGTTTTTCAGTGCACCTCACTCATATACTATGTACTACACTGTGCGTTTCTTATATTCTAAGTTTTTCAGTGCACCTCACTCATATACTATGTACTACACTGTGCGTTTCTTATATTCTAAGTTTTTCAGTGCAACTCACTCATATACTATGTACTACACTGTGCGTTTCTTATAATCTAAGTTTTTCAGTGCAACTCACTCATATACTATGTACTACACTGTGCGTTTCTTATATTCTAAGTTTTTCAGTGCAACTCACTCATATACTATGTACTACACTGTGCGTTTCTTATATTCTAATTTTTTGAGTTCAACTCACTCATATACTATGTACTACACTGTGCGTTTCTTATATTCTAAGTTTTTCAGTGCAACTCACTCATATACTATGTACTACACTGTGCGTTTCTTATATTCTAAGTTTTTCAGTGCAACTCACTCATATACTATGTACTACACTGTGCATTTCGTGTAATGCTGGTTTTTCAGTAAATTCTAAGTTTTTCAGTGCACCTCACTCATATACTATGTACTACACTGTGCGTTTCTTATATTCTAAGTTTTTCAGTGCACCTCACTCATATACTATGTACTACACTGTGCGTTTCTTATATTCTAAGTTTTTCAGTGCAACTCACTCATATACTATGTACTACACTGTGCGTTTCTTATATTCTAAGTTTTTCAGTGCAACTCACTCATATACTATGTACTACACTGTGCGTTTCTTATATTCTAAGTTTTTCAGTGCAACTCACTCATATACTATGTACTACACTGTGCGTTTCTTATATTCTAAGTTTTTCAGTGCAACTCACTCATATACTATGTACTACACTGTGCGTTTCTTATATTCTAAGTTTTTCAGTGCAACTCACTCATATACTATGTACTACACTGTGCGTTTCTTATATTCTAAGTTTTTCAGTGCAACTCACTCATATACTATGTACTACACTGTGCATTTCGTGTAATGCTGGTTTTTCAGTAAATTCTAAGTTTTTCAGTGCAACTCACTCATATACTATGTACTACACTGTGCGTTTCTTATATTCTAAGTTTTTCAGTGCAACTCACTCATATACTATGTACTACACTGTGCGTTTCTTATATTCTAAGTTTTTCAGTGCAACTCACTCATATACTATGTACTACACTGTGCGTTTCTTATATTCTTAGTTTTTCAGTGCAACTCACTCATATACTATGTACTACACTGTGCGTTTCTTATATTCTAAGTTTTTCAGTGCAACTCACTCATATACTATGTACTACACTGTGCGTTTCTTATATTCTAAGTTTTTCAGTGCAACTCACTCATATACTATGTACTACACTGTGCGTTTCTTATATTCTAAGTTTTTCAGTGCAACTCACTCATATACTATGTACTACACTGTGCGTTTCTTATATTCTAAGTTTTTCAGTGCAACTCACTCATATACTATGTACTACACTGTGCATTTCGTGTAATGCTGGTTTTTCAGTAAATTCTAAGTTTTTCAGTGCAACTCACTCATATACTATGTACTACACTGTGCGTTTCTTATATTCTAAGTTTTTCAGTGCAACTCACTCATATACTATGTACTACACTGTGCGTTTCTTATATTCTAAGTTTTTCAGTGCAACTCACTCATATACTATGTACTACAATGTGCGTTTCTTATATTCTAAGTTTTTCAGTGCAACTCACTCATATACTATGTACTACACTGTGCGTTTCTTATATTCTAAGTTTTTCAGTGCAACTCACTCATATACTATGTACTACACTGTGCGTTTCTTATATTCTAAGTTTTTCAGTGCAACTCACTCATATACTATGTACTACACTGTGCGTTTCTTATATTCTAAGTTTTTCAGTGCAACTCACTCATATACTATGTACTACACTGTGCATTTCGTGTAATGCTGGTTTTTCAGTAAATTCTAAGTTTTTCAGTGCACCTCACTCATATACTATGTACTACACTGTGCGTTTCTTATATTCTAAGTTTTTCAGTGCACCTCACTCATATACTATGTACTACACTGTGCGTTTCTTATATTCTAAGTTTTTCAGTGCAACTCACTCATATACTATGTACTACACTGTGCGTTTCTTATATTCTAAGTTTTTCAGTGCAACTCACTCATATACTATGTACTACACTGTGCGTTTCTTATATTCTAAGTTTTTCAGTGCAACTCACTCATATACTATGTACTACACTGTGCGTTTCTTATATTCTAAGTTTTTCAGTGCAACTCACTCATATACTATGTACTACACTGTGCGTTTCTTATATTCTTAGTTTTTCAGTGCAACTCACTCATATACTATGTACTACACTGTGCGTTTCTTATATTCTAAGTTTTTCAGTGCAACTCACTCATATACTATGTACTACACTGTGCGTTTCTTATATTCTAATTTTTTCAGTTCAACTCACTCATATACTATGTACTACACTGTGCGTTTCTTATATTCTAAGTTTTTCAGTGCAACTCACTCATATACTATGTACTACACTGTGCGTTTCTTATATTCTAAGTTTTTCAGTGCAACTCACTCATATACTATGTACTACACTGTGCATTTCGTGTAATGCTGGTTTTTCAGTAAATTCTAAGTTTTTCAGTGCAACTCACTCATATACTATGTACTACAATGTGCGTTTCTTATATTCTAAGTTTTTCAGTGCAACTCACTCATATACTATGTACTACACTGTGCGTTTCTTATATTCTAAGTTTTTCAGTGCAACTCACTCATATACTATGTACTACACTGTGCGTTTCTTATATTCTAAGTTTTTCAGTGCACCTCACTCATATACTATGTACTACACTGTGCGTTTCTTATATTCTAAGTTTTTCAGTGCAACTCACTCATATACTATGTACTACACTGTGCGTTTCTTATAATCTAAGTTTTTCAGTGCAACTCACTCATATACTATGTACTACACTGTGCGTTTCTTATATTCTAAGTTTTTCAGTGCAACTCACTCATATACTATGTACTACACTGTGCGTTTCTTATATTCTAATTTTTTGAGTTCAACTCACTCATATACTATGTACTACACTGTGCGTTTCTTATATTCTAAGTTTTTCAGTGCAACTCACTCATATACTATGTACTACACTGTGCGTTTCTTATATTCTAAGTTTTTCAGTGCAACTCACTCATATACTATGTACTACACTGTGCATTTCGTGTAATGCTGGTTTTTCAGTAAATTCTAAGTTTTTCAGTGCAACTCACTCATATACTATGTACTACACTGTGCGTTTCTTATATTCTAAGTTTTTCAGTGCAACTCACTCATATACTATGTACTTACACTGTGCGTTTCTTATATTCTAAGTTTTTCAGTGCAACTCACTCATATACTATGTACTACACTGTGCGTTTCTTATATTCTAAGTTTTTCAGTGCAACTCACTCATATACTATGTACTACACTGTGCGTTTCTTATATTCTAAGTTTTTCAGTGCAACTCACTCATATACTATGTACTACACTGTGCGTTTCTTATATTCTAAGTTTTTCAGTGCAACTCACTCATATACTATGTACTACACTGTGCGTTTCTTATATTCTAAGTTTTTCAGTGCAACTCACTCATATACTATGTACTACACTGTGCATTTCGTGTAATGCTGGTTTTTCAGTAAATTCTAAGTTTTTCAGTGCACCTCACTCATATACTATGTACTACACTGTGCGTTTCTTATATTCTAAGTTTTTCAGTGCACCTCACTCATATACTATGTACTACACTGTGCGTTACTTATATTCTAAGTTTTTCAGTGCAACTCACTCATATACTATGTACTACACTGTGCGTTTCTTATATTCTAAGTTTTTCAGTGCAACTCACTCATATACTATGTACTACACTGTGCGTTTCTTATATTCTAAGTTTTTCAGTGCAACTCACTCATATACTATGTACTACACTGTGCGTTTCTTATATTCTAAGTTTTTCAGTGCAACTCACTCATATACTATGTACTACACTGTGCGTTTCTTATATTCTAAGTTTTTCAGTGCACCTCACTCATATACTATGTACTACACTGTGCGTTTCTTATATTCTAAGTTTTTCAGTGCAACTCACTCATATACTATGTACTACACTGTGTGTTTCTTATATTCTAAGTTTTTCAGTGCAACTCACTCATATACTATGTACTACACTGTGCATTTCGTGTAATGCTGGTTTTTCTGTAAATTCTAAGTTTTTCAGTGCAACTCACTCATATACTATGTACTACACTGTGCGTTTCTTATATTCTAAGTTTTTCAGTGCAACTCACTCATATACTATGTACTACACTGTGCATTTCGTGTAATGCTGGTTTTTCAGTAAATTCTAAGTTTTTCAGTGCACCTCACTCATATACTATGTACTACACTGTGCGTTTCTTATATTCTAAGTTTTTCAGTGCAACTCACTCATATACTATGTACTACACTGTGCGTTTCTTATATTCTAATTTTTTCAGTGAAACTCACTCATATACTATGTACTACACTGTGCGTTTCTTATATTCTAAGTTTTTCAGTGCAACTCACTCATATACTATGTACTACACTGTGCGTTTCTTATATTCTTAGTTTTTCAGTGCAACTCACTCATATACTATGTACTACACTGTGCGTTTCTTATATTCTAAGTTTTTCAGTGAAACTCATTCATATACTATGTACTACACTGTGTGTTTTTATATTCTAAGTTTTTCAGTGCAACTCACTCATATACTATGTACTACACTGTGCGTTTCTTATATTCTAAGTTTTTCAGTGCAACTCACTCATATACTATGTACTACACTGTGCGTTTCTTATATTCTAAGTTTTTCAGTGCAACTCACTCATATACTATGTACTACACAGTGCGTTTCTTATATTCTAAGTTTTTCAGTGCAACTCACTCATATACTATGTACTACACTGTGCGTTTCTTATATTCTAAGTTTTTCAGTGCAACTCACTCATATACTATGTACTACACTGTGCGTTTCTTATATTCTAAGTTTTTCAGTGCAACTCACTCATATACTATGTACTACACTGTGCGTTTCTTATATTCTAAGTTTTTCAGTGCAACTCACTCATATACTATGTACTACACTGTGCGTTTCTTATATTCTAAGTTTTTCAGTGCAACTCATATACTATGTACTACACTGTGCATTTCGTGTAATGCTGGTTTTTCAGTAAATACTAAGTTTTTCAGTGCAACTCACTCATATACTATGTACTACACTGTGCGTTTCTTATATTCTAAGTTTTTCAGTGCAACTCACTCATATACTATGTACTACACTGTGCGTTTCTTATATTCTAAGTTTTTCAGTGCAACTCACTCATATACTATGTACTACACTGTGCGTTTCTTATATTCTAAGTTTTTCAGTGCAACTCACTCTTATAATTGTACTACACTGTGCGTTTCTTATATTCTAAGTTTTTCAGTGCAACTCACTCATATACTATGTACTACACTGTGCATTTCGTGTAATGCGGGTTTTTCAGTAAATTCTAAGTTTTTCAGTGCAACTCACTCATATACTATGTACTACACTGTGCGTTTCTTATATTCTAAGTTTTTCAGTGCAACTCACTCATATACTATGTACTACAATGTGCGTTTCTTATATTCTAAGTTTTTCAGTGCAACTCACTCATATACTATGTACTACACTGTGCGTTTCTTATATTCTAAGTTTTTCAGTGCAACTCACTCATATACTATGTACTACACTGTGCGTTTCTTATATTCTAAGTTTTTCAGTGCAACTCACTCATATACTATGTACTACACTGTGCGTTTCTTATATTCTAAGTTTTTCAGTGAAACTCACTCATATACTATGTACTACACTGTGCGTTTCTTATATTCTAAGTTTTTCAGTGCACCTCACTCATATACTATGTACTACACTGTGCGTTTCTTATATTCTAAGTTTTTCAGTGCAACTCACTCATATACTATGTACTACACTGTGTGTTTCTTATATTCTAAGTTTTTCAGTGCAACTCACTCATATACTATGTACTACACTGTGCATTTCGTGTAATGCTGGTTTTTCTGTAAATTCTAAGTTTTTCAGTGCAACTCACTCATATACTATGTACTACACTGTGCGTTTCTTATATTCTAAGTTTTTCAGTGCAACTCACTCATATACTATGTACTACACTGTGCATTTCGTGTAATGCTGGTTTTTCAGTAAATTCTAAGTTTTTCAGTGCACCTCACTCATATACTATGTACTACACTGTGCGTTTCTTATATTCTAAGTTTTTCAGTGCAACTCACTCATATACTATGTACTACACTGTGCATTTCGTGTAATGCTGGTTTTTCAGTAAATTCTAAGTTTTTCAGTGCAACTCACTCATATACTATGTACTACACTGTGCGTTTCTTATATTCTAAGTTTTTCAGTGCAACTCACTCATATACTATGTACTACACTGTGCGTTTCTTATATTCTAAGTTTTTCAGTGCAACTCACTCATATACTATGTACTACAATGTGCGTTTCTTATATTCTAAGTTTTTCAGTGCAACTCACTCATATACTATGTACTACACTGTGCGTTTCTTATATTCTAATTTTTTCAGTGCAACTCACTCATATACTATGTACTACACTGTGCGTTTCTTATATTCTAAGTTTTTCAGTGCAACTCACTCATATACTATGTACTACACTGTGCGTTTCTTATATTCTAAGTTTTTCAGTGCAACTCACTCATATACTATGTACTACACTGTGCATTTCGTGTAATGCTGGTTTTTCAGTAAATTCTAAGTTTTTCAGTGCACCTCACTCATATACTATGTACTACACTGTGCGTTTCTTATATTCTAAGTTTTTCAGTGCACCTCACTCATATACTATGTACTACACTGTGCGTTTCTTATATTCTAAGTTTTTCAGTGCAACTCACTCATATACTATGTACTACACTGTGCATTTCGTGTAATGCGGGTTTTTCAGTAAATTCTAAGTTTTTCAGTGCAACTCACTCATATACTATGTACTACACTGTGCGTTTCTTATATTCTAAGTTTTTCAGTGCAACTCACTCATATACTATGTACTACAATGTGCGTTTCTTATATTCTAAGTTTTTCAGTGCAACTCACTCATATACTATGTACTACACTGTGCGTTTCTTATATTCTAAGTTTTTCAGTGCAACTCACTCATATACTATGTACTACACTGTGCGTTTCTTATATTCTAAGTTTTTCAGTGCAACTCACTCATATACTATGTACTACACTGTGCGTTTCTTATATTCTAAGTTTTTCAGTGAAACTCACTCATATACTATGTACTACACTGTGCGTTTCTTATATTCTAAGTTTTTCAGTGCACCTCACTCATATACTATGTACTACACTGTGCGTTTCTTATATTCTAAGTTTTTCAGTGCAACTCACTCATATACTATGTACTACACTGTGTGTTTCTTATATTCTAAGTTTTTCAGTGCAACTCACTCATATACTATGTACTACACTGTGCATTTCGTGTAATGCTGGTTTTTCTGTAAATTCTAAGTTTTTCAGTGCAACTCACTCATATACTATGTACTACACTGTGCGTTTCTTATATTCTAAGTTTTTCAGTGCAACTCACTCATATACTATGTACTACACTGTGCATTTCGTGTAATGCTGGTTTTTCAGTAAATTCTAAGTTTTTCAGTGCACCTCACTCATATACTATGTACTACACTGTGCGTTTCTTATATTCTAAGTTTTTCAGTGCAACTCACTCATATACTATGTACTACACTGTGCATTTCGTGTAATGCTGGTTTTTCAGTAAATTCTAAGTTTTTCAGTGCAACTCACTCATATACTATGTACTACACTGTGCGTTTCTTATATTCTAAGTTTTTCAGTGCAACTCACTCATATACTATGTACTACACTGTGCGTTTCTTATATTCTAAGTTTTTCAGTGCAACTCACTCATATACTATGTACTACAATGTGCGTTTCTTATATTCTAAGTTTTTCAGTGCAACTCACTCATATACTATGTACTACACTGTGCGTTTCTTATATTCTAATTTTTTCAGTGCAACTCACTCATATACTATGTACTACACTGTGCGTTTCTTATATTCTAAGTTTTTCAGTGCAACTCACTCATATACTATGTACTACACTGTGCGTTTCTTATATTCTAAGTTTTTCAGTGCAACTCACTCATATACTATGTACTACACTGTGCATTTCGTGTAATGCTGGTTTTTCAGTAAATTCTAAGTTTTTCAGTGCACCTCACTCATATACTATGTACTACACTGTGCGTTTCTTATATTCTAAGTTTTTCAGTGCACCTCACTCATATACTATGTACTACACTGTGCGTTTCTTATATTCTAAGTTTTTCAGTGCAACTCACTCATATACTATGTACTACACTGTGCGTTTCTTATATTCTAAGTTTTTCAGTGCAACTCACTCATATACTATGTACTACACTGTGCGTTTCTTATATTCTAAGTTTTTCAGTGCAACTCACTCATATACTATGTACTACACTGTGCGTTTCTTATATTCTAAGTTTTTCAGTGCAACTCACTCATATACTATGTACTACACTGTGCGTTTCTTATATTCTAAGTTTTTCAGTGCAACTCACTCATATACTATGTACTACACTGTGCGTTTCTTATATTCTAAGTTTTTCAGTGCAACTCACACATATACTATGTACTACACTGTGCGTTTCTTATATTCTAATTTTTTCAGTGCAACTCACTCATATACTATGTACTACACTGTGCGTTTCTTATATTCTAAGTTTTTCAGTGCAACTCACTCATATACTATGTACTACACTGTGCGTTTCTTATATTCTAAGTTTTTCAGTGCAACTCACTCATATACTATGTACTACACTGTGCATTTCGTGTAATGCTGGTTTTTCAGTAAATTCTAAGTTTTTCAGTGCAACTCACTCATATACTATGTACTATACTGTGCGTTTCTTATATTCTAAGTTTTTCAGTGCAACTCACTCATATACTATGTACTACACTGTGCGTTTCTTATATTCTAAGTTTTTCAGTGCAACTCACTCATATACTATGTACTACACTGTGCGTTTCTTATATTCTAAGTTTTTCAGTGCAACCTCACTCATATACTATGTACTAACACTGTGCGTTTCTTATATTCTAAGTTTTTCAGTGCAACTCACTCATATACTATGTACTACACTGTGCGTTTCTTATATTCTAAGTTTTTCAGTGCAACTCACTCATATACTATGTACTACACTGTGCGTTTCTTATATTCTAAGTTTTTCAGTGCAACTCACTCATATACTATGTACTACACTGTGCGTTTCTTATATTCTAATTTTTTGAGTTCAACTCACTCATATACTATGTACTACACTGTGCGTTTCTTATATTCTAAGTTTTTCAGTGCAACTCACTCATATACTATGTACTACACTGTGCGTTTCTTATATTCTAAGTTTTTCAGTGCAACTCACTCATATACTATGTACTACACTGTGCATTTCGTGTAATGCTGGTTTTTCAGTAAATTCTAAGTTTTTCAGTGCAACTCACTCATATACTATGTACTACACTGTGCGTTTCTTATATTCTAAGTTTTTCAGTGCAACTCACTCATATACTATGTACTACACTGTGCGTTTCTTATATTCTAAGTTTTTCAGTGCAACTCACTCATATACTATGTACTACACTGTGCGTTTCTTATATTCTAAGTTTTTCAGTGCAACTCACTCATATACTATGTACTACACTGTGCGTTTCTTATATTCTAAGTTTTTCAGTGCAACTCACTCATATACTATGTACTACACTGTGCGTTTCTTATATTCTAAGTTTTTCAGTGCAACTCACTCATATACTATGTACTACACTGTGCGTTTCTTATATTCTAAGTTTTTCAGTGCAACTCACTCATATACTATGTACTACACTGTGCATTCGTGTAATGCTGGTTTTCAGTAATTCTAAGTTTTTCAGTGCAACTCACTCATATACTATGTACTACACTGTGCGTTTCTTATATTCTAAGTTTTTCAGTGCACCTCACTCATATACTATGTACTACACTGTGCGTTTCTTATATTCTAAGTTTTTCAGTGCAACTCACTCATATACTATGTACTACACTGTGCGTTTCTTATATTCTAAGTTTTTCAGTGCAACTCACTCATATACTATGTACTACACTGTGCGTTTCTTATATTCTAAGTTTTTTAGTGCAACTCACTCATATACTATATACTACACTGTGTGTTTCTTATATTCTAAGTTTTTCAGTGCAACTCACTCATATACTATGTACTACACTGTGCGTTTCTTATATTCTAGAGTTTTTCAGTGCAACTCACTCATATACTATGTACTACACTGTGCGTTTCTTATATTATAAGTTTTTCAGTGCAACTCACTCATATACTATGTACTACACTGTGCGTTTCTTATATTCTAAGTTTTTCAGTGCAACTCACTCATATACTATGTACTACACTGTGCGTTTCTTATATTCTAAGTTTTTGAGTGCAACTCACTCATATACTATGTACTACACTGTGCGTTTCTTATATTCTAAGTTTCTCAGTGCAACTCACTCATATACTATGTACTACACTGTGCGTTTCTTATATTCTAAGTTTTTCAGTGCAACTCACTCATATACTATGTACTACACTGTGCGTTTCTTATATTCTAAGTTTTTGAGTTCAACTCACTCATATACTATGTACTACACTGTGCGTTTCTTATATTCTAAGTTTTTCAGTGCAACTCACTCATATACTATGTACTACACTGTGCGTTTCTTATATTCTAAGTTTTTCAGTGCAACTCACTAGTTTTTCAGTGCAACTCACTCATATACTATGTACTACACTGTGCATTTCGTGTAATGCTGGTTTTTCAGTAAATTCTAAGTTTTTCAGTGCAACTCACTCATATACTATGTACTACACTGTGCGTTTCTTATATTCTAAGTTTTTCAGTGCAACTCACTCATATACTATGTACTACACTGTGCGTTTCTTATATTCTAAGTTTTTCAGTGCAACTCACTCATATACTATGTACTACACTGTGCGTTTCTTATATTCTAAGTTTTTCAGTGCAACTCACTCATATACTATGTACTACACTGTGCGTTTCTTATATTCTAAGTTTTTCAGTGCAACTCACTCATATACTATGTACTACACTGTGCGTTTCTTATATTCTAAGTTTTTCAGTGCAACTCACTCATATACTATGTACTACACTGTGCGTTTCTTATATTCTAAGTTTTTCAGTGCAACTCACTCATATACTATGTACTACACTGTGCATTTCGTGTAATGCTGCTTTTTCAGTAAATTCTAAGTTTTTCAGTGCACCTCACTCATATACTATGTACTACACTGTGCGTTTCTTATATTCTAAGTTTTTCAGTGCACCTCACTCATATACTATGTACTACACTGTGCGTTTCTTATATTCTAAGTTTTTCAGTGCAACTCACTCATATACTATGTACTACACTGTGCGTTTCTTATATTCTAAGTTTTTCAGTGCAACTCACTCATATACTATGTACTACACTGTGCGTTTCTTATATTCTAAGTTTTTCAGTGCAACTCACTCATATACTATGTACTACACTGTGCGTTTCTTATATTCTAAGTTTTTCAGTGCAACTCACTCATATACTATGTACTACACTGTGCGTTTCTTATATTCTAAGTTTTTCAGTGCACCTCACTCATATACTATGTACTACACTGTGCGTTTCTTATATTCTAAGTTTTTCAGTGCAACTCACTCATATACTATGTACTACACTGTGTGTTTCTTATATTCTAAGTTTTTCAGTGCACCTCACTCATATACTATGTACTACACTGTGCATTTCGTGTAATGCTGGTTTTTCTGTAAATTCTAAGTTTTTCAGTGCAACTCACTCATATACTATGTACTACACTGTGCGTTTCTTATATTCTAAGTTTTTCAGTGCAACTCACTCATATACTATGTACTACACTGTGCATTTCGTGTAATGCTGGTTTTTCAGTAAATTCTAAGTTTTTCAGTGCACCTCACTCATATACTATGTACTACACTGTGCGTTTCTTATATTCTAAGTTTTTCAGTGCAACTCACTCATATACTATGTACTACACTGTGCGTTTCTTATATTCTAATTTTTTCAGTGAAACTCACTCATATACTATGTACTACACTGTGCGTTTCTTATATTCTAAGTTTTTCAGTGCAACTCACTCATATACTATGTACTACACTGTGCGTTTCTTATATTCTTAGTTTTTCAGTGCAACTCACTCATATACTATGTACTACACTGTGCGTTTCTTATATTCTAAGTTTTTCAGTGAAACTCATTCATATACTATGTACTACACTGTGCGTTTTTATATTCTAAGTTTTTCAGTGCAACTCACTCATATACTATGTACTACACTGTGCGTTTCTTATATTCTAAGTTTTTCAGTGCAACTCACTCATATACTATGTACTACACTGTGCGTTTCTTATATTCTAAGTTTTTCAGTGCAACTCACTCATATACTATGTACTACACTGTGCGTTTCTTATATTCTAAGTTTTTCAGTGCAACTCACTCATATACTATGTACTACACTGTGCGTTTCTTATATTCTAAGTTTTTCAGTGCAACTCACTCATATACTATGTACTACACTGTGCGTTTCTTATATTCTAAGTTTTTCAGTGCAACTCACTCATATACTATGTACTACACTGTGCGTTTCTTATATTCTAAGTTTTTCAGTGCAACTCACTCATATACTATGTACTACACTGTGCGTTTCTTATATTCTAAGTTTTTCAGTGCAACTCATATACTATGTACTACACTGTGCATTTCGTGTAATGCTGGTTTTTCAGTAAATACTAAGTTTTTCAGTGCAACTCACTCATATACTATGTACTACACTGTGCGTTTCTTATATTCTAAGTTTTTCAGTGCAACTCACTCATATACTATGTACTACACTGTGCGTTTCTTATATTCTAAGTTTTTCAGTGCAACTCACTCATATACTATGTACTACACTGTGCGTTTCTTATATTCTAAGTTTTTCAGTGCAACTCACTCATATACTATGTACTACACTGTGCGTTTCTTATAATCTAAGTTTTTCAGTGCAACTCACTCATATACTATGTACTACACTGTGCGTTTCTTATATTCTAAGTTTTTCAGTGCAACTCACTCATATACTATGTACTACACTGTGCGTTTCTTATATTCTAATTTTTTGAGTTCAACTCACTCATATACTATGTACTACACTGTGCGTTTCTTATATTCTAAGTTTTTCAGTGCAACTCACTCATATACTATGTACTACACTGTGCGTTTCTTATATTCTAAGTTTTTCAGTGCAACTCACTCATATACTATGTACTACACTGTGCATTTCGTGTAATGCTGGTTTTTCAGTAAATTCTAAGTTTTTCAGTGCAACTCACTCATATACTATGTACTACACTGTGCGTTTCTTATATTCTAAGTTTTTCAGTGCAACTCACTCATATACTATGTACTACACTGTGCGTTTCTTATATTCTAAGTTTTTCAGTGCAACTCACTCATATACTATGTACTACACTGTGCGTTTCTTATATTCTAAGTTTTTCAGTGCAACTCACTCATATACTATGTACTACACTGTGCGTTTCTTATATTCTAAGTTTTTCAGTGCAACTCACTCATATACTATGTACTACACTGTGCGTTTCTTATATTCTAAGTTTTTCAGTGCAACTCACTCATATACTATGTACTACACTGTGCGTTTCTTATATTCTAAGTTTTTCAGTGCAACTCACTCATATACTATGTACTACACTATGCATTTCGTGTAATGCTGGTTTTTCAGTAAATTCTAAGTTTTTCAGTGCACCTCACTCATATACTATGTACTACACTGTGCGTTTCTTATATTCTAAGTTTTTCAGTGCACCTCACTCATATACTATGTACTACACTGTGCGTTTCTTATATTCTAAGTTTTTCAGTGCAACTCACTCATATACTATGTACTACACTGTGCGTTTCTTATATTCTAAGTTTTTCAGTGCAACTCACTCATATACTATGTACTACACTGTGCGTTTCTTATATTCTAAGTTTTTCAGTGCAACTCACTCATATACTATGTACTACACTGTGCGTTTCTTATATTCTAAGTTTTTCAGTGCAACTCACTCATATACTATGTACTACACTGTGCGTTTCTTATATTCTAAGTTTTTCAGTGCACCTCACTCATATACTATGTACTACACTGTGCGTTTCTTATATTCTAAGTTTTTCAGTGCAACTCACTCATATACTATGTACTACACTGTGTGTTTCTTATATTCTAAGTTTTTCAGTGCAACTCACTCATATACTATGTACTACACTGTGCATTTCGTGTAATGCTGGTTTTTCTGTAAATTCTAAGTTTTTCAGTGCAACTCACTCATATACTATGTACTACACTGTGCGTTTCTTATATTCTAAGTTTTTCAGTGCAACTCACTCATATACTATGTACTACACTGTGCATTTCGTGTAATGCTGGTTTTTCAGTAAATTCTAAGTTTTTCAGTGCACCTCACTCATATACTATGTACTACACTGTGCGTTTCTTATATTCTAAGTTTTTCAGTGCAACTCACTCATATACTATGTACTACACTGTGCGTTTCTTATATTCTAATTTTTTCAGTGAAACTCACTCATATACTATGTACTACACTGTGCGTTTCTTATATTCTAAGTTTTTCAGTGCAACTCACTCATATACTATGTACTACACTGTGCGTTTCTTATATTCTTAGTTTTTCAGTGCAACTCACTCATATACTATGTACTACACTGTGCGTTTCTTATATTCTAAGTTTTTCAGTGAAACTCATTCATATACTATGTACTACACTGTGCGTTTTTATATTCTAAGTTTTTCAGTGCAACTCACTCATATACTATGTACTACACTGTGCGTTTCTTATATTCTAAGTTTTTCAGTGCAACTCACTCATATACTATGTACTACACTGTGCGTTTCTTATATTCTAAGTTTTTCAGTGCAACTCACTCATATACTATGTACTACACTGTGCGTTTCTTATATTCTAAGTTTTTCAGTGCAACTCACTCATATACTATGTACTACACTGTGCGTTTCTTATATTCTAAGTTTTTCAGTGCAACTCACTCATATACTATGTACTACACTGTGCGTTTCTTATATTCTAAGTTTTTCAGTGCAACTCACTCATATACTATGTACTACACTGTGCGTTTCTTATATTCTAAGTTTTTCAGTGCAACTCACTCATATACTATGTACTACACTGTGCGTTTCTTATATTCTAAGTTTTTCAGTGCAACTCATATACTATGTACTACACTGTGCATTTCGTGTAATGCTGGTTTTTCAGTAAATACTAAGTTTTTCAGTGCAACTCACTCATATACTATGTACTACACTGTGCGTTTCTTATATTCTAAGTTTTTCAGTGCAACTCACTCATATACTATGTACTACACTGTGCGTTTCTTATATTCTAAGTTTTTCAGTGCAACTCACTCATATACTATGTACTACACTGTGCATTTCTTATATTCTAAGTTTTTCAGTGCAACTCACTCATATACTATGTACTACACTGTGCGTTTCTTATATTCTAAGTTTTTCAGTGCAACTGACTCTTATAATTGTACTACACTGTGCGTTTCTTATATTCTAAGTTTTTCAGTGCAACTCACTCATATACTATGTACTACACTGTGCATTTCGTGTAATGCGGGTTTTTCAGTAAATTCTAAGTTTTTCAGTGCAACTCACTCATATACTATGTACTACACTGTGCGTTTCTTATATTCTAAGTTTTTCAGTGCAACTCACTCATATACTATGTACTACAATGTGCGTTTCTTATATTCTAAGTTTTTCAGTGCAACTCACTCATATACTATGTACTACACTGTGCGTTTCTTATATTCTAAGTTTTTCAGTGCAACTCACTCATATACTATGTACTACACTGTGCGTTTCTTATATTCTAAGTTTTTCAGTGCAACTCACTCATATACTATGTACTACACTGTGCGTTTCTTATATTCTAAGTTTTTCAGTGAAACTCACTCATATACTATGTACTACACTGTGCGTTTCTTATATTCTAAGTTTTTCAGTGCACCTCACTCATATACTATGTACTACACTGTGCGTTTCTTATATTCTAAGTTTTTCAGTGCAACTCACTCATATACTATGTACTACACTGTGTGTTTCTTATATTCTAAGTTTTTCAGTGCAACTCACTCATATACTATGTACTACACTGTGCATTTCGTGTAATGCTGGTTTTTCTGTAAATTCTAAGTTTTTCAGTGCAACTCACTCATATACTATGTACTACACTGTGCGTTTCTTATATTCTAAGTTTTTCAGTGCAACTCACTCATATACTATGTACTACACTGTGCATTTCGTGTAATGCTGGTTTTTCAGTAAATTCTAAGTTTTTCAGTGCACCTCACTCATATACTATGTACTACACTGTGCGTTTCTTATATTCTAAGTTTTTCAGTGCAACTCACTCATATACTATGTACTACACTGTGCGTTTCTTATATTCTAAGTTTTTCAGTGCAACTCACTCATATACTATGTACTACACTGTGCGTTTCTTATATTCTAAGTTTTTCAGTGCAACTCACTCATATACTATGTACTACACTGTGCGTTTCTTATATTCTAAGTTTTTCAGTGCAACTCACTCATATACTATGTACTACACTGTGCGTTTCTTATATTCTAAGTTTTTCAGTGCAACTCACTCATATACTATGTACTACACTGTGCGTTTCTTATATTCTAAGTTTTTCAGTGCAACTCACTCATATACTATGTACTACACTGTGCGTTTCTTATATTCTAAGTTTTTCAGTGCAACTCATATACTATGTACTACACAGTGCATTTCTTGTAATGCTGGTTTTTCAGTAAATACTAAGTTTTTCAGTGCAACTCACTCATATACTATGTACTACACTGTGCGTTTCTTATATTCTAAGTTTTTCAGTGCAACTCACTCATATACTATGTACTACACTGTGCGTTTCTTATATTCTAAGTTTTTCAGTGCAACTCACTCATATACTATGTACTACACTGTGCGTTTCTTATATTCTAAGTTTTTCAGTGCAACTCACTCATATACTATGTACTACACTGTGCGTTTCTTATATTCTAAGTTTTTCAGTGCAACTCACTCTTATAATTGTACTACACTGTGCGTTTCTTATATTCTAAGTTTTTCAGTGCAACTCACTCATATACTATGTACTACAATGTGCGTTTCTTATATTCTAAGTTTTTCAGTGCAACTCACTCATATACTATGTACTACACTGTGCATTTCGTGTAATGCGGGTTTTTCAGTAAATTCTAAGTTTTTCAGTGCAACTCACTCATATACTATGTACTACACTGTGCGTTTCTTAAATTCTAAGTTTTTCAGTGCAACTCACTCATATACTATGTACTACACTGTGCGTTTCTTATATTCTAAGTTTTTCAGTGCAACTCACTCATATACTATGTACTACACTGTGCGTTTCTTATATTCTAATTTTTTGAGTTCAACTCACTCATATACTATGTACTACACTGTGCGTTTCTTATATTCTAAGTTTTTCAGTGCAACTCACTCATATACTATGTACTACACTGTGCGTTTCTTATATTCTAAGTTTTTCAGTGCAACTCACTCATATACTATGTACTACACTGTGCATTTCGTGTAATGCTGGTTTTTCAGTAAATTCTAAGTTTTTCAGTGCAACTCACTCATATACTATGTACTACACTGTGCGTTTCTTATATTCTAAGTTTTTCAGTGCAACTCACTCATATACTATGTACTACACTGTGCGTTTCTTATATTCTAAGTTTTTCAGTGCAACTCACTCATATACTATGTACTACACTGTGCGTTTCTTATATTCTAAGTTTTTCAGTGCAACTCACTCATATACTATGTACTACACTGTGCGTTTCTTATATTCTAAGTTTTTCAGTGCAACTCACTCATATACTATGTACTACACTGTGCGTTTCTTATATTCTAAGTTTTTCAGTGCAACTCACTCATATACTATGTACTACACTGTGCGTTTCTTATATTCTAAGTTTTTCAGTGCAACTCACTCATATACTATGTACTACACTGTGCATTTCGTGTAATGCTGGTTTTTCAGTAAATTCTAAGTTTTTCAGTGCACCTCACTCATATACTATGTACTACACTGTGCGTTTCTTATATTCTAAGTTTTTCAGTGCACCTCACTCATATACTATGTACTACACTGTGCGTTTCTTATATTCTAAGTTTTTCAGTGCAACTCACTCATATACTATGTACTACACTGTGCGTTTCTTATATTCTAAGTTTTTCAGTGCAACTCACTCATATACTATGTACTACACTGTGCGTTTCTTATATTCTAAGTTTTTCAGTGCAACTCACTCATATACTATGTACTACACTGTGCGTTTCTTATATTCTAAGTTTTTCAGTGCAACTCACTCATATACTATGTACTACACTGTGCGTTTCTTATATTCTAAGTTTTTCAGTGCACCTCACTCATATACTATGTACTACACTGTGCGTTTCTTATATTCTAAGTTTTTCAGTGCAACTCACTCATATACTATGTACTACACTGTGTGTTTCTTATATTCTAAGTTTTTCAGTGCAACTCACTCATATACTATGTACTACACTGTGCATTTCGTGTAATGCTGGTTTTTCTGTAAATTCTAAGTTTTTCAGTGCAACTCACTCATATACTATGTACTACACTGTGCGTTTCTTATATTCTAAGTTTTTCAGTGCAACTCACTCATATACTATGTACTACACTGTGCATTTCGTGTAATGCTGGTTTTTCAGTAAATTCTAAGTTTTTCAGTGCACCTCACTCATATACTATGTACTACACTGTGCGTTTCTTATATTCTAAGTTTTTCAGTGCAACTCACTCATATACTATGTACTACACTGTGCGTTTCTTATATTCTAATTTTTTCAGTGAAACTCACTCATATACTATGTACTACACTGTGCGTTTCTTATATTCTAAGTTTTTCAGTGCAACTCACTCATATACTATGTACTACACTGTGCGTTTCTTATATTCTTAGTTTTTCAGTGCAACTCACTCATATACTATGTACTACACTGTGCGTTTCTTATATTCTAAGTTTTTCAGTGAAACTCATTCATATACTATGTACTACACTGTGCGTTTTTATATTCTAAGTTTTTCAGTGCAACTCACTCATATACTATGTACTACACTGTGCGTTTCTTATATTCTAAGTTTTTCAGTGCAACTCACTCATATACTATGTACTACACTGTGCGTTTCTTATATTCTAAGTTTTTCAGTGCAACTCACTCATATACTATGTACTACACTGTGCGTTTCTTATATTCTAAGTTTTTCAGTGCAACTCACTCATATACTATGTACTACACTGTGCGTTTCTTATATTCTAAGTTTTTCAGTGCAACTCACTCATATACTATGTACTACACTGTGCGTTTCTTATATTCTAAGTTTTTCAGTGCAACTCACTCATATACTATGTACTACACTGTGCGTTTCTTATATTCTAAGTTTTTCAGTGCAACTCACTCATATACTATGTACTACACTGTGCGTTTCTTATATTCTAAGTTTTTCAGTGCAACTCATATACTATGTACTACACTGTGCATTTCGTGTAATGCTGGTTTTTCAGTAAATACTAAGTTTTTCAGTGCAACTCACTCATATACTATGTACTACACTGTGCGTTTCTTATATTCTAAGTTTTTCAGTGCAACTCACTCATATACTATGTACTACACTGTGCGTTTCTTATATTCTAAGTTTTTCAGTGCAACTCACTCATATACTATGTACTACACTGTGCATTTCTTATATTCTAAGTTTTTCAGTGCAACTCACTCATATACTATGTACTACACTGTGCGTTTCTTATATTCTAAGTTTTTCAGTGCAACTGACTCTTATAATTGTACTACACTGTGCGTTTCTTATATTCTAAGTTTTTCAGTGCAACTCACTCATATACTATGTACTACACTGTGCATTTCGTGTAATGCGGGTTTTTCAGTAAATTCTAAGTTTTTCAGTGCAACTCACTCATATACTATATACTACACTGTGCGTTTCTTATATTCTAAGTTTTTCAGTGCAACTCACTCATATACTATGTACTACAATGTGCGTTTCTTATATTCTAAGTTTTTCAGTGCAACTCACTCATATACTATGTACTACACTGTGCGTTTCTTATATTCTAAGTTTTTCAGTGCAACTCACTCATATACTATGTACTACACTGTGCGTTTCTTATATTCTAAGTTTTTCAGTGCAACTCACTCATATACTATGTACTACACTGTGCGTTTCTTATATTCTAAGTTTTTCAGTGAAACTCACTCATATACTATGTACTACACTGTGCGTTTCTTATATTCTAAGTTTTTCAGTGCACCTCACTCATATACTATGTACTACACTGTGCGTTTCTTATATTCTAAGTTTTTCAGTGCAACTCACTCATATACTATGTACTACACTGTGTGTTTCTTATATTCTAAGTTTTTCAGTGCAACTCACTCATATACTATGTACTACACTGTGCATTTCGTGTAATGCTGGTTTTTCTGTAAATTCTAAGTTTTTCAGTGCAACTCACTCATATACTATGTACTACACTGTGCGTTTCTTATATTCTAAGTTTTTCAGTGCAACTCACTCATATACTATGTACTACACTGTGCATTTCGTGTAATGCTGGTTTTTCAGTAAATTCTAAGTTTTTCAGTGCACCTCACTCATATACTATGTACTACACTGTGCGTTTCTTATATTCTAAGTTTTTCAGTGCAACTCACTCATATACTATGTACTACACTGTGCGTTTCTTATATTCTAAGTTTTTCAGTGAAACTCACTCATATACTATGTACTACACTGTGCGTTTCTTATATTCTAAGTTTTTCAGTGCAACTCACTCATATACTATGTACTACACTGTGCGTTTCTTATATTCTTAGTTTTTCAGTGCAACTCACTCATATACTATGTACTACACTGTGCGTTTCTTATATTCTAAGTTTTTCAGTGAAACTCATTCATATACTATGTACTACACTGTGCGTTTTTATATTCTAAGTTTTTCAGTGCAACTCACTCATATACTATGTACTACACTGTGCGTTTCTTATATTCTAAGTTTTTCAGTGCAACTCACTCATATACTATGTACTACACTGTGCGTTTCTTATATTCTAAGTTTTTCAGTGCAACTCACTCATATACTATGTACTACACTGTGCGTTTCTTATATTCTAAGTTTTTCAGTGCAACTCACTCATATACTATGTACTACACTGTGCGTTTCTTATATTCTAAGTTTTTCAGTGCAACTCACTCATATACTATGTACTACACTGTGCGTTTCTTATATTCTAAGTTTTTCAGTGCAACTCACTCATATACTATGTACTACACTGTGCGTTTCTTATATTCTAAGTTTTTCAGTGCAACTCACTCATATACTATGTACTACACTGTGCGTTTCTTATATTCTAAGTTTTTCAGTGCAACTCATATACTATGTACTACACAGTGCATTTCTTGTAATGCTGGTTTTTCAGTAAATACTAAGTTTTTCAGTGCAACTCACTCATATACTATGTACTACACTGTGCGTTTCTTATATTCTAAGTTTTTCAGTGCAACTCACTCATATACTATGTACTACACTGTGCGTTTCTTATATTCTAAGTTTTTCAGTGCAACTCACTCATATACTATGTACTACACTGTGCGTTTCTTATATTCTAAGTTTTTCAGTGCAACTCACTCATATACTATGTACTACACTGTGCGTTTCTTATATTCTAAGTTTTTCAGTGCAACTCACTCTTATAATTGTACTACACTGTGCGTTTCTTATATTCTAAGTTTTTCAGTGCAACTCACTCATATACTATGTACTACAATGTGCGTTTCTTATATTCTAAGTTTTTCAGTGCAACTCACTCATATACTATGTACTACACTGTGCATTTCGTGTAATGCGGGTTTTTCAGTAAATTCTAAGTTTTTCAGTGCAACTCACTCATATACTATGTACTACACTGTGCGTTTCTTAAATTCTAAGTTTTTCAGTGCAACTCACTCATATACTATGTACTACACTGTGCGTTTCTTATATTCTAAGTTTTTCAGTGCAACTCACTCATATACTATGTACTACACTGTGCGTTTCTTATATTCTAAGTTTTTCAGTGCAACTCACTCATATACTATGTACTACACTGTGCATTTCGTGTAATGCTGGTTTTTCAGTAAATTCTAAGTTTTTCAGTGCAACTCACTCATATACTATGTACTACACTGTGCGTTTCTTATATTCTAAGTTTTTCAGTGCAACTCACTCATATACTATGTACTACACTGTGCGTTTCTTATATTCTAAGTTTTTCAGTGCAACTCACGCATATACTATGTACTACACTGTGCGTTTCTTATATTCTACGTTTTTCAGTGCAACTCACTCATATACTATGTACTACACTGTGCGTTTCTTATATTCTAAGTTTTTCAGTGCAACTCACTCATATACTATGTACTACACTGTGCGTTTCTTATATTCTAAGTTTTTCAGTGCAACTCACTCATATACTATGTACTACACTGTGCGTTTCTTATATTCTAAGTTTTTCAGTGCAACTCACTCATATACTATGTACTACACTGTGCGTTTCTTATATTCTAAGTTTTTCAGTGCACCTCACTCATATACTATGTACTACACTGTGCGTTTCTTATATTCTAAGATTTTCAGTGCAACTCTCATATACTATGTACTACACTGTGCGTTTCTTATATTCTAAGTTTTTCAGTGCAACTCACTCATATACTATGTACTACACTGTGCGTTTCTTATATTCTAAGTTTTTCAGTGCAACTCACTCATATACTATGTACTACACTGTGCGTTTCTTATATTCTAAGTTTTTCAGTGCAACTCACTCATATACTATGTACTACACTGTGCGTTTCTTATATTCTAAGTTTTTCAGTGCAACTCACTCATATACTATGTACTACACTGTGCGTTTCTTAAATTCTAAGTTTTTCAGTGCAACTCACTCATATACTATGTACTACACTGTGCGTTTCTTATATTCTAAGTTTTTCAGTGCAACTCACTCATATACTATGTACTACACTGTGCGTTTCTTATATTCTAAGTTTTTCAGTGCAACTCACTCATATACTATGTACTACACTGTGCGTTTCTTATATTCTAAGTTTTTCAGTGCAACTCACTCATATACTATGTACTACACTGTGCGTTTCTTATATTCTAAGTTTTTCAGTGCAACTCACTCATATACTATGTACTACACTGTGCGTTTCTTATATTCTAAGTTTTTCAGTGCAACTCACTCATATACTATGTACTACACTGTGCGTTTCTTATATTCTAAATTTTTCAGTGCAACTCACTCATATACTATGTACTACACTGTGCGTTTCTTATATTCTAAGTTTTTCAGTGCAACTCACTCATATACTATGTACTACACTGTGCGTTTCTTATATTCTAAGTTTTTCAGTGCAACTCATATACTATGTACTACACTGTGCATTTCGTGTAATGCTGGTTTTTCAGTAAATACTAAGTTTTTCAGTGCAACTCACTCATATACTATGTACTACACTGTGCGTTTCTTATATTCCAAGTTTTTCAGTGCAACTCACTCATATACTATGTACTACACTGTGCGTTTCTTATATTCTAAGTTTTTCAGTGCAACTCACTCATATACTAAGTACTACACTGTGCGTTTCTTATATTCTAAGTTTTTCAGTGCAACTCACTCATATACTATGTACTACACTGTGCGTTTCTTACATTCTAAGTTTTTCAGTGCAACTCACTCATATACTATGTACTACACTGTGCGTTTCTTATATTCTAAGTTTTTCAGTGCAACTCACTCATATACTATGTACTACACTGTGCGTTTCTTATATTCTAAGTTTTTCAGTGCAACTCACTCATATACTATGTACTACACTGTGCGTTTCTTATATTCTAAGTTTTTCAGTGCAACTCACTCATATACTATGTACTATACTGTGCGTTTCTTATATTCTAAGTTTTTCAGTGCAACTCACTCATATACTATGTACTACACTGTGCATTTCGTGTAATGCGGGTTTTTCAGTAAATTCTAAGTTTTTCAGTGCAACTCACTCATATACTATGTACTACACTATGCGTTTCTTATATTCTAAGTTTTTCAGTGCAACTCACTCATATACTATGTACTACACTGTGCGTTTCTTATATTCTAAGTTTATCAGTGCAACTCACTCATATACTATGTACTACACTGTGCGTTTCTTATATTCTAAGTTTTTCAGTGCAACTCACTCATATACTATGTACTACACTGTGCGTTTCTTATATTCTAAGTTTTTCAGTGCAACTCACTCATATACTATGTACTACACTGTGCGTTTCTTATATTCTAAGTTTTTCAGTGCAACTCACTCATATACTATGTACTACACTGTGCGTTTCTTATATTCTAAGTTTTTCAGTGCAACTCACTCATATACTATGTACTACACTGTGCGTTTCTTATATTCTAAGTTTTTCAGTGCAACTCACTCATATACTATGTACTACACTGTGCGTTTCTTATATTCTAAGTTTTTCAGAGCAACTCACTCATATACTATGTACTACACTGTGCATTTCGTGTAATGCTGGTTTTTCAGTAAATTCTAAGTTTTTCAGTGCAACTCACTCATATACTATGTACTACACTGTGCGTTTCTTATATTCTAAGTTTTTCAGTGCAACTCACTCATATACTATGTACTACACTGTGCGTTTCTTATATTCTAAGTTTTTCAGTGCAACTCACTCATATACTATGTACTACACTGTGCGTTTCTTATATCCTAAGTTTTTCAGTGCAACTCACTCATATACTATGTACTACACTGTGCGTTTCTTATATTCTAAGTTTTTCAGTGCAACTCACTCATATACTATGTACTACACTGTGCATTTCGTGTAATGCTGGTTTTTCAGTAAATTCTAAGTTT
The DNA here is from genome assembly GCF_978045245.1 of Mus caroli. Lineage (NCBI taxonomy): Eukaryota > Metazoa > Chordata > Mammalia > Rodentia > Muridae > Mus > Mus caroli. The sequence continues at coordinate 293,642 of NW_028227363.1, read as the reverse complement.
TTCAGTGCAACTCACTCATATAGTATGTACTACACTGTGCGTTTCTTATATTCTAAGTTTTTCAGTGCAACTCACTCATATACTATGTACTACACTGTGCGTTTCTTATATTCTAAGTTTTTCAGTGCAACTCACTCATATACTATGTACTACACTGTGCATTTCGTGTAATGCGGGTTTTTCAGTAAATTCTAAGTTTTCCAGTGCAACTCACTCATATACTATGTACTACACTGTGCGTTTCTTATATTCTAAGTTTTTCAGTGCAACTCACTCATATACTATGTACTACACTGTGCGTTTCTTATATTCTAAGTTTTTCAGTGCAACTCACTCATATACTATGTACTACACTGTGCGTTTCTTATATTCTAAGTTTTTCAGTGCAACTCACTCATATACTATGTACTACACTGTGCGTTTCTTATATTCTAAGTTTTTCAGTGCAACTCACTCATATACTATGTACTACTCTGTGCGTTTTTATATTCTAAGTTTTTCAGTGCAACTCACTCATATACTATGTACTACAATGTGCGTTTCTTATATTCTAAGTTTTTCAGTGCAACTCACTCATATACTATGTACTACACTGTGCGTTTCTTATATTCTAAGTTTTTCAGTGCAACTCACTCATATACTATGTACTACACTGTGCGTTTCTTATATTCTAAGTTTTTCAGTGCAACTCACTCATATACTATGTACTACACTGTGCGTTTCTTATATTCTAAGTTTTTCAGTGCAACTCACTCATATACTATGTACTACACTGTGCGTTTCTTATATTCTAAGTTTTTCAGTGCAACTCACTCATATACTATGTACTATACTGTGCGTTTCTTATATTCTTAGTTTTTCAGTGCAACTCACTCATATACTATGTACTACACTGTGCGTTTCTTATATTCTAAGTTTTTCAGTGCAACTCACTCATATACTATGTACTACACTGTGCGTTTCTTATATTCTAAGTTTTTCAGTGCAACTCACTCATATACTATGTACTACACTGTGCGTTTCTTATACTCTAAGTTTTTCAGTGCAACTCACTCATATACTATGTATTACACTGTGCGTTTCTTATATTCTAAGTTTTTCAGTGCAACTCACTCATATACTATGTACTACACTGTGCATTTCGTGTAATGCCGGTTTTTCAGTAAATTCTAAGTTTTTCAGTGCAACTCACTCATATACTATGTACTACACTATGCGTTTCTTAAATTCTAAGTTTTTCAGTGCAACTCACTCATATACTATGTACTACACTGTGCGTTTCTTATATTCTAAGTTTTTCAGTGCAACTCACTCATATACTATGTACTACACTGTGCGTTTCTTATATTCTAAGTTTTTCAGTGCAACTCACTCATATACTATGTACTACACTGTGCATTTCGTGTAATGCTGGTTTTTCTGTAAATTCTAAGTTTTTCAGTGCAACTCACTCATATACTATGTACTACACTGTGCGTTTCTTATATTCTAAGTTTTTCAGTGCAACTCACTCATATACTATGTACTACACTGTGCGTTTCTTATATTCTAAGTTTTTCAGTGCAACTCACTCATATACTATGTACTACACTGTGCGTTTCTTATATTCTAAGTTTTTCAGTGCAACTCACTCATATACTATGTACTACACTGTGCGTTTTTATATTCTAAGTTTTTCAGTGCAACTCACTCATATACTATGTACTACAATGTGCGTTTCTTATATTCTAAGTTTTTCAGTGCAACTCACTCATATACTATGTACTACACTGTGCGTTTCTTATATTCTAAGTTTTTCAGTGCAACTCACTCATATACTATGTACTACACTGTGCGTTTCTTATATTCTAAGTTTTTCAGTGCAACTCACTCATATACTATGTACTACACTGTGCGTTTCTTATATTCTAAGTTTTTCAGTGCAACTCACTCATATACTATGTACTACACTGTGCGTTTCTTATATTCTAAGTTTTTCAGTGCAACTCACTCATATACTATGTACTATACTGTGCGTTTCTTATATTCTTAGTTTTTCAGTGCAACTCACTCATATACTATGTACTACACTGTGCGTTTCTTATATTCTAAGTTTTTCAGTGCAACTCACTCATATACTATGTACTACACTGTGCGTTTCTTATATTCTAAGTTTTTCAGTGCAACTCACTCATATACTATGTACTACACTGTGCGTTTCTTATACTCTAAGTTTTTCAGTGCAACTCACTCATATACTATGTATTACACTGTGCGTTTCTTATATTCTAAGTTTTTCAGTGCAACTCACTCATATACTATGTACTACACTATGCGTTTCTTAAATTCTAAGTTTTTCAGTGCAACTCACTCATATACTATGTACTACACTGTGCGTTTCTTATATTCTAAGTTTTTCAGTGCAACTCACTCATATACTATGTACTACACTGTGCGTTTCTTATATTCTAAGTTTTTCAGTGCAACTCACTCATATACTATGTACTACACTGTGCGTTTCTTATATTCTAAGTTTTTCAGTGCAACTCACTCATATACTATGTACTACACTGTGCGTTTCTTATATTCTAAGTTTTTCATTGCAACTCACTCATATACTATGTACTACACTGTGCATTTCGTGTAATGCTGGTTTTTCTGTAAATTCTAAGTTTTTCAGTGCAACTCACTCATATACTATGTACTACACTGTGCGTTTCTTATATTCTAAGTTTTTCAGTGCAACTCACTCATATACTATGTACTACACTGTGCGTTTCTTATATTCTAAGTTTTTCAGTGCAACTCACTCATATACTATGTACTACAATGTGCGTTTCTTATATTCTAAGTTTTTCAGTGCAACTCACTCATATACTATGTACTACACTGTGCGTTTCTTATATTCTAAGTTTTTCAGTGCAACTCACTCATATACTATGTACTACACTGTGCGTTTCTTATATTCTAAGTTTTTCAGTGCAACTCACTCATATACTATGTACTACAATGTGCGTTTCTTATATTCTAAGTTTTTCAGTGCAACTCACTCATATACTATGTACTACACTGTGCGTTTCTTATATTCTAAGTTTTTCAGTGCAACTCACTCATATACTATGTACTACACTGTGCGTTTCTTATATTCTAAGTTTTTCAGTGCAACTCACTCATATACTATGTACAACACTGTGTGTTTCTTATATTCTAAGTTTTTCAGTGCACCTCACTCATATACTATGTACTACACTGTGCGTTTCTTATATTCTAAGTTTTTCAGTGCAACTCACTCATATACTATGTACTACACTGTCCGTTTCTTATATTCTAAGTTTTTCAGTGCAACTCACTCATATACTATGTACTATACTGTGCGTTTCTTATATTCTTAGTTTTTCAGTGCAACTCAGTCATATACTATGTACTACACTGTGCGTTTCTTATATTCTAAGTTTTTCAGTGCAACTCACTCATATACTATGTACTACACTGTGCGTTTCTTATATTCTAAGTTTTTCAGTGCAACTCACTCATATACTATGTACTACACTGTGCGTTTCTTATACTCTAAGTTTTTCAGTGCAACTCACTCATATACTATGTATTACACTGTGCGTTTCTTATATTCTAAGTTTTTCAGTGCAACTCACTCATATACTATGTACTACACTGTGCATTTCGTGTAATGCCGGTTTTTCAGTAAATTCTAAGTTTTTCAGTGCAACTCCCTCATATACTATGTACTACACTATGCGTTTCTTATATTCTAAGTTTTTCAGTGCAACTCACTCATATACTATGTACTACACTGTGCGTTTCTTATATTCTAAGTTTTTCAGTGCAACTCACTCATATACTATGTACTACACTGTGCGTTTCTTATATTCTAAGTTTTTCAGTGCAACTCACTCATATACTATGTACTACACTGTGCATTTCGTGTAATGCTGGTTTTTCTGTAAATTCTAAGTTTTTCAGTGCAACTCACTCATATACTATGTACTACACTGTGCGTTTCTTATATTCTAAGTTTTTCAGTGCAACTCACTCATATACTATGTAGTACACTGTGCGTTTCTTATATTCTAAGTTTTTCAGTGCAACTCACTCATATACTATGTACTACACTGTCCGTTTCTTATATTCTAAGTTTTTCAGTGCAACTCACTCATATACTATGTACTATACTGTGCGTTTCTTATATTCTTAGTTTTTCAGTGCAACTCAGTCATATACTATGTACTACACTGTGCGTTTCTTATATTCTAAGTTTTTCAGTGCAACTCACTCATATACTATGTACTACACTGTGCGTTTCTTATATTCTAAGTTTTTCAGTGCAACTCACTCATATACTATGTACTACACTGTGCGTTTCTTATATTCTAAGTTTTTCAGTGCAACTCACTCATATACTATGTATTACACTGTGCGTTTCTTATATTCTAAGTTTTTCAGTGCAACTCACTCATATACTATGTACTACACTGTGCATTTCGTGTAATGCCGGTTTTTCAGTAAATTCTAAGTTTTTCAGTGCAACTCCCTCATATACTATGTACTACACTATGCGTTTCTTATATTCTAAGTTTTTCAGTGCAACTCACTCATATACTATGTACTACACTGTGCGTTTCTTATATTCTAAGTTTTTCAGTGCAACTCACTCATATACTATGTACTACACTGTGCGTTTCTTATATTCTAAGTTTTTCAGTGCAACTCACTCATATACTATGTACTACACTGTGCATTTCGTGTAATGCTGGTTTTTCTGTAAATTCTAAGTTTTTCAGTGCAACTCACTCATATACTATGTACTACACTGTGCGTTTCTTATATTCTAAGTTTTTCAGTGCAACTCACTCATATACTATGTACTACACTGTGCGTTTCTTATATTCTAAGTTTTTCAGTGCAACTCACTCATATACTATGTACTACAATGTGCGTTTCTTATATTCTAAGTTTTTCAGTGCAACTCACTCATATACTATGTACTACACTGTGCGTTTCTTATATTCTAAGTTTTTCAGTGCAACTCACTCATATACTATGTACTACACTGTGCGTTTCTTATATTCTAAGTTTTTCAGTGCAACTCACTCATATACTATGTACTACACTGAGCGTTTCTTATATTCTAAGTTTTTCAGTGCAACTCACTCATATACTATGTACTACACTGTGCGTTTCTTATATTCTAAGTTTTTCAGTGCAACTCACTCATATACTATGTACTACACTGTGCGTTTCTTATATTCTAAGTTTTTCAGTGCAACTCACTCATATACTATGTACTACACTGTGCGTTTCTTATATTCTAAGTTTTTCAGTGCAACTCACTCATATACTATGTACTACACTGTGCGTTTCTTATATTCTAAGTTTTTCAGTGCAACTCACTCATATACTATGTACTACACTGTGCGTTTCTTATATTCTAAGTTTTTCAGTGCAACTCACTCATATACTATGTACTACAATGTGCGTTTCTTATATTCTAAGTTTTTCAGTGCAACTCACTCATATACTATGTACTACACTGTGCGTTTCTTATATTCTAAGTTTTTCAGTGCAACTCACTCATATACTATGTACTACACTGTGCGTTTCTTATATTCTAAGTTTTTCAGTGCAACTCACTCATATACTATGTACAACACTGTGTGTTTCTTATATTCTAAGTTTTTCAGTGCACCTCACTCATATACTATGTACTACACTGTGCGTTTCTTATATTCTAAGTTTTTCAGTGCACCTCACTCATATACTATGTACTACACTGTCCGTTTCTTATATTCTAAGTTTTTCAGTGCAACTCACTCATATACTATGTACTATACTGTGCGTTTCTTATATTCTTAGTTTTTCAGTGCAACTCAGTCATATACTATGTACTACACTGTGCGTTTCTTATATTCTAAGTTTTTCAGTGCAACTCACTCATATACTATGTACTACACTGTGCGTTTCTTATATTCTAAGTTTTTCAGTGCAACTCACTCATATACTATGTACTACACTGTGCGTTTCTTATACTCTAAGTTTTTCAGTGCAACTCACTCATATACTATGTATTACACTGTGCGTTTCTTATATTCTAAGTTTTTCAGTGCAACTCACTCATATACTATGTACTACACTGTGCATTTCGTGTAATGCCGGTTTTTCAGTAAATTCTAAGTTTTTCAGTGCAACTCCCTCATATACTATGTACTACACTATGCGTTTCTTATATTCTAAGTTTTTCAGTGCAACTCACTCATATACTATGTACTACACTGTGCGTTTCTTATATTCTAAGTTTTTCAGTGCAACTCACTCATATACTATGTACTACACTGTGCGTTTCTTATATTCTAAGTTTTTCAGTGCAACTCACTCATATACTATGTACTACACTGTGCATTTCGTGTAATGCTGGTTTTTCTGTAAATTCTAAGTTTTTCAGTGCAACTCACTCATATACTATGTACTACACTGTGCGTTTCTTATATTCTAAGTTTTTCAGTGCAACTCACTCATATACTATGTACTACACTGTGCGTTTCTTATATTCTAAGTTTTTCAGTGCAACTCACTCATATACTATGTACTACACTGTCCGTTTCTTATATTCTAAGTTTTTCAGTGCAACTCACTCATATACTATGTACTATACTGTGCGTTTCTTATATTCTTAGTTTTTCAGTGCAACTCACTCATATACTATGTACTACACTGTGCGTTTCTTATATTCTAAGTTTTTCAGTGCAACTCACTCATATACTATGTACTACACTGTGTGTTTCTTATATTCTAAGTTTTTCAGTGCAACTCACTCATATACTATGTACTACACTGTGCGTTTCTTATATTCTAAGTTTTTCAGTGCAACTCACTCATATACTATGTATTACACTGTGCGTTTCTTATATTCTAAGTTTTTCAGTGCAACTCACTCATATACTATGTACTACACTGTGCATTTCGTGTAATGCCGGTTTTTCAGTAAATTCTAAGTTTTTCAGTGCAACTCCCTCATATTCTATGTACTACACTATGCGTTTCTTATATTCTAAGTTTTTCAGTGCAACTCACTCATATACTATGTACTACACTGTGCGTTTCTTATATTCTAAGTTTTTCAGTGCAACTCACTCATATACTATGTACTACACTGTGCGTTTCTTATATTCTAAGTTTTTCAGTGCAACTCACTCATATACTATGTACTACACTGTGCATTTCGTGTAATGCTGGTTTTTCTGTAAATTCTAAGTTTTTCAGTGCAACTCACTCATATACTATGTACTACACTGTGCGTTTCTTATATTCTAAGTTTTTCAGTGCAACTCACTCATATACTATGTACTACACTGTGCGTTTCTTATATTCTAAGTTTTTCAGTGCAACTCACTCATATACTATGTACTACACTGTGCGTTTCTTATATTCTAAGTTTTTCAGTGCAACTCACTCATATACTATGTACTACACTGTGCGTTTCTTATATTCTAAGTTTTTCAGTGCAACTCACTCATATACTATGTACTACACTGTGCATTTCGTGTAATGCTGGTTTTTCTGTAAATTCTAAGTTTTTCAGTGCAACTCACTCATATACTATGTACTACACTGTGCGTTTCTTATATTCTAAGTTTTTCAGTGCAACTCACTCATATACTATGTACTACACTGTGCGTTTCTTATATTCTAAGTTTTTCAGTGCAACTCACTCATATACTATGTACTACAATGTGTGTTTCTTATATTCTAAGTTTTTCAGTGCAACTCACTCATATACTATGTACTACACTGTGCGTTTCTTATATTCTAAGTTTTTCAGTGCAACTCACTCATATACTATGTACTACAATGTGCGTTTCTTATATTCTAAGTTTTTCAGTGCAACTCACTCATATACTATGTACTACACTGTGCGTTTCTTATATTCTAAGTTTTTCAGTGCAACTCACTCATATACTATGTACTACACTGTGCGTTTCTTATATTCTAAGTTTTTCAGTGCAACTCACTCATATACTATGTACAACACTGTGTGTTTCTTATATTCTAAGTTTTTCAGTGCACCTCACTCATATACTATGTACTACACTGTGCGTTTCTTATATTCTAAGTTTTTCAGTGCAACTCACTCATATACTATGTACTACACTGTCCGTTTCTTATATTCTAAGTTTTTCAGTGCAACTCACTCATATACTATGTACTATACTGTGCGTTTCTTATATTCTTAGTTTTTCAGTGCAACTCAGTCATATACTATGTACTACACTGTGCGTTTCTTATATTCTAAGTTTTTCAGTGCAACTCACTCATATACTATGTACTACACTGTGCGTTTCTTATATTCTAAGTTTTTCAGTGCAACTCACTCATATACTATGTACTACACTGTGCGTTTCTTATACTCTAAGTTTTTCAGTGCAACTCACTCATATACTATGTATTACACTGTGCGTTTCTTATATTCTAAGTTTTTCAGTGCAACTCACTCATATACTATGTACTACACTGTGCATTTCGTGTAATGCCGGTTTTTCAGTAAATTCTAAGTTTTTCAGTGCAACTCCCTCATATACTATGTACTACACTATGCGTTTCTTATATTCTAAGTTTTTCAGTGCAACTCACTCATATACTATGTACTACACTGTGCGTTTCTTATATTCTAAGTTTTTCAGTGCAACTCACTCATATACTATGTACTACACTGTGCGTTTCTTATATTCTAAGTTTTTCAGTGCAACTCACTCATATACTATGTACTACACTGTGCATTTCGTGTAATGCTGGTTTTTCTGTAAATTCTAAGTTTTTCAGTGCAACTCACTCATATACTATGTACTACACTGTGCGTTTCTTATATTCTAAGTTTTTCAGTGCAACTCACTCATATACTATGTACTACACTGTGCGTTTCTTATATTCTAAGTTTTTCAGTGCAACTCACTCATATACTATGTACTACACTGTCCGTTTCTTATATTCTAAGTTTTTCAGTGCAACTCACTCATATACTATGTACTATACTGTGCGTTTCTTATATTCTTAGTTTTTCAGTGCAACTCAGTCATATACTATGTACTACACTGTGCGTTTCTTATATTCTAAGTTTTTCAGTGCAACTCACTCATATACTATGTACTACACTGTGCGTTTCTTATATTCTAAGTTTTTCAGTGCAACTCACTCATATAATATGTACTAAACTGTGCGTTTCTTATATTCTAAGTTTTTCAGTGCAACTCACTCATATACTATGTATTACACTGTGCGTTTCTTATATTCTAAGTTTTTCAGTGCAACTCACTCATATACTATGTACTACACTGTGCATTTCGTGTAATGCCGGTTTTTCAGTAAATTCTAAGTTTTTCAGTGCAACTCCCTCATATACTATGTACTACACTATGCGTTTCTTATATTCTAAGTTTTTCAGTGCAACTCACTCATATACTATGTACTACACTGTGCGTTTCTTATATTCTAAGTTTTTCAGTGCAACTCACTCATATACTATGTACTACACTGTGCGTTTCTTATATTCTAAGTTTTTCAGTGCAACTCACTCATATACTATGTACTACACTGTGCATTTCGTGTAATGCTGGTTTTTCTGTAAATTCTAAGTTTTTCAGTGCAACTCACTCATATACTATGTACTACACTGTGCGTTTCTTATATTCTAAGTTTTTCAGTGCAACTCACTCATATACTATGTACTACACTGTGCGTTTCTTATATTCTAAGTTTTTCAGTGCAACTCACTCATATACTATGTACTACAATGTGCGTTTCTTATATTCTAAGTTTTTCAGTGCAACTCACTCATATACTATGTACTACACTGTGCGTTTCTTATATTCTAAGTTTTTCAGTGCAACTCACTCATATACTATGTACTACACTGTGCGTTTCTTATATTCTAAGTTTTTCAGTGCAACTCACTCATATACTATGTACTACACTGAGCGTTTCTTATATTCTAAGTTTTTCAGTGCAACTCACTCATATACTATGTACTACAATGTGCGTTTCTTATATTCTAAGTTTTTCAGTGCAACTCACTCATATACTATGTACAACACTGTGCGTTTCTTATATTCTAAGTTTTTCAGTGCAACTCACTCATATACTATGTACTACACTGTGCGTTTCTTATATTCTTAGTTTTTCAGTGCAACTCACTCATATACTATGTACTACACTGTGCGTTTCTTATATTCTAAGTTTTTCAGTGCAACTCACTCATATACTATGTACTACACTGTGCGTTTCTTATATTCTAAGTTTTTCAGTGCAACTCACTCATATACTATGTACTACACTGTGCGTTTCTTATATTCTAAGTTTTTCAGTGCAACTCACTCATATACTATGTACTACACTGTGCGTTTCTTATATTCTAAGTTTTTCAGTGCAACTCACTCATATACTATGTACTACACTCTGCATTTCGTGTAATGCTGGTTTTTCTGTAAATTCTAAGTTTTTCAGTGCAACTCACTCATATACTATGTACTACACTGTGCGTTTCTTATATTCTAAGTTTTTCAGTGCAACTCACTCATATACTATGTACTACACTGTGCGTTTCTTATATTCTAAGTTTTTCAGTGCAACTCACTCATATACTATGTACTACACTCTGCATTTCGTGTAATGCTGGTTTTTCTGTAAATTCTAAGTTTTTCAGTGCAACTCACTCATATACTATGTACTACACTGTGCGTTTCTTATATTCTAAGTTTTTCAGTGCAACTCACTCATATACTATGTACTACAATGTGCGTTTCTTATATTCTAAGTTTTTCAGTGCAACTCACTCATATACTATGTACTACACTGTGCGTTTCTTATATTCTAAGTTTTTCAGTGCAACTCACTCATATACTATGTACTACACTGTGCGTTTCTTATATTCTAAGTTTTTCAGTGCAACTCACTCATATACTATGTACTACACTGTGCGTTTCTTATATTCTAAGTTTTTCAGTGCAACTCACTCATATACTATGTACTACACTGTGCGTTTCTTATATTCTAAGTTTTTCAGTGCAACTCACTCATATACTATGTACTATACTGTGCGTTTCTTATATTCTTAGTTTTTCAGTGCAACTCACTCATATACTATGTACTACACTGTGCGTTTCTTATATTCTAAGTTTTTCAGTGCAACTCACTCATATACTATGTACTACACTGTGCGTTTCTTATATTCTAAGTTTTTCAGTGCAACTCACTCATATACTATGTACTACACTGTGCGTTTCTTATATTCTAAGTTTTTCAGTGCATCTCACTCATATACTATGTACTACAATGTGCTTTTCTTATATTCTAAGTTTTTCAGTGCAACTCACTCATATACTATGTACAACACTGTGCGTTTCTTATATTCTAAGTTTTTCAGTGCAACTCACTCATATACTATGTACTACACTGTGCGTTTCTTATATTCTTAGTTTTTCAGTGCAACTCACTCATATACTATGTACTACACTGTGCGTTTCTTATATTCTAAGTTTTTCAGTGCAACTCTCTCATATACTATGTACTACACTGTGCGTTTCTTATATTCTAAGTTTTTCAGTGCAACTCACTCATATACTATGTACTACACTGTGCGTTTCTTATATTCTAAGTTTTTCAGTGCAACTCACTCATATACTATGTACTACACTGTGCGTTTCTTATATTCTAAGTTTTTCAGTGCAACTCACTCATATACTATGTACTACACTGTGCGTTTCTTATATTCTAAGTTTTTCAGTGCAACTCACTCATATACTATGTACTACACTGTGCGTTTCTTATATTCTAAGTTTTTCAGTGCAACTCACTCATATACTATGTACTACACTCTGCATTTCGTGTAATGCTGGTTTTTCTGTAAATTCTAAGTTTTTCAGTGCAACTCACTCATATACTATGTACTACACTGTGCGTTTCTTATATTCTAAGTTTTTCAGTGCAACTCACTCATATACTATGTACTACACTGTGCGTTTCTTATATTCTAAGTTTTTCAGTGCAACTCACTCATATACTATGTACTACACTCTGCATTTCGTGTAATGCTGGTTTTTCTGTAAATTCTAAGTTTTTCAGTGCAACTCACTCATATACTATGTACTACACTGTGCGTTTCTTATATTCTAAGTTTTTCAGTGCAACTCACTCATATACTATGTACTACAATGTGCGTTTCTTATATTCTAAGTTTTTCAGTGCAACTCACTCATATACTATGTACTACACTGTGCGTTTCTTATATTCTAAGTTTTTCAGTGCAACTCACTCATATACTATGTACTACACTGTGCGTTTCTTATATTCTAAGTTTTTCAGTGCAACTCACTCATATACTATGTACTACACTGTGCGTTTCTTATATTCTAAGTTTTTCAGTGCAACTCACTCATATACTATGTACTACACTGTGCGTTTCTTATATTCTAAGTTTTTCAGTGCAACTCACTCATATACTATGTACTATACTGTGCGTTTCTTATATTCTTAGTTTTTCAGTGCAACTCACTCATATACTATGTACTACACTGTGCGTTTCTTATATTCTAAGTTTTTCAGTGCAACTCACTCATATACTATGTACTACACTGTGCGTTTCTTATATTCTAAGTTTTTCAGTGCAACTCACTCATATACTATGTACTACACTGTGCGTTTCTTATATTCTAAGTTTTTCAGTGCATCTCACTCATATACTATGTACTACAATGTGCTTTTCTTATATTCTAAGTTTTTCAGTGCAACTCACTCATATACTATGTACAACACTGTGCGTTTCTTATATTCTAAGTTTTTCAGTGCAACTCACTCATATACTATGTACTACACTGTGCGTTTCTTATATTCTTAGTTTTTCAGTGCAACTCACTCATATACTATGTACTACACTGTGCGTTTCTTATATTCTAAGTTTTTCAGTGCAACTCTCTCATATACTATGTACTACACTGTGCGTTTCTTATATTCTAAGTTTTTCAGTGCAACTCACTCATATACTATGTACTACACTGTGCGTTTCTTATATTCTAAGTTTTTCAGTGCAACTCACTCATATACTATGTACTACACTGTGCGTTTCTTATATTCTAAGTTTTTCAGTGCAACTCACTCATATACTATGTACTACACTGTGCGTTTCTTATATTCTAAGTTTTTCAGTGCAACTCACTCATATACTATGTACTACACTGTGCGTTTCTTATATTCTAAGTTTTTCAGTGCAACTCACTCATATACTATGTACTACACTCTGCATTTCGTGTAATGCTGGTTTTTCTGTAAATTCTAAGTTTTTCAGTGCAACTCACTCATATACTATGTACTACACTGTGCGTTTCTTATATTCTAAGTTTTTCAGTGCAACTCACTCATATACTATGTACTACACTGTGCGTTTCTTATATTCTAAGTTTTTCAGTGCAACTCACTCATATACTATGTACTACACTCTGCATTTCGTGTAATGCTGGTTTTTCTGTAAATTCTAAGTTTTTCAGTGCAACTCACTCATATACTATGTACTACACTGTGCGTTTCTTATATTCTAAGTTTTTCAGTGCAACTCACTCATATACTATGTACTACAATGTGCGTTTCTTATATTCTAAGTTTTTCAGTGCAACTCACTCATATACTATGTACTACACTGTGCGTTTCTTATATTCTAAGTTTTTCAGTGCAACTCACTCATATACTATGTACTACACTGTGCGTTTCTTATATTCTAAGTTTTTCAGTGCAACTCACTCATATACTATGTACTACACTGTGCGTTTCTTATATTCTAAGTTTTTCAGTGCAACTCACTCATATACTATGTACTACACTGTGCGTTTCTTATATTCTAAGTTTTTCAGTGCAACTCACTCATATACTATGTACTATACTGTGCGTTTCTTATATTCTTAGTTTTTCAGTGCAACTCACTCATATACTATGTACTACACTGTGCGTTTCTTATATTCTAAGTTTTTCAGTGCAACTCACTCATATACTATGTACTACACTGTGCGTTTCTTATATTCTAAGTTTTTCAGTGCAACTCACTCATATACTATGTACTACACTGTGCGTTTCTTATATTCTAAGTTTTTCAGTGCATCTCACTCATATACTATGTACTACAATGTGCTTTTCTTATATTCTAAGTTTTTCAGTGCAACTCACTCATATACTATGTACAACACTGTGCGTTTCTTATATTCTAAGTTTTTCAGTGCAACTCACTCATATACTATGTACTACACTGTGCGTTTCTTATATTCTTAGTTTTTCAGTGCAACTCACTCATATACTATGTACTACACTGTGCGTTTCTTATATTCTAAGTTTTTCAGTGCAACTCTCTCATATACTATGTACTACACTGTGCGTTTCTTATATTCTAAGTTTTTCAGTGCAACTCACTCATATACTATGTACTACACTGTGCGTTTCTTATATTCTAAGTTTTTCAGTGCAACTCACTCATATACTATGTACTACACTGTGCGTTTCTTATATTCTAAGTTTTTCAGTGCAACTCACTCATATACTATGTACTACACTGTGCATTTCGTGTAATGCTGGTTTTTCTGTAAATTCTAAGTTTTTCAGTGCAACTCACTCATATACTATGTACTACACTGTGCGTTTCATATATTCTAAGTTTTTCAGTGCAACTCACTCATATACTATGTACTACACTGTGCGTTTCTTATATTCTAAGTTTTTCAGTGCAACTCACTCATATACTATGTACTACACTGTGCGTTTCTTATATTCTAAGTTTTTCAGTGCAACTCACTCATATACTATGTACTACACTGTGCGTTTCTTATATTCTAAGTTTTTCAGTGCAACTCACTCATATACTATGTACTACACTGTGCGTTTCTTATATTCTAAGTTTTTCAGTGCAACTCACTCATATACTATGTACTACACTGTGCGTTTTTATATTCTAAGTTTTTCAGTGCAACTCACTCATATACTATGTACTACAATGTGCGTTTCTTATATTCTAAGTTTTTCAGTGCAACTCACTCATATACTATGTACTACACTGTGCGTTTCTTATATTCTAAGTTTTTCAGTGCAACTCACTCATATACTATGTACTACACTGTGCGTTTCTTATATTCTAAATTTTTCAGTGCAACTCACTCATATACTATGTACTACACTGTGCGTTTCTTATATTCTAAGTTTTTCAGTGCAACTCACTCATATACTATGTACTACACTGTGCGTTTCTTATATTCTAAGTTTTTCAGTGCAACTCACTCATATACTATGTACTATACTGTGCGTTTCTTATATTCTTAGTTTTTCAGTGCAACTCACTCATATACTATGTACTACACTGTGCGTTTCTTATATTCTAAGTTTTTCAGTGCAACTCACTCATATACTATGTACTACACTGTGCGTTTCTTATATTCTAAGTTTTTCAGTGCAACTCACTCATATACTATGTACTACAATGTGCGTTTCTTATATTCTAAGTTTTTCAGTGCAACTCACTCATATACTATGTACAACACTGTGCGTTTCTTATATTCTAAGTTTTTCAGTGCAACTCACTCATATACTATGTACTACACTGTGCGTTTCTTATATTCTTAGTTTTTCAGTGCAACTCACTCATATACTATGTACTACACTGTGCGTTTCTTATATTCTAAGTTTTTCACTGCAACTCACTCATATACTATGTACTACACTGTGCGTTTCTTATATTCTAAGTTTTTCAGTGCAAATCACTCATATACTATGTACTACACTGTGCGTTTCTTATATTCTAAGTTTTTCAGTGCAACTCACTCATATACTATGTACTACACTGTGCGTTTCTTATATTCTAAGTTTTTCAGTGCAACTCACTCATATACTATGTACTACACTGTGCATTTCGTGTAATGCTGGTTTTTCTGTAAATTCTAAGTTTTTCAGTGCAACTCACTCATATACTATGTACTTCACTGTGCGTTTCTTATATTCTAAGTTTTTCAGTGCAACTCACTCATATACTATGTACTACACTGTGCGTTTCTTATATTCTAAGTTTTTCAGTGCAACTCACTCATATACTATGTACTACAATGTGCGTTTCTTATATTCTAAGTTTTTCAGTGCAACTCACTCATATACTATGTACTACAGTGTGCGTTTCTTATATTCTAAGTTTTTCAGTGCAACTCACTCATATACTATGTACTACACTGTGCGTTTCTTATATTCTAAGTTTTTCAGTGCAACTCACTCATATACTATGTACTATACTGTGCGTTTCTTATATTCTAATTTTTTCAGTGCAACTCACTCATATACTATGTACTACACTGTGCGTTTCTTATATTCTAAGTTTTTCAGTGCAACTCACTCATATACTATGTACTACACTGTGCGTTTCTTATATTCTTAGTTTTTCAGTGCAACTCACTCATATACTATGTACTACACTGTGCGTTTCTTATAGTCTAAGTTTTTCAGTGCAACTCACTCATATACTATGTACTACACTGTGCGTTTCTTATATTCTAAGTTTTTCACTGCAACTCACTCATATACTATGTACTACACTGTGCGTTTCTTATATTCTAAGTTTTTCAGTGCAACTCACTCATATACTATGTAATACACTGTGCATTTCGTGTAATGCTGGTTTTTCTGTAAATTCTAAGTTTTTCAGTGCAACTCACTCATATACTATGTACTACACTGTGCGTTTCTTATATTCTAAGTTTTTCAGTGCAACTCACTCATATACTATGTACTACACTGTGCGTTTCTTATATTCTAAGTTTTTCAGTGCATCTCACTCATATACTATGTACTACAATGTGCTTTTCTTATATTCTAAGTTTTTCAGTGCAACTCACTCATATACTATGTACAACACTGTGCGTTTCTTATATTCTAAGTTTTTCAGTGCAACTCACTCATATACTATGTACTACACTGTGCGTTTCTTATATTCTTAGTTTTTCAGTGCAACTCACTCATATACTATGTACTACACTGTGCGTTTCTTATATTCTAAGTTTTTCAGTGCAACTCTCTCATATACTATGTACTACACTGTGCGTTTCTTATATTCTAAGTTTTTCAGTGCAACTCACTCATATACTATGTACTACACTGTGCGTTTCTTATATTCTAAGTTTTTCAGTGCAACTCACTCATATACTATGTACTACACTGTGCGTTTCTTATATTCTAAGTTTTTCAGTGCAACTCACTCATATACTATGTACTACACTGTGCGTTTCTTATATTCTAAGTTTTTCAGTGCAACTCACTCATATACTATGTACTACACTGTGCGTTTCTTATATTCTAAGTTTTTCAGTGCAACTCACTCATATACTATGTACTACACTCTGCATTTCGTGTAATGCTGGTTTTTCTGTAAATTCTAAGTTTTTCAGTGCAACTCACTCATATACTATGTACTACACTGTGCGTTTCTTATATTCTAAGTTTTTCAGTGCAACTCACTCATATACTATGTACTACACTGTGCGTTTCTTATATTCTAAGTTTTTCAGTGCAACTCACTCATATACTATGTACTACACTCTGCATTTCGTGTAATGCTGGTTTTTCTGTAAATTCTAAGTTTTTCAGTGCAACTCACTCATATACTATGTACTACACTGTGCGTTTCTTATATTCTAAGTTTTTCAGTGCAACTCACTCATATACTATGTACTACAATGTGCGTTTCTTATATTCTAAGTTTTTCAGTGCAACTCACTCATATACTATGTACTACACTGTGCGTTTCTTATATTCTAAGTTTTTCAGTGCAACTCACTCATATACTATGTACTACACTGTGCGTTTCTTATATTCTAAGTTTTTCAGTGCAACTCACTCATATACTATGTACTACACTGTGCGTTTCTTATATTCTAAGTTTTTCAGTGCAACTCACTCATATACTATGTACTACACTGTGCGTTTCTTATATTCTAAGTTTTTCAGTGCAACTCACTCATATACTATGTACTATACTGTGCGTTTCTTATATTCTTAGTTTTTCAGTGCAACTCACTCATATACTATGTACTACACTGTGCGTTTCTTATATTCTAAGTTTTTCAGTGCAACTCACTCATATACTATGTACTACACTGTGCGTTTCTTATATTCTAAGTTTTTCAGTGCAACTCACTCATATACTATGTACTACACTGTGCGTTTCTTATATTCTAAGTTTTTCAGTGCATCTCACTCATATACTATGTACTACAATGTGCTTTTCTTATATTCTAAGTTTTTCAGTGCAACTCACTCATATACTATGTACAACACTGTGCGTTTCTTATATTCTAAGTTTTTCAGTGCAACTCACTCATATACTATGTACTACACTGTGCGTTTCTTATATTCTTAGTTTTTCAGTGCAACTCACTCATATACTATGTACTACACTGTGCGTTTCTTATATTCTAAGTTTTTCAGTGCAACTCTCTCATATACTATGTACTACACTGTGCGTTTCTTATATTCTAAGTTTTTCAGTGCAACTCACTCATATACTATGTACTACACTGTGCGTTTCTTATATTCTAAGTTTTTCAGTGCAACTCACTCATATACTATGTACTACACTGTGCGTTTCTTATATTCTAAGTTTTTCAGTGCAACTCACTCATATACTATGTACTACACTGTGCATTTCGTGTAATGCTGGTTTTTCTGTAAATTCTAAGTTTTTCAGTGCAACTCACTCATATACTATGTACTACACTGTGCGTTTCATATATTCTAAGTTTTTCAGTGCAACTCACTCATATACTATGTACTACACTGTGCGTTTCTTATATTCTAAGTTTTTCAGTGCAACTCACTCATATACTATGTACTACACTGTGCGTTTCTTATATTCTAAGTTTTTCAGTGCAACTCACTCATATACTATGTACTACACTGTGCGTTTCTTATATTCTAAGTTTTTCAGTGCAACTCACTCATATACTATGTACTACACTGTGCGTTTCTTATATTCTAAGTTTTTCAGTGCAACTCACTCATATACTATGTACTACACTGTGCGTTTTTATATTCTAAGTTTTTCAGTGCAACTCACTCATATACTATGTACTACAATGTGCGTTTCTTATATTCTAAGTTTTTCAGTGCAACTCACTCATATACTATGTACTACACTGTGCGTTTCTTATATTCTAAGTTTTTCAGTGCAACTCACTCATATACTATGTACTACACTGTGCGTTTCTTATATTCTAAATTTTTCAGTGCAACTCACTCATATACTATGTACTACACTGTGCGTTTCTTATATTCTAAGTTTTTCAGTGCAACTCACTCATATACTATGTACTACACTGTGCGTTTCTTATATTCTAAGTTTTTCAGTGCAACTCACTCATATACTATGTACTATACTGTGCGTTTCTTATATTCTTAGTTTTTCAGTGCAACTCACTCATATACTATGAACTACACTGTGCGTTTCTTATATTCTAAGTTTTTCAGTGCAACTCACTCATATACTATGTACTACACTGTGCGTTTCTTATATTCTAAGTTTTTCAGTGCAACTCACTCATATACTATGTACTACAATGTGCGTTTCTTATATTCTAAGTTTTTCAGTGCAACTCACTCATATACTATGTACAACACTGTGCGTTTCTTATATTCTAAGTTTTTCAGTGCAACTCACTCATATACTATGTACTACACTGTGCGTTTCTTATATTCTTAGTTTTTCAGTGCAACTCACTCATATACTATGTACTACACTGTGCGTTTCTTATATTCTAAGTTTTTCACTGCAACTCACTCATATACTATGTACTACACTGTGCGTTTCTTATATTCTAAGTTTTTCAGTTCAACTCACTCATATACTATGTACTACACTGTGCGTTTCTTATATTCTAAGTTTTTCAGTGCAACTCACTCATATACTATGTACTACACTGTGCGTTTCTTATATTCTAAGTTTTTCAGTGCAACTCACTCATATACTATGTACTACACTGTGCATTTCGTGTAATGCTGGTTTTTCTGTAAATTCTAAGTTTTTCAGTGCAACTCACTCATATACTATGTACTTCACTGTGCGTTTCTTATATTCTAAGTTTTTCAGTGCAACTCACTCATATACTATGTACTACACTGTGCGTTTCTTATATTCTAAGTTTTTCAGTGCAACTCACTCATATACTATGTACTACAATGTGCGTTTCTTATATTCTAAGTTTTTCAGTGCAACTCACTCATATACTATGTACTACAGTGTGCGTTTCTTATATTCTAAGTTTTTCAGTGCAACTCACTCATATACTATGTACTACACTGTGCGTTTCTTATATTCTAAGTTTTTCAGTGCAACTCACTCATATACTATGTACTATACTGTGCGTTTCTTATATTCTAATTTTTTCAGTGCAACTCACTCATATACTATGTACTACACTGTGCGTTTCTTATATTCTAAGTTTTTCAGTGCAACTCACTCATATACTATGTACTACACTGTGCGTTTCTTATATTCTTAGTTTTTCAGTGCAACTCACTCATATACTATGTACTACACTGTGCGTTTCTTATAGTCTAAGTTTTTCAGTGCAACTCACTCATATACTATGTACTACACTGTGCGTTTCTTATATTCTAAGTTTTTCACTGCAACTCACTCATATACTATGTACTACACTGTGCGTTTCTTATATTCTAAGTTTTTCAGTGCAACTCACTCATATACTATGTAATACACTGTGCATTTCGTGTAATGCTGGTTTTTCTGTAAATTCTAAGTTTTTCAGTGCAACTCACTCATATACTATGTACTACACTGTGCGTTTCTTATATTCTAAGTTTTTCAGTGCAACTCACTCATATACTATGTACTACACTGTGCGTTTCTTATATTCTAAGTTTTTCAGTGCAACTCACTCATATACTATGTACTACAATGTGCGTTTCTTATATTCTAAGTTTTTCAGTGCAACTCACTCATATACTATGTACTACACTGTGCGTTTCTTATATTCTAAGTTTTTCAGTGCAACTCACTCATATACTATGTACTACACTGTGCGTTTCTTATATTCTAAGTTTTTCAGTGCAACTCACTCATATACTATGTACTACACTGTGCGTTTCTTATATTCTAAGTTTTTCAGTGCAACTCACTCATATACTATGTACTACACTGTGCGTTTCTTATATTCTAAGTTTTTCAGTGCACCTCACTCATATACTATGTACTACACTGTGCGTTTCTTATATTCTAAGTTTTTCAGTGCAACTCACTCATATACTATGTACTACACTGTGCGTTTCTTATATTCTAAGTTTTTCAGTGCAACTCACTCATATACTATGTACTACACTGTGCATTTCGTGTAATGCTGGTTTTTCTGTAAATTCTAAGTTTTTCAGTGCAACTCACTCATATACTATGTACTACACTGTGCGTTTCTTATATTCTAAGTTTTTCAGTGCAACTCACTCATATACTATGTACTACACTGTGCGTTTCTTATATTCTAAGTTTTTCAGTGCAACTCACTCATATACTATGTACTACAATGTGCGTTTCTTATATTCTAAGTTTTTCAGTGCAACTCACTCATATACTATGTACACACTGTGCGTTTCTTATATTCTAAGTTTTTCAGTGCAACTCACTCATATACTATGTACTACACTGTGCGTTTCTTATATTCTAAGTTTTTCAGTGCAACTCACTCATATACTATGTACTACACTGTGCGTTTCTTATATTCTAAGTTTTTCAGTGCAACTCACTCATATACTATGTACTATACTGTGCGTTTCTTATATTCTTAGTTTTTCAGTGCAACTCACTCATATACTATGTACTACACTGTGCGTTTCTTATATTCTAAGTTTTTCAGTGCAACTCACTCATATACTATGTACTACACTGTGCGTTTCTTATATTCTAAGTTTTTCAGTGCAACTCACTCATATACTATGTACTACAATGTGCGTTTCTTATATTCTAAGTTTTTCAGTGCAACTCACTCATATACTATGTACAACACTGTGCGTTTCTTATATTCTAAGTTTTTCAGTGCAACTCACTCATATACTATGTACTACACTGTGCGTTTCTTATATTCTTAGTTTTTCAGTGCAACTCACTCATATACTATGTACTACACTGTGCGTTTCTTATATTCTAAGTTTTTCAGTGCAACTCACTCATATACTATGTACTACACTGTGCGTTTCTTATATTCTAAGTTTTTCAGTGCAACTCACTCATATACTATGTACTACACTGTGCGTTTCTTATATTCTAAGTTTTTCAGTGCAACTCACTCATATACTATGTACTACACTGTGCGTTTCTTATATTCTAAGTTTTTCAGTGCAACTCACTCATATACTATGTACTACACTGTGCATTTCGTGTAATGCTGGTTTTTCTGTAAATTCTAAGTTTTTCAGTGCAACTCACTCATATACTATGTACTACACTGTGCGTTTCTTATATTCTAAGTTTTTCAGTGCAACTCACTCATATACTATGTACTACACTGTGCGTTTCTTATATTCTAAGTTTTTCAGTGCAACTCACTCATATACTATGTACTACACTGTGCGTTTCTTATATTCTAAGTTTTTCAGTGCAACTCACTCATATACTATGTACTACACTGTGCGTTTCTTATATTCTAAGTTTTTCAGTGCAACTCACTCATATACTATGTACTACACTGTGCGTTTCTTATATTCTAAGTTTTTCAGTGAAACTCACTTATATACTATGTACTATACTGTGCGTTTCTTATATTCTAAGTTTTTCAGTGCAACTCACTCATATACTATGTACTACACTGTGCGTTTCTTATATTCTAAGTTTTTCAGTGCAACTCACTCATATACTATGTACTACAGTGTGCATTTCTTTTATTCTAAGTTTTTCAGTGCAACTCACTCATATACTATGTACTATACTGTGCGTTTCTTATATTCTTAGTTTTTCAGTGCAACTCACTCATATACTATGTACTACACTGTGCGTTTCTTATATTCTAAGTTTTTCAGTGCAACTCACTCATATACTATGTACTACACTGTGCGTTTCTTATATTCTAAGTTTTTCAGTGCAACTCACTCATATACTATGTACTACAATGTGCGTTTCTTATATTCTAAGTTTTTCATTGCAACTCACTCATATACTATGTACAACACTGTGCGTTTCTTATATTCTAAGTTTTTCAGTGCAACTCACTCATATACTATGTACTACACTGTGCGTTTCTTATATTCTTAGTTTTTCAGTGCAACTCAATCATATACTATGTACTACACTGTGCGTTTCTTATATTCTAAGTTTTTCAGTGCAACTCACTCATATACTATGTACTACACTGTGCGTTTCTTATATTCTAAGTTTTTCAGTGCAACTCACTCATATACTATGTACTACACTGTGCGTTTCTTATATTCTAAGTTTTTCAGTGCAACTCACTCATATACTATGTACTACACTGTGCGTTTCTTATATTCTAAGTTTTTCAGTGCAACTCACTCATATACTATGTACTACACTGTGCGTTTCTTATATTCTTAGTTTTTCAGTGCAACTCACTCATATACTATGTACTACACTGTGCGTTTCTTATATTCTAAGTTTTTCAGTGCAGCTCACTCATATACTATGTACTACACTGTGCGTTTCTTATATTCTACATTTTTCACTGCAGCTCACTCATATACTATGTACTACAATGTGCGTTTCTTATATTCTAAGTTTTTCAGTGCAACTCACTCATATACTACGTACTACAATATGCGTTTCTTATATTCTAAGTTTTTCAGTGCAACTCACTCATATACTATGTACTACACTGTGCGTTTCTTATATTCTAAGTTTTTCAGTGCAACTCACTCATATACTATGTACTACACTGTGCGTTTCTTATATTCTAAGTTTTTCAGTGCAACTCACTCATATACTATGTACTACACTGTGCGTTTCTTATATTCTAAGTTTTTCAGTGCAACTCACTCATATACTATGTACTACACTGTGCGTTTCTTATATTCTAAGTTTTTCAGTGCAACTCACTCATATACTATGTACTACACTGTGCGTTTCTTATATTCTAAGTTTTTCAGTGCAACTCACTCATATACTATGTACTATACTGTGCGTTTCTTATATTCTAAGTTTTTCAGTGCAACTCACTCATATACTATGTACTACACTGTGCGTTTCTTATATTCTAAGTTTTTCAGTGCAACTCACTCATATACTATGTACTACACTGTGCGTTTCTTATATTCTTAGTTTTTCAGTGCAACTCACTCATATACTATGTACTACACTGTGCGTTTCTTATAGTCTAAGTTTTTCAGTGCAACTCACTCATATACTATGTACTACACTGTGCGTTTCTTATATTCTAAGTTTTTCACTGCAACTCACTCATATACTATGTACTACACTGTGCGTTTCTTATATTCTAAGTTTTTCAGTGCAACTCACTCATATACTATGTACTACACTGTGCATTTCGTGTAATGCTGGTTTTTCTGTAAATTCTAAGTTTTTCAGTGCAACTCACTCATATACTATGTACTACACTGTGCGTTTCTTATATTCTAAGTTTTTCAGTGCAACTCACTCATATACTATGTACTACACTGTGCGTTTCTTATATTCTAAGTTTTTCAGTGCAACTCACTCATATACTATGTACTACACTGTGCGTTTCTTATATTCTAAGTTTTTCAGTGCAACTCACTCATATACTATGTACTACACTGTGCGTTTCTTATATTCTTAGTTTTTCAGTGCAACTCACTCATATACTATGTACTACACTGTGCGTTTCTTATATTCTAAGTTTTTCAGTGCAACTCACTCATATACTATGTACTACACTGTGCGTTTCTTATATTCTACGTTTTTCACTGCAGCTCACTCATATACTATGTACTACAATGTGCGTTTCTTATATTCTAAGTTTTTCAGTGCAACTCACTCATATACTACGTACTACAATATGCGTTTCTTATATTCTAAGTTTTTCAGTGCAACTCACTCATATACTATGTACTACACTGTGCGTTTCTTATATTCTAAGTTTTTCAGTGCAACTCACTCATATACTATGTACTACACTGTGCGTTTCTTATATTCTAAGTTTTTCAGTGCAACTCACTCATATACTATGTACTACACTGTGCGTTTCTTATATTCTAAGTTTTTCAGTGCAACTCACTCATATACTATGTACTACACTGTGCGTTTCTTATATTCTAAGTTTTTCAGTGCAACTCACTCATATACTATGTACTACACTGTGCGTTTCTTATATTCTAAGTTTTTCAGTGCAACTCACTCATATACTATGTACTATACTGTGCGTTTCTTATATTCTAAGTTTTTCAGTGCAACTCACTCATATACTATGTACTACACTGTGCGTTTCTTATATTCTAAGTTTTTCAGTGCAACTCACTCATATACTATGTACTACACTGTGCGTTTCTTATATTCTTAGTTTTTCAGTGCAACTCACTCATATACTATGTACTACACTGTGCGTTTCTTATAGTCTAAGTTTTTCAGTGCAACTCACTCATATACTATGTACTACACTGTGCGTTTCTTATATTCTAAGTTTTTCACTGCAACTCACTCATATACTATGTACTACACTGTGCGTTTCTTATATTCTAAGTTTTTCAGTGCAACTCACTCATATACTATGTACTACACTGTGCATTTCGTGTAATGCTGGTTTTTCTGTAAATTCTAAGTTTTTCAGTGCAACTCACTCATATACTATGTACTACACTGTGAGTTTCTTATATTCTAAGTTTTTCAGTGCAACTCACTCATATACTATGTACTACACTGTGCGTTTCTTATATTCTAAGTTTTTCAGTGCAACTCACTCATATACTATGTACTACACTGTGCGTTTCTTATATTCTAAGTTTTTCAGTGCAACTCACTCATATACTATGTACTACACTGTGCGTTTCTTATATTCTAAGTTTTTCAGTGCAACTCACTCATATACTATGTACTACACTGTGCGTTTCTTATATTCTAAGTTTTTCAGTGCAACTCACTCATATACTATGTACTACACTGTGCGTTTCTTATATTCTAAATTTTTCAGTGCACCTCACTCATATACTATGTACTACACTGTGCGTTTCTTATATTCTAAGTTTTTCAGTGCAACTCACTCATATACTATGTACTACACTGTGCGTTTCTTATATTCTAAGTTTTTCAGTGCAACTCACTCATATATTATGTACTACACTGTGCGTTTCTTATATTCTAAGTTTTTCAGTGCAACTCACTCATATACTATGTACTACACTGTGCATTTCGTGTAATGCTGGTTTTTCTGTAAATTCTAAGTTTTTCAGTGCAACTCACTCATATACTATGTACTACACTGTGCGTTTCTTATATTCTAAGTTTTTCAGTGCAACTCACTCATATACTATGTACTACACTGTGCGTTTCTTATATTCTAAGTTTTTCAGTGCAACTCACTCATATACTATGTACTACACTGTGCGTTTCTTATATTCTAAGTTTTTCACTGCAACTCACTCATATACTAAGTACTACACTGTGCGTTTCTTATATTCTAAGTTTTTCAGTGCAACTCACTCATATACTATGTACTACACTGTGCATTTCGTGTAATGCTGGTTTTTCTGTAAATTCTAAGTTTTTCAGTGCAACTCACTCATATACTATGTACTACACTGTGCGTTTCTTATATTCTAAGTTTTTCAGTGCAACTCACTCATATACTATGTACTACACTGTGCGTTTCTTATATACTAAGTTTTTCAGTGCACCTCACTCATATACTATGTACTACACTGTGCGTTTCTTATATTCTAAGTTTTTCAGTGCAACTCACTCATATACTATGTACTACACTGTGCGTTTCTTATATTCTAAGTTTTTCAGTGCAACTCACTCATATACTATGTACTACACTGTGCGTTTCTTATATTCTAAGTTTTTCAGTGCAACTCACTCATATACTATGTACTACACTGTGCATTTCGTGTAATGCTGGTTTTTCTGTAAATTCTAAGTTTTTCAGTGCAACTCACTCATATACTATGTACTACACTGTGCGTTTCTTATATTCTAAGTTTTTCAGTGCAACTCACTCATATACTATGTACTACACTGTGCGTTTCTTATATTCTAAGTTTTTCAGTGCAACTCACTCATATACTATGTACTACAATGTGCGTTTCTTATATTCTAAGTTTTTCAGTGCAACTCACTCATATACTATGTACTACACTGTGCGTTTCTTATATTCTAATTTTTTCAGTGCAACTCACTCATATACTATGTACTACACTGTGCGTTTCTTATATTCTAAGTTTTTCAGTGCAACTCACTCATATACTATGTACTACACTGTGCGTTTCTTATATTCTTAGTTTTTTCAGTGCAACTCACTCATATACTATGTACTACACTGTGCGTTTCTTATAGTCTAAGTTTTTCAGTGCAACTCACTCATATACTATGTACTACACTGTGCGTTTCTTATATTCTAAGTTTTTCACTGCAACTCACTCATATACTATGTACTACACTGTGCGTTTCTTATATTCTAAGTTTTTCAGTGCAACTCACTCATATACTATGTACTACACTGTGCATTTCGTGTAATGCTGGTTTTTCTGTAAATTCTAAGTTTTTCAGTGCAACTCACTCATATACTATGTACTACACTGTGCGTTTCTTATATTCTAAGTTTTTCAGTGCAACTCACTCATATACTATGTACTACACTGTGCGTTTCTTATATTCTAAGTTTTTCAGTGCAACTCACTCATATACTATGTACTACACTGTGCATTTCGTGTAATGCTGGTTTTTCTGTAAATTCTAAGTTTTTCAGTGCAACTCACTCATATACTATGTACTACACTGTGCGTTTCTTATATTCTAAGTTTTTCAGTGCAACTCACTCATATACTATGTACTACACTGTGCGTTTCTTATATTCTAAGTTTTTCAGTGCACCTCACTCATATACTATGTACTACACTGTGCGTTTCTTATATTCTAAGTTTTTCAGTGCAACTCACTCATATACTATGTACTACACTGTGCGTTTCTTATATTCTAAGTTTTTCAGTGCAACTCACTCATATACTATGTACTACACTGTGCGTTTCTTATATTCTAAGTTTTTCAGTGCAACTCACTCATATACTATGTACTACACTGTGCGTTTCTTATATTCTAAGTTTTTCAGTGCAACTCACTCATATACTATGTACTACACTGTGCGTTTCTTATATTCTAAGTTTTTCAGTGCAACTCACTCATATACTATGTACTACACTGTGCGTTTCTTATATTCTAAGTTTTTCAGTGCAACTCACTCATATACTATGTACTACACTGTGCGTTTCTTATATTCTAAATTTTTCAGTGCACCTCACTCATATACTATGTACTACACTGTGCGTTTCTTATATTCTAAGTTTTTCAGTGCAACTCACTCATATACTATGTACTACACTGTGCGTTTCTTATATTCTAAGTTTTTCAGTGCAACTCACTCATATATTATGTACTACACTGTGCGTTTCTTATATTCTAAGTTTTTCAGTGCAACTCACTCATATACTATGTACTACACTGTGCATTTCGTGTAATGCTGGTTTTTCTGTAAATTCTAAGTTTTTCAGTGCAACTCACTCATATACTATGTACTACACTGTGCGTTTCTTATATTCTAAGTTTTTCAGTGCAACTCACTCATATACTATGTACTACACTGTGCGTTTCTTATATTCTAAGTTTTTCAGTGCAACTCACTCATATACTATGTACTACACTGTGCGTTTCTTATATTCTAAGTTTTTCAGTGCAACTCACTCATATACTATGTACTACACTGTGCATTTCGTGTAATGCTGGTTTTTCTGTAAATTCTAAGTTTTTCAGTGCAACTCACTCATATACTATGTACTACACTGTGCGTTTCTTATATTCTAAGTTTTTCAGTGCAACTCACTCATATACTATGTACTACACTGTGCGTTTCTTATATACTAAGTTTTTCAGTGCACCTCACTCATATACTATGTACTACACTGTGCGTTTCTTATATTCTAAGTTTTTCAGTGCAACTCACTCATATACTATGTACTACACTGTGCGTTTCTTATATTCTAAGTTTTTCAGTGCAACTCACTCATATACTATGTACTACACTGTGCGTTTCTTATATTCTAAGTTTTTCAGTGCAACTCACTCATATACTATGTACTACACTGTGCATTTCGTGTAATGCTGGTTTTTCTGTAAATTCTAAGTTTTTCAGTGCAACTCACTCATATACTATGTACTACACTGTGCGTTTCTTATATTCTAAGTTTTTCAGTGCAACTCACTCATATACTATGTACTACACTGTGCGTTTCTTATATTCTAAGTTTTTCAGTGCAACTCACTCATATACCTTGTACTACAATGTGCGTTTCTTATATTCTAAGTTTTTCAGTGCAACTCACTCATATACTATGTACTACACTGTGCGTTTCTTATATTCTAATTTTTTCAGTGCAACTCACTCATATACTATGTACTACACTGTGCGTTTCTTATATTCTAAGTTTTTCAGTGCAACTCACTCATATACTATGTACTACACTGTGCGTTTCTTATATTCTTAGTTTTTTCAGTGCAACTCACTCATATACTATGTACTACACTGTGCGTTTCTTATAGTCTAAGTTTTTCAGTGCAACTCACTCATATACTATGTACTACACTGTGCGTTTCTTATATTCTAAGTTTTTCACTGCAACTCACTCATATACTATGTACTACACTGTGCGTTTCTTATATTCTAAGTTTTTCAGTGCAACTCACTCATATACTATGTACTACACTGTGCATTTCGTGTAATGCTGGTTTTTCTGTAAATTCTAAGTTTTTCAGTGCAACTCACTCATATACTATGTACTACACTGTGCGTTTCTTATATTCTAAGTTTTTCAGTGCAACTCACTCATATACTATGTACTACACTGTGCGTTTCTTATATTCTAAGTTTTTCAGTGCAACTCACTCATATACTATGTACTACACTGTGCATTTCGTGTAATGCTGGTTTTTCTGTAAATTCTAAGTTTTTCAGTGCAACTCACTCATATACTATGTACTACACTGTGCGTTTCTTATATTCTAAGTTTTTCAGTGCAACTCACTCATATACTATGTACTACACTGTGCGTTTCTTATATTCTAAGTTTTTCAGTGCACCTCACTCATATACTATGTACTACACTGTGCGTTTCTTATATTCTAAGTTTTTCAGTGCAACTCACTCATATACTATGTACTACACTGTGCGTTTCTTATATTCTAAGTTTTTCAGTGCAACTCACTCATATACTATGTACTACACTGTGCGTTTCTTATATTCTAAGTTTTTCAGTGCAACTCACTCATATACTATGTACTACACTGTGCATTTCGTGTAATGCTGGTTTTTCTGTAAATTCTAAGTTTTTCAGTGCAACTCACTCATATACTATGTACTACACTGTGCGTTTCTTATATTCTAAGTTTTTCAGTGCAACTCACTCATATACTATGTACTACACTGTGCGTTTCTTATATTCTAAGTTTTTCAGTGCAACTCACTCATATACTATGTACTACACTGTGCGTTTCTTATATTCTAAGTTTTTCACTGCAACTCACTCATATACTAAGTACTACACTGTGCGTTTCTTATATTCTAAGTTTTTCAGTGCAACTCACTCATATACTATGTACTACACTGTGCATTTCGTGTAATGCTGGTTTTTCTGTAAATTCTAAGTTTTTCAGTGCAACTCACTCATATACTATGTACTACACTGTGCGTTTCTTATATTCTAAGTTTTTCAGTGCAACTCACTCATATACTATGTACTACACTGTGCGTTTCTTATATTCTAAGTTTTTCAGTGCACCTCACTCATATACTATGTACTACACTGTGCGTTTCTTATATTCTAAGTTTTTCAGTGCAACTCACTCATATACTATGTACTACACTGTGCGTTTCTTATATTCTAAGTTTTTCAGTGCAACTCACTCATATACTATGTACTACACTGTGCGTTTCTTATATTCTAAGTTTTTCAGTGCAACTCACTCATATACTATGTACTACACTGTGCATTTCGTGTAATGCTGGTTTTTCTGTAAATTCTAAGTTTTTCATTGCAACTCACTCATATACTATGTACTACACTGTGCGTTTCTTATATTCTAAGTTTTTCAGTGCAACTCACTCATATACTATGTACTACACTGTGCGTTTCTTATATTCTAAGTTTTTCAGTGCAACTCACTCATATACTATGTACTACAATGTGCGTTTCTTATATTCTAAGTTTTTCAGTGCAACTCACTCATATACTATGTACTACACTGTGCGTTTCTTATATTCTAAGTTTTTCAGTGCAACTCACTCATATACTATGTACTACACTGTGCGTTTCTTATATTCTAAGTTTTTCAGTGCAACTCACTCATATACTATGTACTACACTGTGCGTTTCTTATATTCTAAGTTTTTCAGTGCAACTCACTCATATACTATGTACTACACTGTGCGTTTCTTATATTCTAAGTTTTTCAGTGCAACTCACTCATATACTATGTACTATACTGTGCGTTTCTTATATTCTTAGTTTTTCAGTGCAACTCACTCATATACTATGTACTACACTGTGCGTTTCTTATATTCTAAGTTTTTCAGTGCAACTCACTCATATACTATGTACTACACTGTGCGTTTCTTATATTCTAAGTTTTTCAGTGCAACTCACTCATATACTATGTACTACACTATGCGTTTCTTATATTCTTAGTTTTTCAGTGCAACTCACTCATACATATACTATGTACTACACTGTGCGTTTCTTATAGTCTAAGTTTTTCAGTGCAACTCACTCATATACTATGTACTACACTGTGCGTTTCTTATATTCTAAGTTTTTCAGTGCACCTCACTCATATACTATGTACTACACTGTGCGTTTCTTATATTCTAAGTTTTTCAGTGCAACTCACTCATATACTATGTACTACACTGTGCGTTTCTTATATTCTAAGTTTTTCAGTGCAACTCACTCATATACTATGTACTACACTGTGCATTTCGTGTAATGCTGGTTTTTCTGTAAATTCTAAGTTTTTCAGTGCAACTCACTCATATACTATGTACTACACTGTGCGTTTCTTATATTCTAAGTTTTTCAGTGCAAGTCACTCATATACTATGTACTACACTGTGCGTTTCTTATATTCTAAGTTTTTCAGTGCAACTCACTCATATACTATGTACTACACTGTGCGTTTCTTATATTCTAAGTTTTTCAGTGCAACTCACTCATATACTATGTACTACACTGTGCGTTTCTTATATTCTAAGTTTTTCAGTGCAACTCACTCATATACTATGTACTACACTGCGTTTCTTATATTCTAAGTTTTTCAGTGCAACTCACTCATATACTATGTACTACACTGTGCGTTTCTTATATTCTAAGTTTTTCAGTGCAACTCACTCATATACTATGTACTACACTGTGCATTTCGTGTAATGCTGGTTTTTCTGTAAATTCTAAGTTTTTCAGTGCAACTCACTCATATACTATGTACTACACTGTGCGTTTCTTATATTCTAAGTTTTTCAGTGCAACTCACTCATATACTATGTACTACACTGTGCGTTTCTTATATTCTAAGTTTTTCAGTGCAACTCACTCATATACTATGTACTACACTGTGCGTTTCTTATATTCTAAGTTTTTCAGTGCAACTCACTCATATACTATGTACTACACTGTGCGTTTCTTATATTCTAAGTTTTTCAGTGCAACTCACTCATATACTATGTACTACACTGTGCGTTTCTTATATTCTAAGTTTTTCAGTGCAACTCACTTATATACTATGTACTATACTGTGCGTTTCTTATATTCTAAGTTTTTCAGTGCAACTCACTCATATACTATGTACTACACTGTGCGTTTCTTATATTCTAAGTTTTTCAGTGCAACTCACTCATATACTATGTACTACAGTGTGCGTTTCTTTTATTCTAAGTTTTTCAGTGCAACTCACTCATATACTATGTACTATACTGTGCGTTTCTTATATTCTTAGTTTTTCAGTGCAACTCACTCATATACTATGTACTACACTGTGCGTTTCTTATATTCTAAGTTTTTCAGTGCAACTCACTCATATACTATGTACTACACTGTGCGTTTCTTATATTCTAAGTTTTTCAGTGCAACTCACTCATATACTATGTACTACAATGTGCGTTTCTTATATTCTAAGTTTTTCATTGCAACTCACTCATATACTATGTACAACACTGTGCGTTTCTTATATTCTAAGTTTTTCAGTGCAACTCACTCATATACTATGTACTACACTGTGCGTTTCTTATATTCTTAGTTTTTCAGTGCAACTCACTCATATACTATGTACTACACTGTGCGTTTCTTATATTCTAAGTTTTTCAGTGCAACTCACTCATATACTATGTACTACACTGTGCGTTTCTTATATTCTAAGTTTTTCAGTGCAACTCACTCATATACTATGTACTACACTGTGCGTTTCTTATATTCTAAGTTTTTCAGTGCAACTCACTCATATACTATGTACTACACTGTGCGTTTCTTATATTCTAAGTTTTTCAGTGCAACTCACTCATATACTATGTACTACACTGTGCGTTTCTTATATTCTTAGTTTTTCAGTGCAACTCACTCATATACTATGTACTACACTGTGCGTTTCTTATATTCTAAGTTTTTCAGTGCAACTCACTCATATACTATGTACTACACTGTGCGTTTCTTATATTCTACGTTTTTCACTGCAACTCACTCATATACTATGTACTACAATGTGCGTTTCTTATATTCTAAGTTTTTCAGTGCAACTCACTCATATACTATGTACTACAATGTGCGTTTCTTATATTCTAAGTTTTTCAGTGCAACTCACTCATATACTATGTACTACACTGTGCGTTTCTTATATTCTAAGTTTTTCAGTGCAACTCACTCATATACTATGTACTACACTGTGCGTTTCTTATATTCTAAGTTTTTCAGTGCAACTCACTCATATACTATGTACTACACTGTGCGTTTCTTATATTCTAAGTTTTTCAGTGCAACTCACTCATATACTATGTACTACACTGTGCGTTTCTTATATTCTAAGTTTTTCAGTGCAACTCACTCATATACTATGTACTACACTGTGCGTTTCTTATATTCTAAGTTTTTCAGTGCAACTCACTCATATACTATGTACTACACTGTGCGTTTCTTATATTCTAAGTTTTTCAGTGCAACTCACTCATATACTATGTACTACACTGTGCGTTTCTTATATTCTAAGTTTTTCAGTGCAACTCACTCATATACTATGTACTACACTGTGCGTTTCTTATATTCTTAGTTTTTCAGTGCAACTCACTCATATACTATGTACTACACTGTGCGTTTCTTATAGTCTAAGTTTTTCAGTGCAACTCACTCATATACTATGTACTACACTGTGCGTTTCTTATATTCTAAGTTTTTCACTGCAACTCACTCATATACTATGTACTACACTGTGCGTTTCTTATATTCTAAGTTTTTCAGTGCAACTCACTCATATACTATGTACTACACTGTGCATTTCGTGTAATGCTGGTTTTTCTGTAAATTCTAAGTTTTTCAGTGCAACTCACTCATATACTATGTACTACACTCTGCGTTTCTTATATTCTAAGTTTTTCAGTGCAACTCACTCATATACTATGTACTACACTGTGCGTTTCTTATATTCTAAGTTTTTCAGTGCAACTCACTCATATACTATGTACTACACTGTGCGTTTCTTATATTCTAAGTTTTTCAGTGCAACTCACTCATATACTATGTACTACACTGTGCGTTTCTTATATTCTTAGTTTTTCAGTGCAACTCACTCATATACTATGTACTACACTGTGCGTTTCTTATATTCTAAGTTTTTCAGTGCAACTCACTCATATACTATGTACTACACTGTGCGTTTCTTATATTCTAAGTTTTTCAGTGCAACTCACTCATATACTATGTACTACACTGTGCGTTTCTTATATTCTAAGTTTTTCAGTGCACCTCACTCATATACTATGTACTACACTGTGCGTTTCTTAAATTCTAAGTTTTTCAGTGCAACTCACTCATATACTATGTACTACACTGTGCGTTTCTTATATTCTAAGTTTTTCAGTGCAACTCACTCATATACTATGTACTACACTGTGCGTTTCTTATATTCTAAGTTTTTCAGTGCAACTCACTCATATACTATGTACTACACTGTGCATTTCGTGTAATGCTGGTTTTTCTGTAAATTCTAAGTTTTTCAGTGCAACTCACTCATATACTATGTACTACACTGTGCGTTTCTTATATTCTAAGTTTTTCAGTGCAACTCACTCATATACTATGTACTACACTGTGCGTTTCTTATATTCTAAGTTTTTCAGTGCAACTCACTCATATACTATGTACTACACTGTGCGTTTCTTATATTCTAAGTTTTTCACTGCAACTCACTCATATACTAAGTACTACACTGTGCGTTTCTTATATTCTAAGTTTTTCAGTGCAACTCACTCATATACTATGTACTACACTGTGCATTTCGTGTAATGCTGGTTTTTCTGTAAATTCTAAGTTTTTCAGTGCAACTCACTCATATACTATGTACTACACTGTGCGTTTCTTATATTCTAAGTTTTTCAGTGCAACTCACTCATATACTATGTACTACACTGTGCGTTTCTTATATTCTAAGTTTTTCAGTGCAACTCACTCATATACTATGTACTACACTGTGCGTTTCTTTTATTCTAAGTTTTTCAGTGCAACTCACTCATATACTATGTACTACACTGTGCGTTTCTTATATTCTAAGTTTTTCAGTGCAACTCACTCATATACTATGTACTACACTGTGCGTTTCTTATATTCTAAGTTTTTCAGTGCAACTCACTCATATACTATGTACTACACTGTGCATTTCGTGTAATGCTGGTTTTTCTGTAAATTCTAAGTTTTTCAGTGCAACTCACTCATATACTATGTACTACACTGTGCGTTTCTTATATTCTAAGTTTTTCAGTGCAACTCACTCATATACTATGTACTACACTGTGCGTTTCTTATATTCTAAGTTTTTCAGTGCAACTCACTCATATACTATGTACTACAATGTGCGTTTCTTATATTCTAAGTTTTTCAGTGCAACTCACTCATATACTATGTACTACACTGTGCGTTTCTTATATTCTAAGTTTTTCAGTGCAACTCACTCATATACTATGTACTACACTGTGCGTTTCTTATATTCTAAGTTTTTCAGTGCAACTCACTCATATACTATGTACTACACTGTGCGTTTCTTATATTCTAAGTTTTTCAGTGCAACTCACTCATATACTATGTACTACACTGTGCGTTTCTTATATTCTAAGTTTTTCAGTGCAACTCACTCATATACTATGTACTATACTGTGCGTTTCTTATATTCTTAGTTTTTCAGTGCAACTCACTCATATACTATGTACTACACTGTGCGTTTCTTATATTCTAATTTTTTCAGTGCAACTCACTCATATACTATGTACTACACTGTGCGTTTCTTATATTCTAAGTTTTTCAGTGCAACTCACTCATATACTATGTACTACACTGTGCGTTTCTTATATTCTTAGTTTTTCAGTGCAACTCACTCATATACTATGTACTACACTGTGCGTTTCTTATAGTCTAAGTTTTTCAGTGCAACTCACTCATATACTATGTACTACACTGTGCGTTTCTTATATTCTAAGTTTTTCACTGCAACTCACTCATATACTATGTACTACACTGTGCGTTTCTTATATTCTAAGTTTTTCAGTGCAACTCACTCATATACTATGTACTACACTGTGCATTTCGTGTAATGCTGGTTTTTCTGTAAATTCTAAGTTTTTCAGTGCAACTCACTCATATACTATGTACTACACTGTGCGTTTCTTATATTCTAAGTTTTTCAGTGCAACTCACTCATATACTATGTACTACACTGTGCGTTTCTTATATTCTAAGTTTTTCAGTGCAACTCACTCATATACTATGTACTACACTGTGCGTTTCTTATATTCTAAGTTTTTCAGTGCAACTCACTCATATACTATGTACTACACTGTGCGTTTCTTATATTCTAAGTTTTTCAGTGCAACTCACTCATATACTATGTACTACACTGTGCGTTTCTTATATTCTAAGTTTTTCAGTGCACCTCACTCATATACTATGTACTACACTGTGCGTTTCTTATATTCTAAGTTTTTCAGTGCAACTCACTCATATACTATGTACTACACTGTGCGTTTCTTATATTCTAAGTTTTTCAGTGCAACTCACTCATATACTATGTACTACACTGTGCGTTTCTTATATTCTAAGTTTTTCAGTGCAACTCACTCATATACTATGTACTACACTGTGCATTTCGTGTAATGCTGGTTTTTCTGTAAATTCTAAGTTTTTCAGTGCAACTCACTCATATACTATGTACTACACTGTGCGTTTCTTATATTCTAAGTTTTTCAGTGCAACTCACTCATATACTATGTACTACACTGTGCGTTTCTTATATTCTAAGTTTTTCAGTGCAACTCACTCATATACTATGTACTACACTGTGCGTTTCTTATATTCTAAGTTTTTCACTGCAACTCACTCATATACTATGTACTACACTGTGCGTTTCTTATATTCTAAGTTTTTCAGTGCAACTCACTCATATACTATGTACTACACTGTGCATTTCGTGTAATGCTGGTTTTTCTGTAAATTCTAAGTTTTTCAGTGCAACTCACTCATATACTATGTACTACACTGTGCGTTTCTTATATTCTAAGTTTTTCAGTGCAACTCACTCATATACTATGTACTACACTGTGCGTTTCTTATATTCTAAGTTTTTCAGTGCAACTCACTCATATACTATGTACTACACTGTGCGTTTCTTATATTCTAAGTTTTTCAGTGCAACTCACTCATATACTATGTACTACACTGTGCGTTTCTTATATTCTAAGTTTTTCAGTGCAACTCACTCATATACTATGTACTACACTGTGCGTTTCTTATATTCTAAGTTTTTCAGTGCAACTCACTCATATACTATGTACTACACTGTGCGTTTCTTATATTCTAAGTTTTTCAGTGCACCTCACTCATATACTATGTACTACACTGTGCGTTTCTTATATTCTAAGTTTTTCAGTGCAACTCACTCATATACTATGTACTACACTGTGCGTTTCTTATATTCTAAGTTTTTCAGTGCAACTCACTCATATACTATGTACTACACTGTGCGTTTCTTATATTCTAAGTTTTTCAGTGCAACTCACTCATATACTATGTACTACACTGTGCATTTCGTGTAATGCTGGTTTTTCTGTAAATTCTAAGTTTTTCAGTGCAACTCACTCATATACTATGTACTACACTGTGCGTTTCTTATATTCTAAGTTTTTCAGTGCAACTCACTCATATACTATGTACTACACTGTGCGATTCTTATATTCTAAGTTTTTCAGTGCAACTCACTCATATACTATGTACTACAATGTGCGTTTCTTATATTCTAAGTTTTTCAGTGCAACTCACTCATATACTATGTACTACACTGTGCGTTTCTTATATTCTAAGTTTTTCAGTGCAACTCACTCATATACTATGTACTACACTGTGCGTTTCTTATATTCTAAGTTTTTCAGTGCAACTCACTCATATACTATGTACTACACTGTGCGTTTCTTATATTCTAAGTTTTTCAGTGCAACTCACTCATATACTATGTACTACACTGTGCATTTCGTGTAATGCTGGTTTTTCTGTAAATTCTAAGTTTTTCAGTGCAACTCACTCATATACTATGTACTACAATGTGCGTTTCTTATATTCTAAGTTTTTCAGTGCAACTCACTCATATACTATGTACTACACTGTGCGTTTCTTATATTCTAAGTTTTTCAGTGCAACTCACTCATATACTATGTACTACACTGTGCGTTTCTTATATTCTAAGTTTTTCAGTGCAACTCACTCATATACTATGTACTACACTGTGCGTTTCTTATATTCTAAGTTTTTCAGTGCAACTCACTCATATACTATGTACTACGCTGTGCGTTTCTTATATTCTAAGTTTTTCAGTGCAACTCACTCATATACTATGTACTATACTGTGCGT
Organism: Mus caroli; assembly: GCF_978045245.1. Taxonomy (NCBI): domain Eukaryota; kingdom Metazoa; phylum Chordata; class Mammalia; order Rodentia; family Muridae; genus Mus; species Mus caroli. The sequence continues at coordinate 254,260 of NW_028227363.1, read as the reverse complement.
TTCTTATATTCTTAGTTTTTCAGTGCAACTCACTCATATACTATGTACTACACTGTGCGTTTCTTATATTCTAAGTTTTTCAGTGCAACTCACTCATATACTATGTACTACACTGTGCGTTTCTTATATTCTAAGTTTTTCAGTGCATCTCACTCATATACTATGTACTACAATGTGCGTTTCTTATATTCTAAGTTTTTCAGTGCAACTCACTCATATACTATGTACAACACTGTGCGTTTCTTATATTCTAAGTTTTTCAGTGCAACTCACTCATATACTATGTACTACACTGTGCGTTTCTTATATTCTTAGTTTTTCAGTGCAACTCACTCATATACTATGTACTACACTGTGCGTTTCTTATATTCTAAGTTTTTCAGTGCAACTCACTCATATACTATGTACTACACTGTGCGTTTCTTATATTCTAAGTTTTTCAGTGCAACTCACTCATATACTATGTACTACACTGTGCGTTTCTTATATTCTAAGTTTTTCAGTGCAACTCACTCATATACTATGTACTACACTGTGCGTTTCTTATATTCTAAGTTTTTCAGTGCAACTCACTCATATACTATGTACTACACTGTGCATTTCGTGTAATGCTGGTTTTTCTGTAAATTCTAAGTTTTTCAGTGCAACTCACTCATATACTATGTACTACACTGTGCGTTTCTTATATTCTAAGTTTTTCAGTGCAACTCACTCATATACTATGTACTACACTGTGCGTTTCTTATATTCTAAGTTTTTCAGTGCAACTCACTCATATACTATGTACTACACTGTGCGTTTCTTATATTCTAAGTTTTTCACTGCAACTCACTCATATACTATGTACTACACTGTGCGTTTCTTATATTCTAAGTTTTTCAGTGCAACTCACTCATATACTATGTACTACACTGTGCGTTTCTTATATTCTAAGTTTTTCAGTGCAACTCACTTATATACTATGTACTATACTGTGCGTTTCTTATATTCTAAGTTTTTCAGTGCAACTCACTCATATACTATGTACTACACTGTGCGTTTCTTATATTCTAAGTTTTTCAGTGCAACTCACTCATATACTATGTACTACAGTGTGCGTTTCTTTTATTCTAAGTTTTTCAGTGCAACTCACTCATATACTATGTACTATACTGTGCGTTTCTTATATTCTTAGTTTTTCAGTGCAACTCACTCATATACTATGTACTACACTGTGCGTTTCTTATATTCTAAGTTTTTCAGTGCAACTCACTCATATACTATGTACTACACTGTGCGTTTCTTATATTCTAAGTTTTTCAGTGCAACTCACTCATATACTATGTACTACAATGTGCGTTTCTTATATTCTAAGTTTTTCATTGCAACTCACTCATATACTATGTACAACACTGTGCGTTTCTTATATTCTAAGTTTTTCAGTGCAACTCACTCATATACTATGTACTACACTGTGCGTTTCTTATATTCTTAGTTTTTCAGTGCAACTCACTCATATACTATGTACTACACTGTGCGTTTCTTATATTCTAAGTTTTTCAGTGCAACTCACTCATATACTATGTACTACACTGTGCGTTTCTTATATTCTAAGTTTTTCAGTGCAACTCACTCATATACTATGTACTACACTGTGCGTTTCTTATATTCTAAGTTTTTCAGTGCACCTCACTCATATACTATGTACTACACTGTGCGTTTCTTATATTCTAAGTTTTTCAGTGCAACTCACTCATATATTATGTACTACACTGTGCGTTTCTTATATTCTTAGTTTTTCAGTGCAACTCACTCATATACTATGTACTACACTGTGCGTTTCTTATATTCTAAGTTTTTCAGTGCAACTCACTCATATACTATGTACTACACTGTGCGTTTCTTATATTCTACGTTTTTCACTGCAACTCACTCATATACTATGTACTACAATGTGCGTTTCTTATATTCTAAGTTTTTCAGTGCAACTCACTCATATACTATGTACTACAATGTGCGTTTCTTATATTCTAAGTTTTTCAGTGCAACTCACTCATATACTATGTACTACACTGTGCGTTTCTTATATTCTAAGTTTTTCAGTGCAACTCACTCATATACTATGTACTACACTGTGCGTTTCTTATATTCTAAGTTTTTCAGTGCAACTCACTCATATACTATGTACTACACTGTGCGTTTCTTATATTCTAAGTTTTTCAGTGCAACTCACTCATATACTATGTACTACACTGTGCGATTCTTATATTCTAAGTTTTTCAGTGCAACTCACTCATATACTATGTACTACACTGTGCGTTTCTTATATTCTAAGTTTTTCAGTGCAACTCACTCATATACTATGTACTATACTGTGCGTTTCTTATATTCTAAGTTTTTCAGTGCAACTCACTCATATACTATGTACTACACTGTGCGTTTCTTATATTCTAAGTTTTTCAGTGCAACTCACTCATATACTATGTACTACACTGTGCGTTTCTTATATTCTTAGTTTTTCAGTGCAACTCACTCATATACTATGTACTACACTGTGCGTTTCTTATAGTCTAAGTTTTTCAGTGCAACTCACTCATATACTATGTACTACACTGTGCGTTTCTTATATTCTAAGTTTTTCACTGCAACTCACTCATATACTATGTACTACACTGTGCGTTTCTTATATTCTAAGTTTTTCAGTGCAACTCACTCATATACTATGTACTACACTGTGCATTTCGTGTAATGCTGGTTTTTCTGTAAATTCTAAGTTTTTCAGTGCAACTCACTCATATACTATGTACTACACTGTGCGTTTCTTATATTCTAAGTTTTTCAGTGCAACTCACTCATATACTATATACTACACTGTGCGTTTCTTATATTCTAAGTTTTTCAGTGCAACTCACTCATATACTATGTACTACACTGTGCGTTTCTTATATTCTAAGTTTTTCAGTGCAACTCACTCATATACTATGTACTACACTGTGCGTTTCTTATATTCTAAGTTTTTCAGTGCAACTCACTCATATACTATGTACTACACTGTGCGTTTCTTATATTCTAAGTTTTTCAGTGCAACTCACTCATATACTATGTACTACACTGTGCGTTTCTTATATTCTAATTTTTTCAGTTCAACTCACTCATATACTATGTACTACACTGTGCGTTTCTTATATTCTAAGTTTTTCAGTGCAACTCACTCATATACTATGTACTACACTGTGCGTTTCTTATATTCTAAGTTTTTCAGTGCAACTCACTCATATACTATGTACTACACTGTGCGTTTCTTATATTCTAAGTTTTTCAGTGCAACTCACTCATATACTATGTACTACACTGTGCGTTTCTTATATTCTAAGTTTTTCAGTGCAACTCACTCATATACTATGTACTACACTGTGCGTTTCTTATATTCTAAGTTTTTCACTGCAACTCACTCATATACTAAGTACTACACTGTGCGTTTCTTATATTCTAAGTTTTTCAGTGCAACTCACTCATATACTATGTACTACACTGTGCATTTCATGTAATGCTGGTTTTTCTGTAAATTCTAAGTTTTTCAGTGCAACTCACTCATATACTATGTACTACACTGTGCGTTTCTTATATTCTAAGTTTTTCAGTGCAACTCACTCATATACTATGTACTACACTGTGCGTTTCTTATATTCTAAGTTTTTCAGTGCACCTCACTCATATACTATGTACTACACTGTGCGTTTCTTATATTCTAAGTTTTTCAGTGCAACTCACTCATATACTATGTACTACACTGTGCGTTTCTTATATTCTAAGTTTTTCAGTGCAACTCACTCATATACTATGTACTACACTGTGCGTTTCTTATATTCTAAGTTTTTCAGTGCAACTCACTCATATACTATGTACTACACTGTGCGTTTCTTATATTCTAAGTTTTTCAGTGCAACTCACTCATATACTATGTACTACACTGTGCGTTTCTTATATTCTAAGTTTTTCAGTGCACCTCACTCATATACTATGTACTACACTGTGCGTTTCTTATATTCTAAGTTTTTCAGTGCAACTCACTCATATACTATGTACTACACTGTGCGTTTCTTATATTCTAAGTTTTTCAGTGCAACTCACTCATATACTATGTACTACACTGTGCGTTTCTTATATTCTAAGTTTTTCAGTGCAACTCACTCATATACTATGTACTACACTGTGCATTTCGTGTAATGCTGGTTTTTCTGTAAATTCTAAGTTTTTCAGTGCAACTCACTCATATACTATGTACTAAACTGTGCGTTTCTTATATTCTAAGTTTTTCAGTGCAACTCACTCATATACTATGTACTACACTGTGCGTTTCTTATATTCTAAGTTTTTCAGTGCAACTCACTCATATACTATGTACTACACTGTGCGTTTCTTATATTCTAAGTTTTTCACTGCAACTCACTCATATACTAAGTACTACACTGTGCGTTTCTTATATTCTAAGTTTTTCAGTGCAACTCACTCATATACTATGTACTACACTGTGCATTTCGTGTAATGCTGGTTTTTCTGTAAATTCTAAGTTTTTCAGTGCAACTCACTCATATACTATGTACTACACTGTGCGTTTCTTATATTCTAAGTTTTTCAGTGCAACTCACTCATATACTATGTACTACACTGTGCGTTTCTTATATTCTAAGTTTTTCAGTGCACCTCACTCATATACTATGTACTACACTGTGCGTTTCTTATATTCTAAGTTTTTCAGTGCAACTCACTCATATACTATGTACTACACTGTGCGTTTCTTATATTCTAAGTTTTTCAGTGCAACTCACTCATATACTATGTACTACACTGTGCGTTTCTTATATTCTAAGTTTTTCAGTGCAACTCACTCATATACTATGTACTACACTGTGCATTTCGTGTAATGCTGGTTTTTCTGTAAATTCTAAGTTTTTCAGTGCAACTCACTCATATACTATGTACTACACTGTGCGTTTCTTATATTCTAAGTTTTTCAGTGCAACTCACTCATATACTATGTACTACACTGTGCGTTTCTTATATTCTAAGTTTTTCAGTGCAACTCACTCATATACTATGTACTACAATGTGCGTTTCTTATATTCTAAGTTTTTCAGTGCAACTCACTCATATACTATGTACTACACTGTGCGTTTCTTATATTCTAAGTTTTTCAGTGCAACTCACTCATATACTATGTACTACACTGTGCGTTTCTTATATTCTAAGTTTTTCAGTGCAACTCACTCATATACTATGTACTACACTGTGCGTTTCTTATATTCTAAGTTTTTCAGTGCAACTCACTCATATACTATGTACTACACTGTGCGTTTCTTATATTCTAAGTTTTTCAGTGCAACTCACTCATATACTATGTACTACACTGTGCGTTTCTTATATTCTTAGTTTTTCAGTGCAACTCACTCATATACTATGTACTACACTGTGCGTTTCTTATATTCTAATTTTTTCAGTGCAACTCACTCATATACTATGTACTACACTGTGCGTTTCTTATATTCTAAGTTTTTCAGTGCAACTCACTCATATACTATGTACTACACTGTGCGTTTCTTATATTCTTAGTTTTTCAGTGCAACTCACTCATATACTATGTACTACACTGTGCGTTTCTTATAGTCTAAGTTTTTCAGTGCAACTCACTCATATACTATGTACTACACTGTGCGTTTCTTATATTCTAAGTTTTTCACTGCAACTCACTCATATACTATGTACTACACTGTGCGTTTCTTATATTCTAAGTTTTTCAGTGCAACTCACTCATATACTATGTACTACACTGTGCATTTCGTGTAATGCTGGTTTTTCTGTAAATTCTAAGTTTTTCAGTGCAACTCACTCATATACTATGTACTACACTGTGCGTTTCTTATATTCTAAGTTTTTCAGTGCAACTCACTCATATACTATGTACTACACTGTGCGTTTCTTATATTCTTAGTTTTTCAGTGCAACTCACTCATATACTATGTACTACACTGTGCGTTTCTTATAGTCTAAGTTTTTCAGTGCAACTCACTCATATACTATGTACTACACTGTGCGTTTCTTATATTCTAAGTTTTTCACTGCAACTCACTCATATACTATGTACTACACTGTGCGTTTCTTATATTCTAAGTTTTTCAGTGCAACTCACTCATATACTATGTACTACACTGTGCATTTCGTGTAATGCTGGTTTTTCTGTAAATTCTAAGTTTTTCAGTGCAACTCACTCATATACTATGTACTACACTGTGCGTTTCTTATATTCTAAGTTTTTCAGTGCAACTCACTCATATACTATGTACTACACTGTGCGTTTCTTATATTCTAAGTTTTTCAGTGCAACTCACTCATATACTATGTACTACACTGTGCGTTTCTTATATTCTAAGTTTTTCAGTGCAACTCACTCATATACTATGTACTACACTGTGCGTTTCTTATATTCTAAGTTTTTCAGTGCAACTCACTCATATACTATGTACTACACTGTGCGTTTCTTATATTCTAAGTTTTTCAGTGCACCTCACTCATATACTATGTACTACACTGTGCGTTTCTTATATTCTAAGTTTTTCAGTGCAACTCACTCATATACTATGTACTACACTGTGCGTTTCTTATATTCTAAGTTTTTCAGTGCAACTCACTCATATACTATGTACTACACTGTGCGTTTCTTATATTCTAAGTTTTTCAGTGCAACTCACTCATATACTATGTACTACACTGTGCATTTCGTGTAATGCTGGTTTTTCTGTAAATTCTAAGTTTTTCAGTGCAACTCACTCATATACTATGTACTACACTGTGCGTTTCTTATATTCTAAGTTTTTCAGTGCAACTCACTCATTTACTATGTACTACACTGTGCGTTTCTTATATTCTAAGTTTTTCAGTGCAACTCACTCATATACTATGTACTACACTGTGCGTTTCTTATATTCTAAGTTTTTCAGTGCAACTCACTCATATACTATGTACTACACTGTGCGTTTCTTATATTCTAAGTTTTTCAGTGCAACTCACTCATATACTATGTACTACACTGTGCGTTTCTTATATTCTAAGTTTTTCAGTGCAACTCACTCATATACTATGTACTACACTGTGCGTTTCTTATATTCTAAGTTTTTCAGTGCAACTCACTCATATACTATGTACTACACTGTGCGTTTCTTATATTCTAAGTTTTTCAGTGCAACTCACTCATATACTATGTACTACACTGTGCATTTCGTGTAATGCTGGTTTTTCTGTAAATTCTAAGTTTTTCAGTGCAACTCACTCATATACTATGTACTACACTGTGCGTTTCTTATATTCTAAGTTTTTCAGTGCAACTCACTCATATACTATGTACTACACTGTGCGTTTCTTATATTCTAAGTTTTTCAGTGCAACTCACTCATATACTATGTACTACAATGTGCGTTTCTTATATTCTAAGTTTTTCAGTGCAACTCACTCATATACTATGTACTATACTGTGCGTTTCTTATATTCTAAGTTTTTCAGTGCAACTCACTCATATACTATGTACTACACTGTGCGTTTCTTATATTCTAAGTTTTTCAGTGCAACTCACTCATATACTATGTACTACACTGTGCGTTTCTTATATTCTAAGTTTTTCAGTGCAACTCACTCATATACTATGTACTACACTGTGCGTTTCTTATATTCTAAGTTTTTCAGTGCAACTCACTCATATACTATGTACTATACTGTGCGTTTCTTATATTCTTAGTTTTTCAGTGCAACTCACTCATATACTATGTACTACACTGTGCGTTTCTTATATTCTAAGTTTTTCAGTGCAACTCACTCATATACTATGTACTACACTGTGCGTTTCTTATATTCTAAGTTTTTCAGTGCAACTCACTCATATACTATGTACTACAATGTGCGTTTCTTATATTCTAAGTTTTTCAGTGCAACTCACTCATATACTATGTACAACACTGTGCGTTTCTTATATTCTAAGTTTTTCAGTGCAACTCACTCATATACTATGTACTACACTGTGCGTTTCTTATATTCTTAGTTTTTCAGTGCAACTCACTCATATACTATGTACTACACTGTGCGTTTCTTATATTCTAAGTTTTTCAGTGCAACTCACTCATATACTATGTACTACACTGTGCGTTTCTTATATTCTAAGTTTTTCAGTGCAACTCACTCATATACTATGTACTACACTGTGCGTTTCTTATATTCTAAGTTTTTCAGTGCAACTCACTCATATACTATGTACTACACTGTGCGTTTCTTATATTCTAAGTTTTTCAGTGCAACTCACTCATATACTATGTACTACACTGTGCATTTCGTGTAATGCTGGTTTTTCTGTAAATTCTAAGTTTTTCAGTGCAACTCACTCATATACTATGTACTACACTGTGCGTTTCTTATATTCTAAGTTTTTCAGTGCAACTCACTCATATACTATGTACTACACTGTGCGTTTCTTATATTCTAAGTTTTTCAGTGCAACTCACTCATATACTATGTACTACACTGTGCGTTTCTTATATTCTAAGTTTTTCAGTGCAACTCACTCATATACTATGTACTACACTGTGCATTTCGTGTAATGCTGGTTTTTCTGTAAATTCTAAGTTTTTCAGTGCAACTCACTAATATACTATGTACTACACTGTGCGTTTCTTATATTCTAAGTTTTTCAGTGCAACTCACTCATATACTATGTACTACACTGTGCGTTTCTTATATTCTAAGTTTTTCAGTGCAACTCACTCATATACTATGTACTACACTGTGCGTTTCTTATATTCTAAGTTTTTCAGTGCAACTCACTCATATACTATGTACTACACTGTGCGTTTCTTATATTCTAAGTTTTTCAGTGCAACTCACTCATATACTATGTACTACACTTTGCGTTTCTTATATTCTAAGTTTTTCAGTGCACCTCACTCATATACTATGTACTACACTGTGCGTTTCTTATATTCTAAGTTTTTCAGTGCAACTCACTCATATACTATGTACTACACTGTGCGTTTCTTATATTCTAAGTTTTTCAGTGCAACTCACTCATATACTATGTACTACACTGTGCGTTTCTTATATTCTAAGTTTTTCAGTGCAACTCACTCATATACTATGTACTACAATGTGCATTTCGTGTAATGCTGGTTTTCTGTAAATTCTAAGTTTTTCAGTGCAACTCACTCATATACTATGTACTACACTGTGCGTTTCTTATATTCTAAGTTTTTCAGTGCAACTCACTCATATACTATGTACTACACTGTGCGTTTCTTATATTCTAAGTTTTTCAGTGCAACTCACTCATATACTATGTACTACACTGTGCGTTTCTTATATTCTAAGTTTTTCACTGCAACTCACTCATATACTATGTACTACACTGTGCGTTTCTTATATTCTAAGTTTTTCAGTGCAACTCACTCATATACTATGTACTACACTGTGCATTTCGTGTAATGCTGGTTTTTCTGTAAATTCTAAGTTTTTCAGTGCAACTCACTCATATACTATGTACTACACTGTGCGTTTCTTATATTCTAAGTTTTTCAGTGCAACTCACTCATATACTATGTACTACACTGTGCGTTTCTTATATTCTAAGTTTTTCAGTGCAACTCACTCATATACTATGTACTACACTGTGCGTTTCTTATATTCTAAGTTTTTCAGTGCAACTCACTCATATACTATGTACTACACTGTGCGTTTCTTATATTCTAAGTTTTTCAGTGCACCTCACTCATATACTATGTACTACACTGTGCGTTTCTTATATTCTAAGTTTTTCAGTGCAACTCACTCATATACTATGTACTACACTGTGCGTTTCTTATATTCTAAGTTTTTCAGTGCAACTCACTCATATACTATGTACTACACTGTGCGTTTCTTATATTCTAAGTTTTTCAGTGCAACTCACTCATATACTATGTACTACACTGTGCATTTCGTGTAATGCTGGTTTTTCTGTAAATTCTAAGTTTTTCAGTGCAACTCACTCATATACTATGTACTACACTGTGCGTTTCTTATATTCTAAGTTTTTCAGTGCAACTCACTCATTTACTATGTACTACACTGTGCGTTTCTTATATTCTAAGTTTTTCAGTGCAACTCACTCATATACTATGTACTACACTGTGCGTTTCTTATATTCTAAGTTTTTCAGTGCAACTCACTCATATACTATGTACTACACTGTGCGTTTCTTATATTCTAAGTTTTTCAGTGCAACTCACTCATATACTATGTACTACACTGTGCGTTTCTTATATTCTAAGTTTTTCAGTGCAACTCACTCATATACTATGTACTACACTGTGCGTTTCTTATATTCTAAGTTTTTCAGTGCAACTCACTCATATACTATGTACTACACTGTGCGTTTCTTATATTCTAAGTTTTTCAGTGCAACTCACTCATATACTATGTACTACACTGTGCATTTCGTGTAATGCTGGTTTTTCTGTAAATTCTAAGTTTTTCAGTGCAACTCACTCATATACTATGTACTACACTGTGCGTTTCTTATATTCTAAGTTTTTCAGTGCAACTCACTCATATACTATGTACTACACTGTGCGTTTCTTATATTCTAAGTTTTTCAGTGCAACTCACTCATATACTATGTACTACAATGTGCGTTTCTTATATTCTAAGTTTTTCAGTGCAACTCACTCATATACTATGTACTACACTGTGCGTTTCTTATATTCTAAGTTTTTCAGTGCAACTCACTCATATACTATGTACTACACTGTGCGTTTCTTATATTCTAAGTTTTTCAGTGCAACTCACTCATATACTATGTACTACACTGTGCGTTTCTTATATTCTAAGTTTTTCAGTGCAACTCACTCATATACTATGTACTACACTGTGCGTTTCTTATATTCTAAGTTTTTCAGTGCAACTCACTCATATACTATGTACTATACTGTGCGTTTCTTATATTCTTAGTTTTTCAGTGCAACTCACTCATATACTATGTACTACACTGTGCGTTTCTTATATTCTAAGTTTTTCAGTGCAACTCACTCATATACTATGTACTACACTGTGCGTTTCTTATATTCTAAGTTTTTCAGTGCAACTCACTCATATACTATGTACTACAATGTGCGTTTCTTATATTCTAAGTTTTTCAGTGCAACTCACTCATATACTATGTACAACACTGTGCGTTTCTTATATTCTAAGTTTTTCAGTGCAACTCACTCATATACTATGTACTACACTGTGCGTTTCTTATATTCTTAGTTTTTCAGTGCAACTCACTCATATACTATGTACTACACTGTGCGTTTCTTATATTCTAAGTTTTTCAGTGCAACTCACTCATATACTATGTACTACACTGTGCGTTTCTTATATTCTAAGTTTTTCAGTGCAACTCACTCATATACTATGTACTACACTGTGCGTTTCTTATATTCTAAGTTTTTCAGTGCAACTCACTCATATACTATGTACTACACTGTGCGTTTCTTATATTCTAAGTTTTTCAGTGCAACTCACTCATATACTATGTACTACACTGTGCATTTCGTGTAATGCTGGTTTTTCTGTAAATTCTAAGTTTTTCAGTGCAACTCACTCATATACTATGTACTACACTGTGCGTTTCTTATATTCTAAGTTTTTCAGTGCAACTCACTCATATACTATGTACTACACTGTGCGTTTCTTATATTCTAAGTTTTTCAGTGCAACTCACTCATATACTATGTACTACACTGTGCGTTTCTTATATTCTAAGTTTTTCAGTGCAACTCACTCATATACTATGTACTACACTGTGCATTTCGTGTAATGCTGGTTTTTCTGTAAATTCTAAGTTTTTCAGTGCAACTCACTCATATACTATGTACTACACTGTGCGTTTCTTATATTCTAAGTTTTTCAGTGCAACTCACTCATATACTATGTACTACACTGTGCGTTTCTTATATTCTAAGTTTTTCAGTGCAACTCACTCATATACTATGTACTACACTGTGCGTTTCTTATATTCTAAGTTTTTCAGTGCAACTCACTCATATACTATGTACTACACTGTGCGTTTCTTATATTCTAAGTTTTTCAGTGCAACTCACTCATATACTATGTACTACACTTTGCGTTTCTTATATTCTAAGTTTTTCAGTGCACCTCACTCATATACTATGTACTACACTGTGCGTTTCTTATATTCTAAGTTTTTCAGTGCAACTCACTCATATACTATGTACTACACTGTGCGTTTCTTATATTCTAAGTTTTTCAGTGCAACTCACTCATATACTATGTACTACACTGTGCGTTTCTTATATTCTAAGTTTTTCAGTGCAACTCACTCATATACTATGTACTACAATGTGCATTTCGTGTAATGCTGGTTTTTCTGTAAATTCTAAGTTTTTCAGTGCAACTCACTCATATACTATGTACTACACTGTGCGTTTCTTATATTCTAAGTTTTTCAGTGCAACTCACTCATATACTATGTACTACACTGTGCGTTTCTTATATTCTAAGTTTTTCAGTGCAACTCACTCATATACTATGTACTACACTGTGCGTTTCTTATATTCTAAGTTTTTCAGTGCAACTCACTCATATACTATGTACTACACTGTGCGTTTCTTATATTCTAAGTTTTTCAGTGCAACTCACTCATATACTATGTACTACACTGTGCGTTTCTTATATTCTAAGTTTTTCACTGCAACTCACTCATATACTATGTACTACACTGTGCGTTTCTTATATTCTAAGTTTTTCAGTGCAACTCACTCATATACTATGTACTACACTGTGCATTTCGTGTAATGCTGGTTTTTCTGTAAATTCTAAGTTTTTCAGTGCAACTCACTCATATACTATGTACTACACTGTGCGTTTCTTATATTCTAAGTTTTTCAGTGCAACTCACTCATATACTATGTACTACACTGTGCGTTTCATATATTCTAAGTTTTTCAGTGCAACTCACTCATATACTATGTACTACACTGTGCGTTTCTTATATTCTAAGTTTTTCAGTGCAACTCACTCATATACTATGTACTACACTGTGCGTTTCTTATATTCTAAGTTTTTCAGTGCAACTCACTCATATACTATGTACTACACTGTGCGTTTCTTATATTCTAAGTTTTTCAGTGCAACTCACTCATATACTATGTACTACACTGTGCGTTTCTTATATTCTAAGTTTTTCAGTGCACCTCACTCATATACTATGTACTACACTGTGCGTTTCTTATATTCTAAGTTTTTCAGTGCAACTCACTCATATACTATGTACTACACTGTGCGTTTCTTATATTCTAAGTTTTTCAGTGCAACTCACTCATATACTATGTACTACACTGTGCGTTTCTTATATTCTAAGTTTTTCAGTGCAACTCACTCATATACTATGTACTACACTGTGCATTTCGTGTAATGCTGATTTTTCTGTAAATTCTAAGTTTTTCAGTGCAACTCACTCATATACTATGTACTACACTGTGCGTTTCTTATATTCTAAGTTTTTCAGTGCAACTCACTCATATACTATGTACTACACTGTGCGTTTCTTATATTCTAAGTTTTTCAGTGCAACTCACTCATATACTATGTACTACAATGTGCGTTTCTTATATTCTAAGTTTTTCAGTGCAACTCACTCATATACTATGTACTACACTGTGCGTTTCTTATATTCTAAGTTTTTCAGTGCAACTCACTCATATACTATGTACTACACTGTGCGTTTCTTATATTCTAAGTTTTTCAGTGCAACTCACTCATATACTATGTACTACACTGTGCGTTTCTTATATTCTAAGTTTTTCAGTGCAACTCACTCATATACTATGTACTACACTGTGCGTTTCTTATATTCTAAGTTTTTCAGTGCAACTCACTCATATACTATGTACTATACTGTGCGTTTCTTATATTCTTAGTTTTTCAGTGCAACTCACTCATATACTATGTACTACACTGTGCGTTTCTTATATTCTAAGTTTTTCAGTGCAACTCACTCATATACTATGTACTACACTGTGCGTTTCTTATATTCTAAGTTTTTCAGTGCAACTCACTCATATACTATGTACTACAATGTGCGTTTCTTATATTCTAAGTTTTTCAGTGCAACTCACTCATATACTATGTACAACACTGTGCGTTTCTTATATTCTAAGTTTTTCAGTGCAACTCACTCATATACTATGTACTACACTGTGCGTTTCTTATATTCTTAGTTTTTCAGTGCAACTCACTCATATACTATGTACTACACTGTGCGTTTCTTATATTCTAAGTTTTTCAGTGCAACTCACTCATATACTATGTACTACACTGTGCGTTTCTTATATTCTAAGTTTTTCAGTGCAACTCACTCATATACTATGTACTACACTGTGCGTTTCTTATATTCTAAGTTTTTCAGTGCAACTCACTCATATACTATGTACTACACTGTGCGTTTCTTATATTCTAAGTTTTTCAGTGCAACTCACTCATATACTATGTACTACACTGTGCGTTTCTTATATTCTAAGTTTTTCAGTGCAACTCACTCATATACTATGTACTACACTGTGCGTTTCTTATATTCTAAGTTTTTCAGTGCAACTCACTCATATACTATGTACTACACTGTGCATTTCGTGTAATGCTGGTTTTTCTGTAAATTCTAAGTTTTTCAGTGCAACTCACTCATATACTATGTACTACACTGTGCGTTTCTTATATTCTAAGTTTTTCAGTGCAACTCACTCATATACTATGTACTACACTGTGCGTTTCTTATATTCTAAGTTTTTCAGTGCAACTCACTCATATACTATGTACTACACTGTGCGTTTCTTATATTCTAAGTTTTTCAGTGCAACTCACTCATATACTATGTACTACACTGTGCGTTTCTTATATTCTAAGTTTTTCAGTGCAACTCACTCATATACTATGTACTATACTGTGCGTTTCTTATATTCTAAGTTTTTCAGTGCAACTCACTCATATACTATGTACTACACTGTGCGTTTCTTATATTCTTAGTTTTTCAGTGCAACTCACTCATATACTATGTACTACACTGTGCGTTTCTTATATTCTAAGTTTTTCAGTGCAACTCACTCATATACTATGTACTATACTGTGCGTTTCTTATATTCTTAGTTTTTCAGTGCAACTCACTCATATACTATGTACTACACTGTGCGTTTCTTATATTCTAAGTTTTTCAGTGCAACTCACTCATATACTATGTACTACACTGTGCATTTCGTGTAATGCTGGTTTTTCTGTAAATTCTAAGTTTTTCAGTGCAACTCACTCATATACTATGTACTACACTGTGCGTTTCTTATATTCTAAGTTTTTCAGTGCAACTCACTCATATACTATGTACTACACTGTGCGTTTCTTATATTCTAAGTTTTTCAGTGCAACTCACTCATATACTATGTACTACAATGTGCGTTTCTTATATTCTAAGTTTTTCAGTGCAACTCACTCATATACTATGTACTACACTGTGCGTTTCTTATATTCTAAGTTTTTCAGTGCAACTCACTCATATACTATGTACTACACTGTGCGTTTCTTATATTCTAAGTTTTTCAGTGCAACTCACTCATATACTATGTACTATACTGTGCGTTTCTTATATTCTAAGTTTTTCAGTGCAACTCACTCATATACTATGTACTATACTGTGCGTTTCTTTTATTCTTAGTTTTTCAGTGCAACTCACTCATATACTATGTACTACACTGTGCGTTTCTTATATTCTAAGTTTTTCAGTGCAACTCACTCATATACTATGTACTACACTGTGCGTTTCTTATATTCTAAGTTTTTCAGTGCAACTCACTCATATACTATGTACTACAATGTGCGTTTCTTATATTCTAAGTTTTTCATTGCAACTCACTCATATACTATGTACAACACTGTGCGTTTCTTATATTCTAAGTTTTTCAGTGCAACTCACTCATATACTATGTACTACACTGTGCGTTTCTTATATTCTTAGTTTTTCAGTGCAACTCACTCATATACTATGTACTACACTGTGCGTTTCTTATATTCTAAGTTTTTCAGTGCAACTCACTCATATAATATGTACTACACTGTGCGTTTCTTATATTTTAAGTTTTTCAGTGCAACTCACTCATATACTATGTACTACACTGTGCGTTTCTTATATTCTAAGTTTTTTCAGTGCAACTCACTCATATACTATGTACTACACTGTGCATTTCGTGTAATGCTGGTTTTTCTGTAAATTCTAAGTTTTTCAGTACAACTCACTCATATACTATGTACTACACTGTGCGTTTCTTATATTCTAAGTTTTTCAGTGCAACTCACTCATATACTATGTACTACATTGTGCGTTTCTTATATTCTAATTTTTTCAGTGCAACTCACTCATATACTATGTACTACAATGTGCGTTTCTTATATTCTAAGTTTTTCAGTGCAACTCACTCATATACTATGTACTACACTGTGCGTTTCTTATATTCTAAGTTTTTCAGTGCAACTCACTCATATACTATGTACTACTGTGCGTTTCTTATATTCTAAGTTTTTCAGTGCAACTTACTCATATACTATGTACTATACTGTGCGTTTCTTATATTCTAATTTTTTCAGTGCAACTCACTCATATACTATGTACTACACTGTGCGTTTCTTATATTCTAAGTTTTTCAGTGCAACTCACTCATATACTATGTACTACACTGTGCGTTTCTTATATTCTTAGTTTTTCAGTGCAACTCACTCATATACTATGTACTACACTGTGCGTATCTTATAGTCTAAGTTTTTCAGTGCAACTCACTCATATACTATGTACTACACTGTGCGTTTCTTATATTCTAAGTTTTTCACTGCAACTCACTCATATACTATGTACTACACTGTGCGTTTCTTATATTCTAAGTTTTTCAGTGCAACTCACTCATATACTATGTACTACACTGTGCATTTCGTGTAATGCTGGTTTTTCTGTAAATTCTAAGTTTTTCAGTGCAACTCACTCATATACTATGTACTACACTGTGCGTTTCTTATATTCTAAGTTTTTCAGTGCAACTCACTCATATACTATGTACTACACTGTGCGTTTCTTATATTCTAAGTTTTTCAGTGCAACTCACTCATATACTATGTACTACAATGTGCGTTTCTTATATTCTAAGTTTTTCAGTGCAACTCACTCATATACTATGTACTACACTGTGCGTTTCTTATATTCTAAGTTTTTCAGTGCAACTCACTCATATACTATGTACTACACTGTGAGTTTCTTATATTCTAAGTTTTTCAGTGCAACTCACTCATATACTATGTACTACACTGTGCGTTTCTTATATTCTAAGTTTTTCAGTGCAACTCACTCATATACTATGTACTACACTGTGCGTTTCTTATATTCTAAGTTTTTCAGTGCACCTCACTCATATACTATGTACTACACTGTGCGTTTCTTATATTCTAAGTTTTTCAGTGCAACTCACTCATATACTATGTACTACACTGTGTGTTTCTTATATTCTAAGTTTTTCAGTGCAACTCACTCATATACTATGTACTACACTGTGCATTTCGTGTAATGCTGGTTTTTCTGTAAATTCTAAGTTTTTCAGTGCAAGTCACTCATATACTATGTACTACACTGTGCGTTTCTTATATTCTAAGTTTTTCATTGCAACTCACTCATATTCTATGTACTACACTGTGCGTTTCTTATATTCTAAGTTTTTCAGTGCAACTCACTCATATACTATGTACTACAATGTGCGTTTCTTATATTCTAAGTTTTTCAGTGCAACTCACTCATATACTATGTACTACACTGTGCGTTTCTTATATTCTAAGTTTTTCAGTGCAACTCACTCATATACTATGTACTACACTGTGCGTTTCTTATATTCTAAGTTTTTCAGTGCAACTCACTCATATACTATGTACTACACTGTGCGTTTCTTATATTCTAAGTTTTTCAGTGCAACTCACTCATATACTATGTACTACACTGTGCGTTTCTTATATTCTAAGTTTTTCAGTGCAACTCACTCATATACTATGTACTACACTGTGCGTTTCTTATATTCTAAGTTTTTCAGTGCAACTCACTCATATACTTTGTACTACACTGTGCGTTTCTTATATTCTAAGTTTTTCAGTGCAACTCACTCATATACTATGTACTACACTGTGCATTTCGTGTAATGCTGGTTTTTCTGTAAATTCTAAGTTTTTCAGTGCAACTCACTCATATACTATGTACTACACTGTGCGTTTCTTATATTCTAAGTTTTTCAGTGCAACTCACTCATATACTATGTACTACACTGTGCGTTTCTTATATTCTAAGTTTTTCAGTGCAACTCACTCATATACTATGTACTACACTGTGCGTTTCTTATATTCTAAGTTTTTCAGTGCAACTCACTCATATACTATGTACTACACTGTGCGTTTCTTATATTCTAAGTTTTTCAGTGCAACTCACTCATATACTATGTACTACACTGTGCGTTTCTTATATTCTAAGTTTTTCAGTGCAACTCACTCATATACTATGTACTATACTGTGCGTTTCTTATATTCTAAGTTTTTCAGTGCAACTCACTCATATACTATGTACTACACTGTGCGTTTCTTATATTCTTAGTTTTTCAGTGCAACTCACTCATATACTATGTACTACACTGTGCGTTTCTTATATTCTAAGTTTTTCAGTGCAACTCACTCATATACTATGTACTATACTGTGCGTTTCTTATATTCTTAGTTTTTCAGTGCAACTCACTCATATACTATGTACTACACTGTGCGTTTCTTATATTCTAAGTTTTTCAGTGCAACTCACTCATATACTATGTACTACACTGTGCATTTCGTGTAATGCTGGTTTTTCTGTAAATTCTAAGTTTTTCAGTGCAACTCACTCATATACTATGTACTACACTGTGCGTTTCTTATATTCTAAGTTTTTCAGTGCAACTCACTCATATACTATGTACTACACTGTGCGTTTCTTATATTCTAAGTTTTTCAGTGCAACTCACTCATATACTATGTACTACAATGTGCGTTTCTTATATTCTAAGTTTTTCAGTGCAACTCACTCATATACTATGTACTACACTGTGCGTTTCTTATATTCTAAGTTTTTCAGTGCAACTCACTCATATACTATGTACTACACTGTGCGTTTCTTATATTCTA
This sequence comes from Mus caroli, assembly GCF_978045245.1. Classification (NCBI taxonomy): domain Eukaryota; kingdom Metazoa; phylum Chordata; class Mammalia; order Rodentia; family Muridae; genus Mus; species Mus caroli. The sequence continues at coordinate 234,997 of NW_028227363.1, read as the reverse complement.
AGTTTTTCAGTGCAACTCACTCATATACTATGTACTATACTGTGCGTTTCTTATATTCTAAGTTTTTCAGTGCAACTCACTCATATACTATGTACTATACTGTGCGTTTCTTTTATTCTTAGTTTTTCAGTGCAACTCACTCATATACTATGTACTACACTGTGCGTTTCTTATATTCTAAGTTTTTCAGTGCAACTCACTCATATACTATGTACTACACTGTGCGTTTCTTATATTCTAAGTTTTTCAGTGCAACTCACTCATATACTATGTACTACAATGTGCGTTTCTTATATTCTAAGTTTTTCATTGCAACTCACTCATATACTATGTACAACACTGTGCGTTTCTTATATTCTAAGTTTTTCAGTGCAACTCACTCATATACTATGTACTACACTGTGCGTTTCTTATATTCTTAGTTTTTCAGTGCAACTCACTCATATACTATGTACTACACTGTGCGTTTCTTATATTCTAAGTTTTTCAGTGCAACTCACTCATATAATATGTACTACACTGTGCGTTTCTTATATTTTAAGTTTTTCAGTGCAACTCACTCATATACTATGTACTACACTGGGCGTTTCTTATATTCTAAGTTTTTTCAGTGCAACTCACTCATATACTATGTACTACACTGTGCATTTCGTGTAATGCTGGTTTTTCTGTAAATTCTAAGTTTTTCAGTACAACTCACTCATATACTATGTACTACACTGTGCGTTTCTTATATTCTAAGTTTTTCAGTGCAACTCACTCATATACTATGTACTACATTGTGCGTTTCTTATATTCTAATTTTTTCAGTGCAACTCACTCATATACTATGTACTACAATGTGCGTTTCTTATATTCTAAGTTTTTCAGTGCAACTCACTCATATACTATGTACTACACTGTGCGTTTCTTATATTCTAAGTTTTTCAGTGCAACTCACTCATATACTATGTACTACTGTGCGTTTCTTATATTCTAAGTTTTTCAGTGCAACTCACTCATATACTATGTACTATACTGTGCGTTTCTTATATTCTAATTTTTTCAGTGCAACTCACTCATATACTATGTACTACACTGTGCGTTTCTTATATTCTAAGTTTTTCAGTGCAACTCACTCATATACTATGTACTACACTGTGCGTTTCTTATATTCTTAGTTTTTCAGTGCAACTCACTCATATACTATGTACTACACTGTGCGTTTCTTATAGTCTAAGTTTTTCAGTGCAACTCACTCATATACTATGTACTACACTGTGCGTTTCTTATATTCTAAGTTTTTCACTGCAACTCACTCATATACTATGTACTACACTGTGCGTTTCTTATATTCTAAGTTTTTCAGTGCAACTCACTCATATACTATGTACTACACTGTGCATTTCGTGTAATGCTGGTTTTTCTGTAAATTCTAAGTTTTTCAGTGCAACTCACTCATATACTATGTACTACACTGTGCGTTTCTTATATTCTAAGTTTTTCAGTGCAACTCACTCATATACTATGTACTACACTGTGCGTTTCTTATATTCTAAGTTTTTCAGTGCAACTCACTCATATACTATGTACTACAATGTGCGTTTCTTATATTCTAAGTTTTTCAGTGCAACTCACTCATATACTATGTACTACACTGTGCGTTTCTTATATTCTAAGTTTTTCAGTGCAACTCACTCATATACTATGTACTACACTGTGCGTTTCTTATATTCTAAGTTTTTCAGTGCAACTCACTCATATACTATGTACTACACTGTGCGTTTCTTATATTCTAAGTTTTTCAGTGCAACTCACTCATATACTATGTACTACACTGTGCGTTTCTTATATTCTAAGTTTTTCAGTGCACCTCACTCATATACTATGTACTACACTGTGCGTTTCTTATATTCTAAGTTTTTCAGTGCAACTCACTCATATACTATGTACTACACTGTGTGTTTCTTATATTCTAAGTTTTTCAGTGCAACTCACTCATATACTATGTACTACACTGTGCATTTCGTGTAATGCTGGTTTTTCTGTAAATTCTAAGTTTTTCAGTGCAAGTCACTCATATACTATGTACTACACTGTGCGTTTCTTATATTCTAAGTTTTTCATTGCAACTCACTCATATTCTATGTACTACACTGTGCGTTTCTTATATTCTAAGTTTTTCAGTGCAACTCACTCATATACTATGTACTACAATGTGCGTTTCTTATATTCTAAGTTTTTCAGTGCAACTCACTCATATACTATGTACTACACTGTGCGTTTCTTATATTCTAAGTTTTTCAGTGCAACTCACTCATATACTATGTACTACACTGTGCGTTTCTTATATTCTAAGTTTTTCAGTGCAACTCACTCATATACTATGTACTACACTGTGCGTTTCTTATATTCTAAGTTTTTCAGTGCAACTCACTCATATACTATGTACTACACTGTGCGTTTCTTATATTCTAAGTTTTTCAGTGCAACTCACTCATATACTATGTACTATACTGTGCGTTTCTTATATTCTTAGTTTTTCAGTGCAACTCACTCATATACTATGTACTACACTGTGCGTTTCTTATATTCTAAGTTTTTCAGTGCAACTCACTCATATACTATGTACTACAATGTGCGTTTCTTATATTCTAAGTTTTTCAGTGCAACTCACTCATATACTATGTACTACACTGTGCGTTTCTTATATTCTAAGTTTTTCAGTGCACCTCACTCATATACTATGTACTACACTGTGCGTTTCTTATATTCTAAGTTTTTCAGTGCAACTCACTCATATACTATGTACTACACTGTGTGTTTCTTATATTCTAATTTTTTCAGTGCAACTCACTCATATACTATGTACTACACTGTGCATTTCGTGTAATGCTGGTTTTTCTGTAAATTCTAAGTTTTTCAGTGCAAGTCACTCATATACTATGTACTACACTGTGCGTTTCTTATATTCTAAGTTTTTCATTGCAACTCACTCATATTCTATGTACTACACTGTGCGTTTCTTATATTCTAAGTTTTTCAGTGCAACTCACTCATATACTATGTACTACAATGTGCGTTTCTTATATTCTAAGTTTTTCAGTGCAACTCACTCATATACTATGTACTACACTGTGCGTTTCTTATATTCTAAGTTTTTCAGTGCAACTCACTCATATACTATGTACTACACTGTGCGTTTCTTATATTCTAAGTTTTTCAGTGCAACTCACTCATATACTATGTACTACACTGTGCGTTTCTTATATTCTAAGTTTTTCAGTGCAACTCACTCATATACTATGTACTACACTGTGCGTTTCTTATATTCTAAGTTTTTCAGTGCAACTCACTCATATACTATGTACTACACTGTGCGTTTCTTATATTCTAAGTTTTTCAGTGCAACTCACTCATATACTTTGTACTACACTGTGCGTTTCTTATATTCTAAGTTTTTCAGTGCAACTCACTCATATACTATGTACTACACTGTGCATTTCGTGTAATGCTGGTTTTTCTGTAAATTCTAAGTTTTTCAGTGCAACTCACTCATATACTATGTACTACACTGTGCGTTTCTTATATTCTAAGTTTTTCAGTGCAACTCACTCATATACTATGTACTACACTGTGCGTTTCTTATATTCTAAGTTTTTCAGTGCAACTCACTCATATACTATGTACTACACTGTGCGTTTCTTATATTCTAAGTTTTTCAGTGCAACTCACTCATATACTATGTACTACACTGTGCGTTTCTTATATTCTAAGTTTTTCAGTGCAACTCACTCATATACTATGTACTATACTGTGCGTTTCTTATATTCTAAGTTTTTCAGTGCAACTCACTCATATACTATGTACTACACTGTGCGTTTCTTATATTCTTAGTTTTTCAGTGCAACTCACTCATATACTATGTACTACACTGTGCGTTTCTTATATTCTAAGTTTTTCAGTGCAACTCACTCATATACTATGTACTATACTGTGCGTTTCTTATATTCTTAGTTTTTCAGTGCAACTCACTCATATACTATGTACTACACTGTGCGTTTCTTATATTCTAAGTTTTTCAGTGCAACTCACTCATATACTATGTACTACACTGTGCATTTCGTGTAATGCTGGTTTTTCTGTAAATTCTAAGTTTTTCAGTGCAACTCACTCATATACTATGTACTACACTGTGCGTTTCTTATATTCTAAGTTTTTCAGTGCAACTCACTCATATACTATGTACTACACTGTGCGTTTCTTATATTCTAAGTTTTTCAGTGCAACTCACTCATATACTATGTACTACAATGTGCGTTTCTTATATTCTAAGTTTTTCAGTGCAACTCACTCATATACTATGTACTACACTGTGCGTTTCTTATATTCTAAGTTTTTCAGTGCAACTCACTCATATACTATGTACTACACTGTGCGTTTCTTATATTCTAAGTTTTTCAGTGCAACTCACTCATATACTATGTACTATACTGTGCGTTTCTTATATTCTAAGTTTTTCAGTGCAACTCACTCATATACTATGTACTATACTGTGCGTTTCTTTTATTCTTAGTTTTTCAGTGCAACTCACTCATATACTATGTACTACACTGTGCGTTTCTTATATTCTAAGTATTTCAGTGCAACTCACTCATATACTATGTACTACACTGTGCGTTTCTTATATTCTAAGTTTTTCAGTGCAACTCACTCATATACTATGTACTACAATGTGCGTTTCTTATATTCTAAGTTTTTCATTGCAACTCACTCATATACTATGTACAACACTGTGCGTTTCTTATATTCTAAGTTTTTCAGTGCAACTCACTCATATACTATGTACTACACTGTGCGTTTCTTATATTCTTAGTTTTTCAGTTCAACTCACTCATATACTATGTACTACACTGTGCGTTTCTTATATTCTAAGTTTTTCAGTGCAACTCACTCATATAATATGTACTACACTGTGCGTTTCTTATATTTTAAGTTTTTCAGTGCAACTCACTCATATACTATGTACTACACTGTGCGTTTCTTATATTCTAAGTTTTTTCAGTGCAACTCACTCATATACTATGTACTACACTGTGCATTTCGTGTAATGCTGGTTTTTCTGTAAATTCTAAGTTTTTCAGTACAACTCACTCATATACTATGTACTACACTGTGCGTTTCTTATATTCTAAGTTTTTCAGTGCAACTCACTCATATACTATGTACTACATTGTGCGTTTCTTATATTCTAATTTTTTCAGTGCAACTCACTCATATACTATGTACTACAATGTGCGTTTCTTATATTCTAAGTTTTTCAGTGCAACTCACTCATATACTATGTACTACACTGTGCGTTTCTTATATTCTAAGTTTTTCAGTGCAACTCACTCATATACTATGTACTACTGTGCGTTTCTTATATTCTAAGTTTTTCAGTGCAACTCACTCATATACTATGTACTATACTGTGCGTTTCTTATATTCTAATTTTTTCAGTGCAACTCACTCATATACTATGTACTACACTGTGCGTTTCTTATATTCTAAGTTTTTCAGTGCAACTCACTCATATACTATGTACTACACTGTGCGTTTCTTATATTCTTAGTTTTTCAGTGCAACTCACTCATATACTATGTACTACACTGTGCGTTTCTTATAGTCTAAGTTTTTCAGTGCAACTCACTCATATACTATGTACTACACTGTGCGTTTCTTATATTCTAAGTTTTTCACTGCAACTCACTCATATACTATGTACTACACTGTGCGTTTCTTATATTCTAAGTTTTTCAGTGCACCTCACTCATATACTATGTACTACACTGTGCGTTTCTTATATTCTAAGTTTTTCAGTGCAACTCACTCATATACTATGTACTACACTGTGTGTTTCTTATATTCTAAGTTTTTCAGTGCAACTCACTCATATACTATGTACTACACTGTGCATTTCGTGTAATGCTGGTTTTTCTGTAAATTCTAAGTTTTTCAGTGCAAGTCACTCATATACTATGTACTACACTGTGCGTTTCTTATATTCTAAGTTTTTCATTGCAACTCACTCATATTCTATGTACTACACTGTGTGTTTCTTATATTCTAAGTTTTTCAGTGCAACTCACTCATATACTATGTACTACAATGTGCGTTTCTTATATTCTAAGTTTTTCAGTGCAACTCACTCATATACTATGTACTACACTGTGCGTTTCTTATATTCTAAGTTTTTCAGTGCAACTCACTCATATACTATGTACTACACTGTGCGTTTCTTATATTCTAAGTTTTTCAGTGCAACTCACTCATATACTATGTACTACACTGTGCGTTTCTTATATTCTAAGTTTTTCAGTGCAACTCACTCATATACTATGTACTACACTGTGCGTTTCTTATATTCTAAGTTTTTCAGTGCAACTCACTCATATACTATGTACTATACTGTGCGTTTCTTATATTCTTAGTTTTTCAGTGCAACTCACTCATATACTATGTACTACACTGTGCGTTTCTTATATTCTAAGTTTTTCAGTGCAACTCACTCATATACTATGTACTACAATGTGCGTTTCTTATATTCTAAGTTTTTCAGTGCAACTCACTCATATACTATGTACAACACTGTGCGTTTCTTATATTCTAAGTTTTTCAGTGCAACTCACTCATATACTATGTACTACACTGTGCGTTTCTTATATTCTTAGTTTTTCAGTGCAACTCACTCATATACTATGTACTACACTGTGCGTTTCTTATATTCTAAGTTTTTCAGTGCAACTCACTCATATACTATGTACTACACTGTGCGTTTCTTATATTCTAAGTTTTTCAGTGCAACTCACTCATATACTATGTACTACACTGTGCGTTTCTTATATTCTAAGTTTTTCAGTGCAACTCACTCATATACTATGTACTACACTGTGCGTTTCTTATATTCTAAGTTTTTCAGTGCAACTCACTCATATACTATGTACTACACTGTGCATTTCGTGTAATGCTGGTTTTTCTGTAAATTCTAAGTTTTTCAGTGCAACTCACTCATATACTATGTACTACACTGTGCGTTTCTTATATTCTAAGTTTTTCAGTGCAACTCACTCATATACTATGTACTACACTGTGCGTTTCTTATATTCTAAGTTTTTCAGTGCAACTCACTCATATACTATGTACTACAATGTGCGTTTCTTATATTCTAAGTTTTTCAGTGCAACTCACTCATATACTATGTACTACACTGTGCGTTTCTTATATTCTAAGTTTTTCAGTGCAACTCACTCATATACTATGTACTACACTGTGCGTTTCTTATATTCTAAGTTTTTCAGTGCAACTCACTCATATACTATGTACTACACTGTGCGTTTCTTATATTCTAAGTTTTTCAGTGCAACTCACTCATATACTATGTACTACACTGTGCGTTTCTTATATTCTAAGTTTTTCAGTGCACCTCACTCATATACTATGTACTACACTGTGCGTTTCTTATATTCTAAGTTTTTCAGTGCAACTCACTCATATACTATGTACTACACTGTGTGTTTCTTATATTCTAAGTTTTTCAGTGCAACTCACTCATATACTATGTACTACACCGTGCATTTCGTGTAATGCTGGTTTTTCTGTAAATTCTAAGTTTTTCAGTGCAACTCACTCATATACTATGTACTACACTGTGCGTTTCTTATATTCTAAGTTTTTCATTGCAACTCACTCATATTCTATGTACTACACTGTGCGTTTCTTATATTCTAAGTTTTTCAGTGCAACTCACTCATATACTATGTACTACAATGTGCGTTTCTTATATTCTAAGTTTTTCAGTGCAACTCACTCATATACTATGTACTACACTGTGCGTTTCTTATATTCTAAGTTTTTCAGTGCAACTCACTCATATACTATGTACTACACTGTGCGTTTCTTATATTCTAAGTTTTTCAGTGCAACTCACTCATATACTATGTACTACACTGTGCGTTTCTTATATTCTAAGTTTTTCAGTGCAACTCACTCATATACTATGTACTACACTGTGCGTTTCTTATATTCTAAGTTTTTCAGTGCAACTCACTCATATACTATGTACTACACTGTGCATTTCGTGTAATGCTGGTTTTTCTGTAAATTCTAAGTTTTTCAGTGCAAGTCACTCATATACTATGTACTACACTGTGCGTTTCTTATATTCTAAGTTTTTCATTGCAACTCACTCATATTCTATGTACTACACTGTGCGTTTCTTATATTCTAAGTTTTTCAGTGCAACTCACTCATATACTATGTACTACAATGTGCGTTTCTTATATTCTAAGTTTTTCAGTGCAACTCACTCATATACTATGTACTACACTGTGCGTTTCTTATATTCTAAGTTTTTCAGTGCAACTCACTCATATACTATGTACTACACTGTGCGTTTCTTATATTCTAAGTTTTTCAGTGCAACTCACTCATATACTATGTACTACACTGTGCGTTTCTTATATTCTAAGTTTTTCAGTGCAACTCACTCATATACTATGTACTACACTGTGCGTTTCTTATATTCTAAGTTTTTCAGTGCAACTCACTCATATACTATGTACTATACTGTGCGTTTCTTATATTCTTAGTTTTTCAGTGCAACTCACTCATATACTATGTACTACACTGTGCGTTTCTTATATTCTAAGTTTTTCAGTGCAACTCACTCATATACTATGTACTACAATGTGCGTTTCTTATATTCTAAGTTTTTCAGTGCAACTCACTCATATACTATGTACAACACTGTGCGTTTCTTATATTCTAAGTTTTTCAGTGCAACTCACTCATATACTATGTACTACACTGTGCGTTTCTTATATTCTTAGTTTTTCAGTGCAACTCACTCATATACTATGTACTACACTGTGCGTTTCTTATATTCTAAGTTTTTCAGTGCAACTCACTCATATACTATGTACTACACTGTGCGTTTCTTATATTCTAAGTTTTTCAGTGCAACTCACTCATATACTATGTACTACACTGTGCGTTTCTTATATTCTAAGTTTTTCAGTGCAACTCACTCATATACTATGTACTACACTGTGCGTTTCTTATATTCTAAGTTTTTCAGTGCAACTCACTCATATACTATGTACTACACTGTGCATTTCGTGTAATGCTGGTTTTTCTGTAAATTCTAAGTTTTTCAGTGCAACTCACTCATATACTATGTACTACACTGTGCGTTTCTTATATTCTAAGTTTTTCAGTGCAACTCACTCATATACTATGTACTACACTGTGCGTTTCTTATATTCTAAGTTTTTCAGTGCAACTCACTCATATACTATGTACTACAATGTGCGTTTCTTATATTCTAAGTTTTTCAGTGCAACTCACTCATATACTATGTACTACACTGTGCGTTTCTTATATTCTAAGTTTTTCAGTGCAACTCACTCATATACTATGTACTACACTGTGCGTTTCTTATATTCTAAGTTTTTCAGTGCAACTCACTCATATACTATGTACTACACTGTGCGTTTCTTATATTCTAAGTTTTTCAGTGCAACTCACTCATATACTATGTACTACACTGTGCGTTTCTTATATTCTAAGTTTTTCAGTGCACCTCACTCATATACTATGTACTACACTGTGCGTTTCTTATATTCTAAGTTTTTCAGTGCAACTCACTCATATACTATGTACTACACTGTGTGTTTCTTATATTCTAAGTTTTTCAGTGCAACTCACTCATATACTATGTACTACACCGTGCATTTCGTGTAATGCTGGTTTTTCTGTAAATTCTAAGTTTTTCAGTGCAACTCACTCATATACTATGTACTACACTGTGCGTTTCTTATATTCTAAGTTTTTCATTGCAACTCACTCATATTCTATGTACTACACTGTGCGTTTCTTATATTCTAAGTTTTTCAGTGCAACTCACTCATATACTATGTACTACAATGTGCGTTTCTTATATTCTAAGTTTTTCAGTGCAACTCACTCATATACTATGTACTACACTGTGCGTTTCTTATATTCTAAGTTTTTCAGTGCAACTCACTCATATACTATGTACTACACTGTGCGTTTCTTATATTCTAAGTTTTTCAGTGCAACTCACTCATATACTATGTACTACACTGTGCGTTTCTTATATTCTAAGTTTTTCAGTGCAACTCACTCATATACTATGTACTACACTGTGCGTTTCTTATATTCTAAGTTTTTCAGTGCAACTCACTCATATACTATGTACTATACTGTGCGTTTCTTATATTCTTAGTTTTTCAGTGCAACTCACTCATATACTATGTACTACACTGTGCGTTTCTTATATTCTAAGTTTTTCAGTGCAACTCACTCATATACTATGTACTACACTGTGCGTTTCTTATATTCTAAGTTTTTCAGTGCAACTCACTCATATACTATGTACTACAATGTGCGTTTCTTATATTCTAAGTTTTTCAGTGCAACTCACTCATATACTATGTACAACACTGTGCGTTTCTTATATTCTAAGTTTTTCAGTGCAACTCACTCATATACTATGTACTACACTGTGCGTTTCTTATATTCTTAGTTTTTCAGTGCAACTCACTCATATACTATGTACTACACTGTGCGTTTCTTATATTCTAAGTTTTTCAGTGCAACTCACTCATATACTATGTACTACACTGTGCGTTTCTTATATTCTAAGTTTTTCAGTGCAACTCACTCATATACTATGTACTACACTGTGCGTTTCTTATATTCTAAGTTTTTCAGTGCAACTCACTCATATACTATGTACTACACTGTGCGTTTCTTATATTCTAAGTTTTTCAGTGCAACTCACTCATATACTATGTACTACACTGTGCATTTCGTGTAATGCTGGTTTTTCTGTAAATTCTAAGTTTTTCAGTGCAACTCACTCATATACTATGTACTACACTGTGCGTTTCTTATATTCTAAGTTTTTCAGTGCAACTCACTCATATACTATGTACTACACTGTGCGTTTCTTATATTCTAAGTTTTTCAGTGCAACTCACTCATATACTATGTACTACAATGTGCGTTTCTTATATTCTAAGTTTTTCAGTGCAACTCACTCATATACTATGTACTACACTGTGCGTTTCTTATATTCTAAGTTTTTCAGTGCAACTCACTCATATACTATGTACTACACTGTGCGTTTCTTATATTCTAAGTTTTTCAGTGCAACTCACTCATATACTATGTACTATACTGTGCGTTTCTTATATTCTAAGTTTTTCAGTGCAACTCACTCATATACTATGTACTACACTGTGCGTTTCTTATATTCTAAGTTTTTCAGTGCAACTCACTCATATACTATGTACTACACTGTGCGTTTCTTATATTCTTAGTTTTTCAGTGCAACTCACTCATATACTATGTACTACACTGTGCGTTTCTTATATTCTAAGTTTTTCAGTGCAACTCACTCATATACTATGTACTACACTGTGCGTTTCTTATATTCTAAGTTTTTCAGTGCAACTCACTCATATACTATGTACTACACTGTGCGTTTCTTATATTCTAAGTTTTTCAGTGCAACTCACTCATATACTGTGTACTACACTGTGCGTTTCTTATATTCTAAGTTTTTCAGTGCAACTCACTCATATACTATGTACTACACTGTGCGTTTCTTATATTCTAAGTTTTTCAGTGCAACTCACTCATATACTATGTACTACACTGTGCGTTTCTTATATTCTAAGTTTTTCAGTGCAACTCACTCATATACTATGTACTACACTGTGCATTTCGTGTAATGCTGGTTTTTCTGTAAATTCTAAGTTTTTCAGTGAAACTCACTCATATACTATGTACTACACTGTGCGTTTCTTATATTCTAAGTTTTTCAGTGCAACTCACTCATATACTATGTACTACACTGTGCGTTTCTTATATTCTAAGTTTTTCAGTGCAACTCACTCATATACTATGTACTACAATGTGCGTTTCTTATATTCTAAGTTTTTCAGTGCAACTCACTCATATACTATGTACTACACTGTGCGTTTCTTATATTCTAAGTTTTTCAGTGCAACTCACTCATATACTATGTACTACACAGTGCGTTTCTTATATTCTAAGTTTTTCAGTGCAACTCACTCATATACTATGTACTATACTGTGCGTTTCTTATATTCTAAGTTTTTCAGTGCAACTCACTCATATACTATGTACTACACTGTGCGTTTCTTATATTCTAAGTTTTTCAGTGCAACTCACTCATATACTATGTACTACACTGTGCGTTTCTTATATTCTAAGTTTTTCAGTGCAACTCACTCATATATATGTACTATACTGTGCGTTTCTTATATTCTTAGTTTTTCAGTGCAACTCACTCATATACTATGTACTACACTGTGCGTTTCTTATATTCTAAGTTTTTCAGTGCAACTCACTCATATACTATGTACTACACTGTGCGTTTCTTATATTCTAAGTTTTTCAGTGCAACTCACTCATATACTATGTACTACAATGTGCGTTTCTTATATTCTAAGTTTTTCATTGCAACTCACTCATATACTATGTACAACACTGTGCGTTTCTTATATTCTAAGTTTTTCAGTGCAACTCACTCATATACTATGTACTACACTGTGCGTTTCTTATATTCTTAGTTTTTCAGTGCAACTCACTCATATACTATGTACTACACTGTGCGTTTCTTATATTTTAAGTTTTTCAGTGCAACTCACTCATATACTATGTACTACACTGTGCGTTTCTTATATTCTAAGTTTTTCAGTGCAACTCACTCATATACTATGTACTACACTGTGCATTTCGTGTAATGCTGGTTTTTCTGTAAATTCTAAGTTTTTCAGTGCAACTCACTCATATACTATGTACTACACTGTGCGTTTCTTATATTCTAAGTTTTTCAGTGCAACTCACTCATATACTATGTACTACACTGTGCGTTTCTTATATTCTAATTTTTTCAGTGCAACTCACTCATATACTATGTACTACACTGTGCGTTTCTTATATTCTAAGTTTTTCAGTGCAACTCACTCATATACTATGTACTACACTGTGCGTTTCTTATATTCTAAGTTTTTCAGTGCAACTCACTCATATACTATGTACTACACTGTGCGTTTCTTATATTCTAAGTTTTTCAGTGCAACTCACTCATATACTATGTACTATACTGTGCGTTTCTTATATTCTAATTTTTTCAGTGCAACTCACTCATATACTATGTACTACACTGTGCGTTTCTTATATTCTAAGTTTTTCAGTGCAACTCACTCATATACTATGTACTACACTGTGCGTTTCTTATATTCTTAGTTTTTCAGTGCAACTCACTCATATACTATGTACTACACTGTGCGTTTCTTATAGTCTAAGTTTTTCAGTGCAACTCACTCATATACTATGTACTACACTGTGCGTTTCTTATATTCTAAGTTTTTCACAGCAACTCACTCATATACTATGTACTACACTGTGCGTTTCTTATATTCTAAGTTTTTCAGTGCAACTCACTCATATACTATGTACTACACTGTGCGTTTCTTATATTCTAAGTTTTTCAGTGCACCTCACTCATATACTATGTACTACACTGTGCGTTTCTTATATTCTAAGTTTTTCACAGCAACTCACTCATATACTATGTACTACACTGTGCGTTTCTTATATTCTAAGTTTTTCAGTGCAACTCACTCATATACTATGTACTACACTGTGCGTTTCTTATATTCTAAGTTTTTCAGTGCAACTCACTCATATACTATGTACTACACTGTGCGTTTCTTATATTCTAAGTTTTTCAGTGCAACTCACTCATATACTATGTACTACACTGTGCATTTCGTGTAATGCTGGTTTTTCTGTAAATTCTAAGTTTTTCAGTGCTACTCACTCATATACTATGTACTACACTGTGCGTTTCTTATATTCTAAATTTTTCAGTGCAACTCACTCATATACTATGTACTACACTGTGCGTTTCTTATATTCTAAGTTTTTCAGTGCAACTCACTCATATACTATGTACTACAATGTGCGTTTCTTATATTCTAAGTTTTTCAGTGCAACTCACTCATATACTATGTACTACACTGTGCGTTTCTTATATTCTAAGTTTTTCAGTGCAACTCACTCATATACTATGTACTACACTGTGCGTTTCTTATATTCTAAGTTTTTCAGTGCAACTCACTCATATACTATGTACTATACTGTGCGTTTCTTATATTCTAAGTTTTTCAGTGCAACTCACTCATATACTATGTACTACACTGTGCGTTTCTTATATTCTAAGTTTTTCAGTGCAACTCACTCATATACTATGTACTACACTGTGCGTTTCTTATATTCTTAGTTTTTCAGTGCAACTCACTCATATACTATGTACTACACTGTGCGTTTCTTATATTCTAAGTTTTTCAGTGCAACTCACTCATATACTATGTACTACACTGTGCGTTTCTTATATTCTAAGTTTTTCAGTGCAACTCACTCATATACTATATACTACACTGTGCGTTTCTTATATTCTAAGTTTTTCAGTGCAACTCACTCATATACTGTGTACTACACTGTGCGTTTCTTATATTCTAAGTTTTTCAGTGCAACTCACTCATATACTATGTACTACACTGTGCGTTTCTTATATTCTAAGTTTTTCAGTGCAACTCACTCATATACTATGTACTACACTGTGCGTTTCTTATATTCTAAGTTTTTCAGTGCAACTCACTCATATACTATGTACTACACTGTGCATTTCGTGTAATGCTGGTTTTTCTGTAAATTCTAAGTTTTTCAGTGAAACTCACTCATATACTATGTACTACACTGTGCGTTTCTTATATTCTAAGTTTTTCAGTGCAACTCACTCATATACTATGTACTACACTGTGCGTTTCTTATATTCTAAGTTTTTCAGTGCAACTCACTCATATACTATGTACTACAATGTGCGTTTCTTATATTCTAAGTTTTTCAGTGCAACTCACTCATATACTATGTACTACACTGTGCGTTTCTTATATTCTAAGTTTTTCAGTTCAACTCACTCATATACTATGTACTACACTGTGCGTTTCTTATATTCTAAGTTTTTCAGTGCAACTCACTCATATACTATGTACTATACTGTGCGTTTCTTATATTCTAAGTTTTTCAGTGCAACTCACTCATATACTATGTACTACACTGTGCGTTTCTTATATTCTAAGTTTTTCAGTGCAACTCACTCATATACTATGTACTATACTGTGCGTTTCTTATATTCTTAGTTTTTCAGTGCAACTCACTCATATACTATGTACTACACTGTGCGTTTCTTATATTCTAAGTTTTTCAGTGCAACTCACTCATATACTATGTACTACACTGTGCGTTTCTTATATTCTAAGTTTTTCAGTGCAACTCACTCATATACTATGTACTACAATGTGCGTTTCTTATATTCTAAGTTTTTCATTGCAACTCACTCATATACTATGTACAACACTGTGCGTTTCTTATATTCTAAGTTTTTCAGTGCAACTCACTCATATACTATGTACTACACTGTGCGTTTCTTATATTCTTAGTTTTTCAGTGCAACTCACTCATATACTATGTACTACACTGTGCGTTTCTTATATTTTAAGTTTTTCAGTGCAACTCACTCATATACTATGTACTACACTGTGCGTTTCTTATATTCTAAGTTTTTCAGTGCAACTCACTCATATACTATGTACTACACTGTGCGTTTCTTATATTCTAAGTTTTTCAGTGCAACTCACTCATATACTATGTACTACACTGTGCGTTTCTTATATTCTAAGTTTTTCAGTGCACCTCACTCATATACTATGTACTACACTGTGCGTTTCTTATATTCTAAGTTTTTCAGTGCAACTCACTCATATACTATGTACTACACTGTGTGTTTCTTATATTCTAAGTTTTTCAGTGCAACTCACTCATATACTATGTACTACACTGTGCATTTCGTGTAATGCTGGTTTTTCTGTAAATTCTAAGTTTTTCAGTGCAACTCACTCATATACTATGTACTACACTGTGCGTTTCTTATATTCTAAGTTTTTCATTGCAACTCACTCATATTCTATGTACTACACTGTGCGTTTCTTATATTCTAAGTTTTTCAGTGCAACTCACTCATATACTATGTACTACAATGTGCGTTTCTTATATTCTAAGTTTTTCAGTGCAACTCACTCATATACTATGTACTACACTGTGCGTTTCTTATATTCTAAGTTTTTCAGTGCAACTCACTCATATACTATGTACTACACTGTGCGTTTCTTATATTCTAAGTTTTTCAGTGCAACTCACTCATATACTATGTACTACACTGTGCGTTTCTTATATTCTAAGTTTTTCAGTGCACCTCACTCATATACTATGTACTACACTGTGCGTTTCTTATATTCTAAGTTTTTCAGTGCAACTCACTCATATACTATGTACTATACTGTGCGTTTCTTATATTCTTAGTTTTTCAGTGCAACTCACTCATATACTATGTACTACACTATGCGTTTCTTATATTCTAAGTTTTTCAGTGCAACTCACTCATATACTATGTACTACACTGTGCGTTTCTTATATTCTAAGTTTTTCAGTGCAACTCACTCATATACTATGTACTACAATGTGCGTTTCTTATATTCTAAGTTTTTCAGTGCAACTCACTCATATACTATGTACAACACTGTGCGTTTCTTATATTCTAAGTTTTTCAGTGCAACTCACTCATATACTATGTACTACACTGTGCGTTTCTTATATTCTTAGTTTTTCAGTGCAACTCACTCATATACTATGTACTACACTGTGCGTTTCTTATATTCTAAGTTTTTCAGTGCAACTCACTCATATACTATGTACTACACTGTGCGTTTCTTATATTCTAAGTTTTTCAGTGCAACTCACTCATATACTATGTACAACACTGTGCGTTTCTTATATTCTAAGTTTTACAGTGCAACTCACTCATATACTATGTACTACACTGTGCGTTTCTTATATTCTTAGTTTTTCAGTGCAACTCACTCATATACTATGTACTACACTGTGCGTTTCTTATATTCTAAGTTTTTCAGTGCAACTCACTCATATACTATGTACTACACTGTGCGTTTCTTATATTCTAAGTTTTTCAGTGCAACTCACTCATATACTATGTACTACACTGTGCGTTTCTTATATTCTAAGTTTTTCAGTGCAACTCACTCATATACTATGTACTACACTGTGCGTTTCTTATATTCTAAGTTTTTCAGTGCAACTCACTCATATACTATGTACTACACTGTGTATTTCGTGTAATGCTGGTTTTTCTGTAAATTCTAAGTTTTTCAGTGCAACTCACTCATATACTATGTACTACACTGTGCGTTTCTTATATTCTAAGTTTTTCAGTGCAACTCACTCATATACTATGTACTACACTGTGCGTTTCTTATATTCTAAGTTTTTCAGTGCAACTCACTCATATACTATGTACTACAATGTGCGTTTCTTATATTCTAAGTTTTTCAGTGCAACTCACCATATACTATGTACTACACTGTGCGTTTCTTATATTCTAAGTTTTTCAGTGCAACTCACTCATATACTATGTACTACACTGTGCGTTTCTTATATTCTAAGTTTTTCAGTGCAACTCACTCATATACTATGTACTATACTGTGCGTTTCTTATATTCTAAGTTTTTCAGTGCAACTCACTCATATACTATGTACTACACTGTGCGTTTCTTATATTCTAAGTTTTTCAGTGCAACTCACTCATATACTATGTACTACACTGTGCGTTTCTTATATTCTTAGTTTTTCAGTGCAACTCACTCATATACTATGTACTACACTGTGCGTTTCTTATATTCTAAGTTTTTCAGTGCAACTCACTCATATACTATGTACTACACTGTGCGTTTCTTATATTCTAAGTTTTTCAGTGCAACTCACTCATATACTATGTACTACACTGTGCGTTTCTTATATTCTAAGTTTTTCAGTGCAACTCACTCATATACTATGTACTACACTGTGAATTTCGTGTAATGCTGGTTTTTCTGTAAATTCTAAGTTTTTCAGTGCAACTCACTCATATACTATGTACTACACTGTGCGTTTCTTATATTCTAAGTTTTTCAGTGCTACTCACTCATATACTATGTACTACACTGTGCGTTTCTTATATTCTAAGTTTTTCAGTGCAACTCACTCATATACTATGTACTACAATGTGCGTTTCTTATATTCTAAGTTTTTCAGTGCAACTCACTCATATACTATGTACTACACTGTGCGTTTTTTATATTCTAAGTTTTTCAGTGCAACTCACTCATATACTATGTACTACACTGTGCGTTTCTTATATTCTAAGTTTTTCAGTGCACCTCACTCATATACTATGTACTACACTGTGCGTTTCTTATATTCTAAGTTTTTCAGTGCAACTCACTCATATACTATGTACTACACTGTGCGTTTCTTATATTCTAAGTTTTTCAGTGCAACTCACTCATATACTATGTACTACAATGTGCGTTTCTTATATTCTAAGTTTTTCAGTGCAACTCACTCATATACTATGTACAACACTGTGCGTTTCTTATATTCTAAGTTTTTCAGTGCAACTCACTCATATACTATGTACTACACTGTGCGTTTCTTATATTCTTAGTTTTTCAGTGCAACTCACTCATATACTATGTACTACACTGTGCGTTTCTTATATTCTAAGTTTTTCAGTGCAACTCACTCATATACTATGTACTACACTGTGCGTTTCTTATATTCTAAGTTTTTCAGTGCAACTCACTCATATACTATGTACTACACTGTTCGTTTCTTATATTCTAAGTTTTTCAGTGGAACTCACTCATATACTATGTACTACACTGTGCGTTTCTTATATTCTAAGTTTTTCAGTGCAACTCACTCATATACTATGTACTACACTGTGCATTTCATGTAATGCTGGTTTTTCTGTAAATTCTAAGTTTTTCAGTGCAACTCACTCATATACTATGTACTACACTGTGCGTTTCTTATATTCTAAGTTTTTCAGTGCAACTCACTCATATACTATGTACTACACTGTGCGTTTCTTATATTCTAAGTTTTTCAGTGCAACTCACTCATATACTATGTACTACAATGTGCGTTTCTTATATTCTAAGTTTTTCAGTGCAACTCCCTCATATACTATGTACTACACTGTGCGTTTCTTATATTCTAAGTTTTTCAGTGCAACTCACTCATATACTATGTACTACACTGTGCGTTTCTTATATTCTAAGTTTTTCAGTGCAACTCACTCATATACTATGTACTACACTGTGCGTTTCTTATATTCTAAGTTTTTCAGTGCAACTCACTCATATACTATGTACTACACTGTGCGTTTCTTATATTCTAAGTTTTTCAGTGCAACTCACTCATATACTATGTACAACACTGTGCGTTTCTTATATTCTAAGTTTTTCAGTGCACCTCACTCATATACTATGTACTACACTGTGCGTTTCTTATATTCTAAGTTTTTCAGTGCAACTCACTCATATACTATGTACTACACTGTCCGTTTCTTATATTCTAAGTTTTTCAGTGCAACTCACTCATATACTATGTACTATACTGTGCGTTTCTTATATTCTTAGTTTTTCAGTGCAACTCACTCATATACTATGTACTACACTGTGCGTTTCTTATATTCTAAGTTTTTCAGTGCAACTCACTCATATACTATGAACTACACTGTGCGTTTCTTATATTCTAAGTTTTTCAGTGCAACTCACTCATATACTATGTACTACACTGTGCGTTTCTTATACTCTAAGTTTTTCAGTGCAACTCACTCATATACTATGTATTACACTGTGCGTTTCTTATATTCTAAGTTTTTCAGTGCAACTCACTCATATACTATGTACTACACTATGCGTTTCTTATATTCTAAGTTTTTCAGTGCAACTCACTCATATACTATGTACTACACTGTGCGTTTCTTATATTCTAAGTTTTTCAGTGCAACTCACTCATATACTATGTACTACAATGTGCGTTTCTTATATTCTAAGTTTTTCAGTGCAACTCACTCATATACTATGTACTACACTGTGCGTTTCTTATATTCTAAGTTTTTCAGTGCAACTCACTCATATACTATGTACTACACTGTGCGTTTCTTATACTCTAAGTTTTTCAGTGCAACTCACTCATATACTATGTACTACACTGTGCATTTCGTGTAATGCTGGTTTTTCTGTAAATTCTAAGTTTTTCAGTGCAACTCACTCATATACTATGTACTACACTGTGCGTTTCTTATATTGTAAGTTTTTCAGTGCAACTCACTCATATACTATGTACTACACTGTGCGTTTCTTATATTCTAAGTTTTTCAGTGCAACTCACTCATATACTATGTACCACAATGTGCGTTTCTTATATTCAAAGTTTTTCAGTGCAACTCACTCATATACTATGTACTACACTGTGCGTTTCTTATATTCTAAGTTTTTCAGTGCAACTCACTCATATACTATGTACTACACTGTGCGTTTCTTATATTCTAAGTTTTTCAGTGCAACTCACTCATATACTATGTACTACACTGTGCGTTTCTTATATTCTAAGTTTTTCAGTGCAACTCACTCATATACTATGTACTACACTGTGCGTTTCTTATATTCTAAGTTTTTCAGTGCAACTCACTCATATACTATGTACTACACTGTGCATTTCGTGTAATGCTGGTTTTTCTGTAAATTCTAAGTTTTTCAGTGCAACTCACTCATATACTATGTACTACACTGTGCGTTTCTTATATTCTAAGTTTTTCAGTGCAACTCACTCATATACTATGTACTACACTGTGCGTTTCTTATATTCTAAGTTTTTCAGTGCAACTCACTCATATACTATGTACTACAATGTGCGTTTCTTATATTCTAAGTTTTTCAGTGCAACTCACTCATATACTATGTACTACACTGTGCGTTTCTTATATTCTAAGTTTTTCAGTGCAACTCACTCATATACTATGTACTACACTGTGCGTTTCTTATATTCTAAGTTTTTCGGTGCAACTCACTCATATACTATGTACTATACTGTGCGTTTCTTATATTCTAAGTTTTTCAGTGCAACTCACTCATATACTATGTACTACACTGTGCGTTTCTTATATTCTAAGTTTTTCAGTGCAACTCACTCATATACTATGTACTACACTGTGCGTTTCTTATATTCTTAGTTTTTCAGTGCAACTCACTCATATACTATGTACTACACTGTGCGTTTCTTATATTCTAAGTTTTTCAGTGCAACTCACTCATATACTATGTACTACACTGTGCGTTTCTTATATTCTAAGTTTTTCAGTGCAACTCACTCATATACTATGTACTACACTGTGCGTTTCTTATATTCTAAGTTTTTCAGTGCAACTCACTCATATACTATGTACTACACTGTGCGTTTCTTATATTCTAAGTTTTTCAGTGCAACTCACTCATATACTATGTACTACACTGTGCGTTTCTTATATTCTAAGTTTTTCAGTGCAACTCACTCATATACTATGTACTACACTGTGCGTTTCTTATATTCTAAGTTTTTCAGTGCACCTCACTCATATACTATGTACTACACTGTGCGTTTCTTATATTCTAAGTTTTTCAGTGCAACTCACTCATATACTATGTACTACACTGTGTGTTTCTTATATTCTAAGTTTTTCAGTGCAACTCACTCATATACTATGTACTACACTGTGCATTTCGTGTAATGCTGGTTTTTCTGTAAATTCTAAGTTTTTCAGTGCAACTCACTCATATACTATGTACTACACTGTGCGTTTCTTATATTCTAAGTTTTTCAGTGCAACTCACTCATATACTATGTACTACACTGTGCGTTTCTTATATTCTAAGTTTTTCAGTGCAACTCACTCATATACTATGTACTACAATGTGCGTTTCTTATATTCTAAGTTTTTCAGTGCAACTCACTCATATACTATGTACTACACTGTGCGTTTCTTATATTCTAAGTTTTTCAGTGCAACTCACTCATATACTATGTACTACACTGTGCGTTTCTTATATTCTAAGTTTTTCAGTGCAACTCACTCATATACTATGTACTACACTGTGCGTTTCTTATATTCTAAGTTTTTCAGTGCAACTCACTCATATACTATGTACTACACTGTGCGTTTCTTATATTCTAAGTTTTTCAGGCAACTCACTCATATACTATGTACTATACTGTGCGTTTCTTATATTCTAAGTTTTTCAGTGCAACTCACTCATATACTATGTACTACACTGTGCGTTTCTTATATTCTAAGTTTTTCAGTGCAACTCACTCATATACTATGTACTACACTGTGCGTTTCTTATATTCTAAGTTTTTCAGTGCAACTCACTCATATACTATGTACTACAATGTGCGTTTCTTATATTCTAAGTTTTTCAGTGCAACTCACTCATATACTATGTACAACACTGTGCGTTTCTTATATTCTAAGTTTTTCAGTGCAACTCACTCATATACTATGTACTACACTGTGCGTTTCTTATATTCTTAGTTTTTCAGTGCAACTCACTCATATACTATGTACTACACTGTGCGTTTCTTATATTCTAAGTTTTTCAGTGCAACTCACTCATATACTATGTACTACACTGTGCGTTTCTTATATTCTAAGTTTTTCAGTGCAACTCACTCATATACTATGTACTACACTGTGCGTTTCTTATATTCTAAGTTTTTCAGTGCAACTCACTCATATACTATGTACTACACTGTGCGTTTCTTATATTCTAAGTTTTTCAGTGCAACTCACTCATATACTATGTACTACACTGTGTATTTCGTGTAATGCTGGTTTTTCTGTAAATTCTAAGTTTTTCAGTGCAACTCACTCATATACTATGTACTACACTGTGCGTTTCTTATATTCTAAGTTTTTCAGTGCAACTCACTCATATACTATGTACTACACTGTGCGTTTCTTATATTCTAAGTTTTTCAGTGCAACTCACTCATATACTATGTACTACAATGTGCGTTTCTTATATTCTAAGTTTTTCAGTGCAACTCACCATATACTATGTACTACACTGTGCGTTTCTTATATTCTAAGTTTTTCAGTGCAACTCACTCATATACTATGTACTACACTGTGCGTTTCTTATATTCTAAGTTTTTCAGTGCAACTCACTCATATACTATGTACTATACTGTGCGTTTCTTATATTCTAAGTTTTTCAGTGCAACTCACTCATATACTATGTACTACACTGTGCGTTTCTTATATTCTAAGTTTTTCAGTGCAACTCACTCATATACTATGTACTACACTGTGCGTTTCTTATATTCTTAGTTTTTCAGTGCAACTCACTCATATACTATGTACTACACTGTGCGTTTCTTATATTCTAAGTTTTTCAGTGCAACTCACTCATATACTATGTACTACACTGTGCGTTTCTTATATTCTAAGTTTTTCAGTGCAACTCACTCATATACTATGTACTACAATGTGCGTTTCTTATATTCTAAGTTTTTCAGTGCAACTCACTCATATACTTTGTACTACACTGTGAATTTCGTGTAATGCTGGTTTTTCTGTAAATTCTAAGTTTTTCAGTGCAACTCACTCATATACTATGTACTACAATGTGCGTTTCTTATATTCTAAGTTTTTCAGTGCAACTCACTCATATACTATGTACTACACTGTGCGTTTCTTATATTCTAAGTTTTTCAGTGCAACTCACTCATATACTATGTACTACAATGTGCGTTTCTTATATTCTAAGTTTTTCAGTGCAACTCACTCATATACTATGTACTACACTGTGCGTTTTTTATATTCTAAGTTTTTCAGTGCAACTCACTCATATACTATGTACTACACTGTGCGTTTCTTATATTCTAAGTTTTTCAGTGCACCTCACTCATATACTATGTACTACACTGTGCGTTTCTTATATTCTAAGTTTTTCAGTGCAACTCACTCATATACTATGTACTACACTGTGCGTTTCTTATATTCTAAGTTTTTCAGTGCAACTCACTCATATACTATGTACTACAATGTGCGTTTCTTATATTCTAAGTTTTTCAGTGCAACTCACTCATATACTATGTACAACACTGTGCGTTTCTTATATTCTAAGTTTTTCAGTGCAACTCACTCATATACTATGTACTACACTGTGCGTTTCTTATATTCTTAGTTTTTCAGTGCAACTCACTCATATACTATGTACTACACTGTGCGTTTCTTATATTCTAAGTTTTTCAGTGCAACTCACTCATATACTATGTACTACACTGTGCGTTTCTTATATTCTAAGTTTTTCAGTGCAACTCACTCATATACTATGTACTACACTGTTCGTTTCTTATATTCTAAGGTTTTCAGTGGAACTCACTCATATACTATGTACTACACTGTGCGTTTCTTATATTCTAAGTTTTTCAGTGCAACTCACTCATATACTATGTACTACACTGTGCATTTCATGTAATGCTGGTTTTTCTGTAAATTCTAAGTTTTTCAGTGCAACTCACTCATATACTATGTACTACACTGTGCGTTTCTTATATTCTAAGTTTTTCAGTGCAACTCACTCATATACTATGTACTACACTGTGCGTTTCTTATATTCTAAGTTTTTCAGTGCAACTCACTCATATACTATGTACTACAATGTGCGTTTCTTATATTCTAAGTTTTTCAGTGCAACTCACTCATATACTATGTACTACACTGTGCGTTTCTTATATTCTAAGTTTTTCAGTGCAACTCACTCATATACTATGTACTACACTGTGCGTTTCTTATATTCTAAGTTTTTCAGTGCAACTCACTCATATACTATGTACTACACTGTGCGTTTCTTATATTCTAAGTTTTTCAGTGCAACTCACTCATATACTATGTACTACACTGTGCGTTTCTTATATTCTAAGTTTTTCAGTGCAACTCACTCATATACTATGTACAACACTGTGCGTTTCTTATATTCTAAGTTTTTCAGTGCACCTCACTCATATACTATGTACTACACTGTGCGTTTCTTATATTCTAAGTTTTTCAGTGCAACTCACTCATATACTATGTACTACACTGTCCGTTTCTTATATTCTAAGTTTTTCAGTGCAACTCACTCATATACTATGTACTATACTGTGCGTTTCTTATATTCTTAGTTTTTCAGTGCAACTCACTCATATACTATGTACTACACTGTGCGTTTCTTATATTCTAAGTTTTTCAGTGCAACTCACTCATATACTATGTACTACACTGTGCGTTTCTTATATTCTAAGTTTTTCAGTGCAACTCACTCATATACTATGTACTACACTGTGCGTTTCTTATACTCTAAGTTTTTCAGTGCAACTCACTCATATACTATGTATTACACTGTGCGTTTCTTATATTCTAAGTTTTTCAGTGCAACTCACTCATATACTATGTACTACACTATGCGTTTCTTATATTCTAAGTTTTTCAGTGCAACTCACTCATATACTATGTACTACACTGTGCGTTTCTTATATTCTAAGTTTTTCAGTGCAACTCACTCATATACTATGTACTACAATGTGCGTTTCTTATATTCTAAGTTTTTCAGTGCAACTCACTCATATACTATGTACTACACTGTGCGTTTCTTATATTCTAAGTTTTTCAGTGCAACTCACTCATATACTATGTACTACACTGTGCGTTTCTTATACTCTAAGTTTTTCAGTGCAACTCACTCATATACTATGTACTACACTGTGCATTTCGTGTAATGCTGGTTTTTCTGTAAATTCTAAGTTTTTCAGTGCAACTCACTCATATACTATGTACTACACTGTGCGTTTCTTATATTGTAAGTTTTTCAGTGCAACTCACTCATATACTATGTACTACACTGTGCGTTTCTTATATTCTAAGTTTTTCAGTGCAACTCACTCATATACTATGTACCACAATGTGCGTTTCTTATATTCAAAGTTTTTCAGTGCAACTCACTCATATACTATGTACTACACTGTGCGTTTCTTATATTCTAAGTTTTTCAGTGCAACTCACTCATATACTATGTACTACACTGTGCGTTTCTTATATTCTAAGTTTTTCAGTGCAACTCACTCATATACTATGTACTACACTGTGCGTTTCTTATATTCTAAGTTTTTCAGTGCAACTCACTCATATACTATGTACTACACTGTGCGTTTCTTATATTCTAAGTTTTTCAGTGCAACTCACTCATATACTATGTACTACAATGTGCGTTTCTTATATTCTAAGTTTTTCAGTGCAACTCACTCATATACTATGTACTACACTGTGCGTTTTTTATATTCTAAGTTTTTCAGTGCAACTCACTCATATACTATGTACTACACTGTGCGTTTCTTATATTCTAAGTTTTTCAGTGCACCTCACTCATATACTATGTACTACACTGTGCGTTTCTTATATTCTAAGTTTTTCAGTGCAACTCACTCATATACTATGTACTACACTGTGCGTTTCTTATATTCTAAGTTTTTCAGTGCAACTCACTCATATACTATGTACTACAATGTGCGTTTCTTATATTCTAAGTTTTTCAGTGCAACTCACTCATATACTATGTACAACACTGTGCGTTTCTTATATTCTAAGTTTTTCAGTGCAACTCACTCATATACTATGTACTACACTGTGCGTTTCTTATATTCTTAGTTTTTCAGTGCAACTCACTCATATACTATGTACTACACTGTGCGTTTCTTATATTCTAAGTTTTTCAGTGCAACTCACTCATATACTATGTACTACACTGTGCGTTTCTTATATTCTAAGTTTTTCAGTGCAACTCACTCATATACTATGTACTACACTGTTCGTTTCTTATATTCTAAGGTTTTCAGTGGAACTCACTCATATACTATGTACTACACTGTGCGTTTCTTATATTCTAAGTTTTTCAGTGCAACTCACTCATATACTATGTACTACACTGTGCATTTCATGTAATGCTGGTTTTTCTGTAAATTCTAAGTTTTTCAGTGCAACTCACTCATATACTATGTACTACACTGTGCGTTTCTTATATTCTAAGTTTTTCAGTGCAACTCACTCATATACTATGTACTACACTGTGCGTTTCTTATATTCTAAGTTTTTCAGTGCAACTCACTCATATACTATGTACTACAATGTGCGTTTCTTATATTCTAAGTTTTTCAGTGCAACTCACTCATATACTATGTACTACACTGTGCGTTTCTTATATTCTAAGTTTTTCAGTGCAACTCACTCATATACTATGTACTACACTGTGCGTTTCTTATATTCTAAGTTTTTCAGTGCAACTCACTCATATACTATGTACTACACTGTGCGTTTCTTATATTCTAAGTTTTTCAGTGCAACTCACTCATATACTATGTACTACACTGTGCGTTTCTTATATTCTAAGTTTTTCAGTGCAACTCACTCATATACTATGTACAACACTGTGCGTTTCTTATATTCTAAGTTTTTCAGTGCACCTCACTCATATACTATGTACTACACTGTGCGTTTCTTATATTCTAAGTTTTTCAGTGCAACTCACTCATATACTATGTACTACACTGTCCGTTTCTTATATTCTAAGTTTTTCAGTGCAACTCACTCATATACTATGTACTATACTGTGCGTTTCTTATATTCTTAGTTTTTCAGTGCAACTCACTCATATACTATGTACTACACTGTGCGTTTCTTATATTCTAAGTTTTTCAGTGCAACTCACTCATATACTATGTACTACACTGTGCGTTTCTTATATTCTAAGTTTTTCAGTGCAACTCACTCATATACTATGTACTACACTGTGCGTTTCTTATACTCTAAGTTTTTCAGTGCAACTCACTCATATACTATGTATTACACTGTGCGTTTCTTATATTCTAAGTTTTTCAGTGCAACTCACTCATATACTATGTACTACACTATGCGTTTCTTATATTCTAAGTTTTTCAGTGCAACTCACTCATATACTATGTACTACACTGTGCGTTTCTTATATTCTAAGTTTTTCAGTGCAACTCACTCATATACTATGTACTACAATGTGCGTTTCTTATATTCTAAGTTTTTCAGTGCAACTCACTCATATACTATGTACTACACTGAGCGTTTCTTATATTCTAAGTTTTTCAGTGCAACTCACTCATATACTATGTACTACACTGTGCGTTTCTTATACTCTAAGTTTTTCAGTGCAACTCACTCATATACTATGTACTACACTGTGCATTTCGTGTAATGCTGGTTTTTCTGTAAATTCTAAGTTTTTCAGTGCAACTCACTCATATACTATGTACTACACTGTGCGTTTCTTATATTGTAAGTTTTTCAGTGCAACTCACTCATATACTATGTACTACACTGTGCGTTTCTTATATTCTAAGTTTTTCAGTGCAACTCACTCATATACTATGTACCACAATGTGCGTTTCTTATATTCAAAGTTTTTCAGTGCAACTCACTCATATACTATGTACTACACTGTGCGTTTCTTATATTCTAAGTTTTTCAGTGCAACTCACTCATATACTATGTACTACACTGTGCGTTTCTTATATTCTAAGATTTTCAGTGCAACTCACTCATATACTATGTACTACACTGTGCGTTTCTTATATTCTAAGTTTTTCAGTGCAACTCACTCATATACTATGTACTACAATGTGCGTTTCTTATATTCTAAGTTTTTCAGTGCAACTCACTCATATACTATGTACTACACTGTGCGTTTCTTATATTCTTAGTTTTTCAGTGCAACTCACTCATATACTATGTACTACACTGTGCGTTTCTTATATTCTAAGTTTTTCAGTGCAACTCACTCATATACTATGTACTACACTGTGCGTTTCTTATATTCTAAGTTTTTCAGTGCAACTCACTCATATACTATGTACTACACTGTGCGTTTCTTATATTCTAAGTTTTTCAGTGCACCTCACTCATATACTATGTACTACACTGTGCGTTTCTTATATTCTAAGTTTTTCAGTGCAACTCACTCATATACTATGTACTACACTGTCCGTTTCTTATATTCTAATTTTTTCATTGCAACTCACTCATATACTATGTACTATACTGTGCGTTTCTTATATTCTTAGTTTTTCAGTGCAACTCACTCATATACTATGTACTACACTGTGCGTTTCTTATATTCTAAGTTTTTCAGTTGCAACTCACTCATATACTATGTACTACACTGTGCGTTTCTTATATTATAAGTTTTTCAGTGCAACTCACTCATATACTATGTACTACACTGTGCGTTTCTTATACTCTAAGTTTTTCAGTGCAACTCACTCATATACTATGTATTACACTGTGAGTTTCTTATATTCTAAGTTTTTCAGTGCAACTCACTCATATACTATGTACTACACTGTGCATTTCGTGTAATGCCGGTTTTTCAGTAAATTCTAAGTTTTTCAGTGCAACTCACTCATATACTATGTACTACACTATGCGTTTCTTATATTCTAAGTTTTTCAGTGCAACTCACTCATATACTATGTACTACACTGTGCGTTTCTTATATTCTAAGTTTTTCAGTGCACCTCACTCATATACTATGTACTACACTGTGCGTTTCTTATATTCTAAGTTTTTCAGTGCAACTCACTCATATACTATGTACTACACTGTCCGTTTCTTATATTCTAATTTTTTCATTGCAACTCACTCATATACTATGTACTATACTGTGCGTTTCTTATATTCTTAGTTTTTCAGTGCAACTCACTCATATACTATGTACTACACTGTGCGTTTCTTATATTATAAGTTTTTCAGTTGCAACTCACTCATATACTATGTACTACACTGTGCGTTTCTTATACTCTAAGTTTTTCAGTGCAACTCACTCATATACTATGTATTACACTGTGAGTTTCTTATATTCTAAGTTTTTCAGTGCAACTCACTCATATACTATGTACTACACTGTGCATTTCGTGTAATGCCGGTTTTTCAGTAAATTCTAAGTTTTTCAGTGCAACTCACTCATATACTATGTACTACACTATGCGTTTCTTATATTCTAAGTTTTTCAGTGCAACTCACTCATATACTATGTACTACACTGTGCGTTTCTTATATTCTAAGTTTTTCAGTGCAACTCACTCATATACCATGTACTACACTGTGCGTTTCTTATATTCTAAGTTTTTCAGTGCAACTCACTCATATACTATGTACTACACTGTGCATTTCGTGTAATGCTGGTTTTTCTAAATTCTAAGTTTTTCAGTGCAACTCACTCATATACTATGTACTACACTGTGCGTTTCTTATATTCTAAGTTTTTCAGTGCAACTCACTCATATACTATGTACTACACTGTGCATTTCGTGTAATGCGGGTTTTTCAGTAAATTCTAAGTTTTCCAGTGCAACTCACTCATATACTATGTACTACACTGTGCGTTTCTTATATTCTAAGTTTTTCAGTGCAACTCACTCATATACTATGTACTACACTGTGCGTTTCTTATATTCTAAGTTTTTCAGTGCAACTCACTCATATACTATGTACTACCCTGTGCATTTCGTGTAATGCGGGTTTTTCAGCAAATTCTAAGTTTTTCAGTGCACCTCACTCATATACTATGTACTACAATGTGCGTTTCTTATATTCTAAGTTTTTCAGTGCAACTCACTCATATACTATGTACAACACTGTGCGTTTCTTATATTCTAAGTTTTTCAGTGCAACTCACTCATATACTATGTACTACACTGTGCGTTTCTTATATTCTTAGTTTTTCAGTGCAACTCACTCATATACTATGTACTACACTGTGCGTTTCTTATATTCTAAGTTTTTCAGTGCAACTCACTCATATACTATGTACTACACTGTGCGTTTCTTATATTCTAAGTTTTTCAGTGCAACTCACTCATATACTATGTACTACACTGTTCGTTTCTTATATTCTAAGTTTTTCAGTGCAACTCACTCATATACTATGTACTACACTGTGCGTTTCTTATATTCTAAGTTTTTCAGTGCAACTCACTCATATACTATGTACTACACTGTGCATTTCGTGTAATGCTGGTTTTTCTGTAAATTCTAAGTTTTTCAGTGCAACTCACTCATATACTATGTACTACACTGTGCGTTTCTTATATTCTAAGTTTTTCAGTGCAACTCACTCATATACTATGTACTACACTGTGCGTTTCTTATATTCTAAGTTTTTCAGTGCAACTCACTCATATACTATGTACTACACTGTTCGTTTCTTATATTCTAAGTTTTTCAGTGCAACTCACTCATATACTATGTACTACACTGTGCGTTTCTTATATTCTAAGTTTTTCAGTGCACCTCACTCATATACTATGTACTACACTGTGCGTTTCTTATATTCTAAGTTTTTCAGTGCAACTCACTCATATACTATGTACTACACTGTGTGTTTCTTATATTCTAAGTTTTTCAGTGCATCTCACTCATATACTATGTACTACACTGTGCATTTCGTGTAATGCTGGTTTTTCTGTAAATTCTAAGTTTTTCAGTGCAACTCACTCATATACTATGTACTACACTGTGCGTTTCTTATATTCTAAGTTTTTCAGTGCAACTCACTCATATACTATGTACTACACTGTGCGTTTCTTATATTCTAAGTTTTTCAGTGCAACTCACTCATATACTATGTACTACAATGTGCGTTTCTTATATTCTAAGTTTTTCAGTGCAACTCACTCATATACTATGTACTACACTGTGCGTTTCTTATATTCTAAGTTTTTCAGTGCAACTCACTCATATACTATGTACTACACTGTGCGTTTCTTATATTCTAAGTTTTTCAGTGCAACTCACTCATATACTATGTACTACACTGTGCGTTTCTTATATTCTAAGTTTTTCAGTGCAACTCACTCATATACTATGTACTACACTGTGCGTTTCTTATATTCTAAGTTTTTCAGTGCAACTCACTCATATACTATGTACTATACTGTGCGTTTCTTATATTCTTAGTTTTTTCAGTGCAACTCACTCATATACTATGTACTACACTGTGCGTTTCTTATATTCTAAGTTTTTCAGTGCAACTCACTCATATACTATGTACTACACTGTGCGTTTCTTATATTCTAAGTTTTTCAGTGCAACTCACTCATATACTATGTACTACAATGTGCGTTTCTTATATTCTAAGTTTTCCAGTGCAACTCACTCATATACTATGTACAACACTGTGCGTTTCTTATATTCTAAGTTTTTCAGTGCAACTCACTCATATACTATGTACTACACTGTGCGTTTCTTATATTCTTAGTTTTTCAGTGCAACTCACTCATATACTATGTACTACACTGTGCGTTTCTTATATTCTAAGTTTTTCAGTGCAACTCACTCATATACTATGTACTACACTGTGCGTTTCTTATATTCTAAGTTTTTCAGTGCAACTCACTCATATACTATGTACTACACTGTGCGTTTCTTATATTCTAAGTTTTTCAGTGCAACTCACTCATATACTATGTACTACACTGTGCGTTTCTTATATACTAAGTTTTTCAGTGCACCTCACTCATATACTATGTACTACACTGTGCGTTTCTTATATTCTAAGTTTTTCAGTGCAACTCACTCATATACTATGTACTACACTGTGTGTTTCTTATATTCTAAGTTTTTCAGTGCAACTCACTCATATACTATGTACTACACTGTGCATTTCGTGTAATGCTGGTTTTTCTGTAAATTCTAAGTTTTTCAGTGCAACTCACTCATATACTATGTACTACACTGTGCGTTTCTTATATTCTAAGTTTTTCAGTGCAACTCACTCATATACTATGTACTACACTGTGCGTTTCTTATATTCTAAGTTTTTCAGTGCAACTCACTCATATACTATGTACCACAATGTGCGTTTCTTATATTCTAAGTTTTTCAGTGCAACTCACTCATATACTATGTACTACACTGTGCGTTTCTTATATTCTAAGTTTTTCAGTGCAACTCACTCATATACTATGTACTACACTGTGCGTTTCTTATATTATAAGTTTTTCAGTGCAACTCACTCATATACTATGTACTACACTGTGCGTTTCTTATATTCTAAGTTTTTCAGTGCAACTCACTCATATACTATGTACTACACTGTGCGTTTCTTATATTCTAAGTTTTTCAGTGCAACTCACTCATATACTATGTACTACACTGTGCGTTTCTTATATTCTAAGTTTTTCAGTGCAACTCACTCATATACTATGTACTACACTGTGCGTTTCTTATATTCTAAGTTTTTCAGTGCAACTCACTCATATACTATGTACTACACTGTGCGTTTCTTATATTCTAAGTTTTTCAGTGCAACTCACTCATATACTATGTACTACACTGTGCGTTTCTTATATTCTAAGTTTTTCAGTGCACCTCACTCATATACTATGTACTACACTGTGCGTTTCTTATATTCTAAGTTTTTCAGTGCAACTCACTCATATACTATGTACTACACTGTCCGTTTCTTATATTCTAATTTTTTCATTGCAACTCACTCATATACTATGTACTATACTGTGCGTTTCTTATATTCTTAGTTTTTCAGTGCAACTCACTCATATACTATGTACTACACTGTGCGTTTCTTATATTCTAAGTTTTTCAGTGCAACTCACTCATATACTATGTACTACACTGTGCGTTTCTTATATTATAAGTTTTTCAGTGCAACTCACTCATATACTATGTACTACACTGTGCGTTTCTTATACTCTAAGTTTTTCAGTGCAACTCACTCATATACTATGTATTACACTGTGCGTTTCTTATATTCTAAGTTTTTCAGTGCAACTCACTCATATACTATGTACTACACTGTGCATTTCGTGTAATGCCGGTTTTTCAGTAAATTCTAAGTTTTTCAGTGCAACTCACTCATATACTATGTACTACACTATGCGTTTCTTATATTCTAAGTTTTTCAGTGCAACTCACTCATATACTATGTACTACACTGTGCGTTTCTTATATTCTAAGTTTTTCAGTGCAACTCACTCATATACTATGTACTACACTGTGCGTTTCTTATATTCTAAGTTTTTCAGTGCAACTCACTCATATACTATGTACTACACTGTGCATTTCGTGTAATGCTGGTTTTTCTGTAAATTCTAAGTTTTTCAGTGCAACTCACTCATATACTATGTACTACACTGTGCGTTTCTTATATTCTAAGTTTTTCAGTGCAACTCACTCATATACTATGTACTACACTGTGCATTTCGTGTAATGCGGGTTTTTCAGTAAATTCTAAGTTTTCCAGTGCAACTCACTCATATACTATGTACTACACTGTGCGTTTCTTATATTCTAAGTTTTTCAGTGCAACTCACTCATATACTATGTACTACACTGTGCGTTTCTTATATTCTAAGTTTTTCAGTGCAACTCACTCATATACTATGTACTACCCTGTGCATTTCGTGTAATGCGGGTTTTTCAGTAAATTCTAAGTTTTTCAGTGCACCTCACTCATATACTATGTACTACAATGTGCGTTTCTTATATTCTAAGTTTTTCAGTGCAACTCACTCATATACTATGTACTACACTGTGCGTTTCTTATATTCTAAGTTTTTCAGTGCACCTCACTCATATACTATGTACTACACTGTGCGTTTCTTATATTCTAAGTTTTTCAGTGCAACTCACTCATATACTATGTACTACACTGTCCGTTTCTTATATTCTAATTTTTTCATTGCAACTCACTCATATACTATGTACTATACTGTGCGTTTCTTATATTCTTAGTTTTTCAGTGCAACTCACTCATATACTATGTACTACACTGTGCGTTTCTTATATTCTAAGTTTTTCAGTGCAACTCACTCATATACTATGTACTACACTGTTCGTTTCTTATATTATAAGTTTTTCAGTGTAACTCACTCATATACTATGTACTACACTGTGCGTTTCTTATACTCTAAGTTTTTCAGTGCAACTCACTCATATACTATGTATTACACTGTGCGTTTCTTATATTCTAAGTTTTTCAGTGCAACTCACTCATATACTATGTACTACACTGTGCATTTCGTGTAATGCCGGTTTTTCAGTAAATTCTAAGTTTTTCAGTGCAACTCACTCATATACTATGTACTACACTATGCGTTTCTTATATTCTAAGTTTTTCAGTGCAACTCACTCATATACTATGTACTACACTGTGCGTTTCTTATATTCTAAGTTTTTCAGTGCAACTCACTCATATACTATGTACTACACTGTGCATTTCGTGTAATGCTGGTTTTTCAAAATTCTAAGTTTTTCAGTGCAACTCACTCATATACTATGTACTACACTGTGCGTTTCTTATATTCTAAGTTTTTCAGTGCAACTCACTCATATACTATGTATTACACTGTGCATTTCGTGTAATGCGGGTTTTTCAGTAAATTCTAAGTTTTCCAGTGCAACTCACTCATATACTATGTACTACACTGTGCGTTTCTTATATTCTAAGTTTTTCAGTGCAACTCACTCATATACTATGTACTACACTGTGCGTTTCTTATATTCTAAGTTTTTCAGTGCAAC
The DNA here is from genome assembly GCF_978045245.1 of Mus caroli. Lineage (NCBI taxonomy): Eukaryota > Metazoa > Chordata > Mammalia > Rodentia > Muridae > Mus > Mus caroli. Next base: position 199,314 of record NW_028227363.1, on the reverse strand, counting down.
TCACTCATATACTATGTACTACCCTGTGCATTTCGTGTAATGCGGGTTTTTCAGCAAATTCTAAGTTTTTCAGTGCACCTCACTCATATACTATGTACTACAATGTGCGTTTCTTATATTCTAAGTTTTTCAGTGCAACTCACTCATATACTATGTACAACACTGTGCGTTTCTTATATTCTAAGTTTTTCAGTGCAACTCACTCATATACTATGTACTACACTGTGCGTTTCTTATATTCTTAGTTTTTCAGTGCAACTCACTCATATACTATGTACTACACTGTGCGTTTCTTATATTCTAAGTTTTTCAGTGCAACTCACTCATATACTATGTACTACACTGTGCGTTTCTTATATTCTAAGTTTTTCAGTGCAACTCACTCATATACTATGTACTACACTGTTCGTTTCTTATATTCTAAGTTTTTCAGTGCAACTCACTCATATACTATGTACTACACTGTGCGTTTCTTATATTCTAAGTTTTTCAGTGCAACTCACTCATATACTATGTACTACACTGTGCATTTCGTGTAATGCTGGTTTTTCTGTAAATTCTAAGTTTTTCAGTGCAACTCACTCATATACTATGTACTACACTGTGCGTTTCTTATATTCTAAGTTTTTCAGTGCAACTCACTCATATACTATGTACTACACTGTGCGTTTCTTATATTCTAAGTTTTTCAGTGCAACTCACTCATATACTATGTACTACACTGTTCGTTTCTTATATTCTAAGTTTTTCAGTGCAACTCACTCATATACTATGTACTACACTGTGCGTTTCTTATATTCTAAGTTTTTCAGTGCAACTCACTCATATACTATGTACTACACTGTGTGTTTCTTATATTCTAAGTTTTTCAGTGCATCTCACTCATATACTATGTACTACACTGTGCATTTCGTGTAATGCTGGTTTTTCTGTAAATTCTAAGTTTTTCAGTGCAACTCACTCATATACTATGTACTACACTGTGCGTTTCTTATATTCTAAGTTTTTCAGTGCAACTCACTCATATACTATGTACTACACTGTGCGTTTCTTATATTCTAAGTTTTTCAGTGCAACTCACTCATATACTATGTACTACAATGTGCGTTTCTTATATTCTAAGTTTTTCAGTGCAACTCACTCATATACTATGTACTACACTGTGCGTTTCTTATATTCTAAGTTTTTCAGTGCAACTCACTCATATACTATGTACTACACTGTGCGTTTCTTATATTCTAAGTTTTTCAGTGCAACTCACTCATATACTATGTACTACACTGTGCGTTTCTTATATTCTAAGTTTTTCAGTGCAACTCACTCATATACTATGTACTACACTGTGCGTTTCTTATATTCTAAGTTTTTCAGTGCAACTCACTCATATACTATGTACTATACTGTGCGTTTCTTATATTCTTAGTTTTTCAGTGCAACTCACTCATATACTATGTACTACACTGTGCGTTTCTTATATTCTAAGTTTTTCAGTGCAACTCACTCATATACTATGTACTACACTGTGCGTTTCTTATATTCTAAGTTTTTCAGTGCAACTCACTCATATACTATGTACTACAATGTGCGTTTCTTATATTCTAAGTTTTCCAGTGCAACTCACTCATATACTATGTACAACACTGTGCGTTTCTTATATTCTAAGTTTTTCAGTGCAACTCACTCATATACTATGTACTACACTGTGCGTTTCTTATATTCTTAGTTTTTCAGTGCAACTCACTCATATACTATGTACTACACTGTGCGTTTCTTATATTCTAAGTTTTTCAGTGCAACTCACTCATATACTATGTACTACACTGTGCGTTTCTTATATTCTAAGTTTTTCAGTGCAACTCACTCATATACTATGTACTACACTGTGCGTTTCTTATATTCTAAGTTTTTCAGTGCAACTCACTCATATACTATGTACTACACTGTGCGTTTCTTATATACTAAGTTTTTCAGTGCACCTCACTCATATACTATGTACTACACTGTGCGTTTCTTATATTCTAAGTTTTTCAGTGCAACTCACTCATATACTATGTACTACACTGTGTGTTTCTTATATTCTAAGTTTTTCAGTGCAACTCACTCATATACTATGTACTACACTGTGCATTTGGTGTAATGCTGGTTTTTCTGTAAATTCTAAGTTTTTCAGTGCAACTCACTCATATACTATGTACTACACTGTGCGTTTCTTATATTCTAAGTTTTTCAGTGCAACTCACTCATATACTATGTACTACACTGTGCGTTTCTTATATTCTAAGTTTTTCAGTGCAACTCACTCATATACTATGTACCACAATGTGCGTTTCTTATATTCTAAGTTTTTCAGTGCAACTCACTCATATACTATGTACTACACTGTGCGTTTCTTATATTCTAGGTTTTTCAGTGCAACTCACTCATATACTATGTACTACACTGTGCGTTTCTTATATTCTAAGTTTTTCAGTGCAACTCACTCATATACTATGTACTACACTGTGCGTTTCTTATATTCTAAGTTTTTCAGTGCAACTCACTCATATACTATGTACTACAATGTGCGTTTCTTATATTCTAAGTTTTTCAGTGCAACTCACTCATATACTATGTACTACAATGTGCGTTTCTTATATTCTAAGTTTTTCAGTGCAACTCACTCATATACTATGTACTACACTGTGCGTTTCTTATATTCTAAGTTTTTCAGTGCAACTCACTCATATACTATGTACTACACTGTGCGTTTCTTATATTCTAAGTTTTTCAGTGCAACTCACTCATATACTATGTACTACACTGTGCGTTTCTTATATTCTACGTTTTTCAGTGCACCTCACTCATATACTATGTACTACACTGTGCGTTTCTTATATTCTAAGTTTTTCAGTGCAACTCACTCATATACTATGTACTACACTGTCCGTTTCTTATATTCTAATTTTTTCATTGCAACTCACTCATATACTATGTACTATACTGTGCGTTTCTTATATTCTTAGTTTTTCACTGCAACTCACTCATATACTATGTACTACACTGTGCGTTTCTTATATTCTAAGTTTTTCAGTGCAACTCACTCATATACTATGTACTACACTGTGCGTTTCTTATAAGTTTTTCAGTGCAACTCACTCATATACTATGTACTACACTGTGCGTTTCTTATACTCTAAGTTTTTCAGTGCAACTCACTCATATACTATGTATTACACTGTGCGTTTCTTATATTCTAAGTTTTTCAGTGCAACTCACTCATATACTATGTACTACACTGTGCATTTCGTGTAATGCCAGTTTTTCAGTAAATTCTAAGTTTTTCAGTGCAACTCACTCATATACTATGTACTACACTATGCGTTTCTTATATTCTAAGTTTTTCAGTGCAACTCACTCATATACTATGTACTACACTGTGCGTTTCTTATATTCTAACTTTTTCAGTGCAACTCACTCATATACTATGTACTACACTGTGCGTTTCTTATATTCTAAGTTTTTCAGTGCAACTCACTCATATACTATGTACTACACTGTGCATTTCGTGTAATGCTGGTTTTTCTGTAAATTCTAAGTTTTTCAGTGCAACTCACTCATATACTATGTACTACACTGTGCGTTTCTTATATTCTAAGTTTTTCAGTGCAACTCACTCATATACTATGTACTACACTGTGCATTTCGTGTAATGCGGGTTTTTCAGTAAATTCTAAGTTTTCCAGTGCAACTCACTCATATACTATGTACTACACTGTGCGTTTCTTATATTCTAAGTTTTTCAGTGCAACTCACTCATATACTATGTACTACACTGTGCGTTTCTTATATTCTAAGTTTTTCAGTGCAACTCACTCATATACTATGTACTACCCTGTGCATTTCTTGTAATGCGGGTTTTTCAGTAAATTCTAAGTTTTTCAGTGCACCTCACTCATATACTATGTACTACAATGTGCGTTTCTTATATTCTAAGTTTTTCAGAGCAACTCACTCATATACTATGTACTATACTGTGCGTTTCTTATATTCTTAGTTTTTCAGTGCAACTCACTCATATACTATGTACTACACTGTGCGTTTCTTATATTCTAAGTTTTTCAGTGCAACTCACTCATATACTATGTACTACACTGTGCGTTTCTTATAAGTTTTTCAGTGCAACTCACTCATATACTATGTATTACACTGTGCGTTTCTTATATTCTAAGTTTTTCAGTGCAACTCACTCATATACTATGTACTACACTGTGCATTTCGTGTAATGCCAGTTTTTCAGTAAATTCTAAGTTTTTCAGTGCAACTCACTCATATACTATGTACTACACTATGCGTTTCTTATATTCTAAGTTTTTCAGTGCAACTCACTCATATACTATGTACTACACTGTGCGTTTCTTATATTCTAAGTTTTTCAGTGCAACTCACTCATATACTATGTACTACACTGTGCGTTTCTTATATTCTAAGTTTTTCAGTGCAACTCACTCATATACTATGTACTACACTGTGCATTTCGTGTAATGCTGGTTTTTCTGTAAATTCTAAGTTTTTCAGTGCAACTCACTCATATACTATGTACTACACTGTGCGTTTCTTATATTCTAAGTTTTTCAGTGCAACTCACTCATATACTATGTACTACACTGTGCATTTCGTGTAATGCGGGTTTTTCAGTAAATTATAAGTTTTCCAGTGCAACTCACTCATATACTATGTACTACACTGTGCGTTTCTTATATTCTAAGTTTTTCAGTGCAACTCACTCATATACTATGTACTACACTGTGCGTTTCTTATATTCTAAGTTTTTCAGTGCAACTCACTCATATACTATGTACTACCCTGTGCATTTCGTGTAATGCGGGTTTTTCAGTAAATTCTAAGTTTTTCAGTGCACCTCACTCATATACTATGTACTACAATGTGCGTTTCTTATATTCTAAGTTTTTCAGTGCAACTCACTCATATACTATGTACAACACTGTGCGTTTCTTATATTCTAAGTTTTTCAGTGCAACTCACTCATATACTATGTACTACACTGTGCGTTTCTTATATTCTTAGTTTTTCAGTGCAACTCACTCATATACTATGTACTACACTGTGCGTTTCTTATATTCTAAGTTTTTCAGTGCAACTCACTCATATACTATGTACTACACTGTTCGTTTCTTATATTCTAAGTTTTTCAGTGCAACTCACTCATATACTATGTACTACACTGTTCGTTTCTTATATTCTAAGTTTTTCAGTGCAACTCACTCATATACTATGTACTACACTGTGCGTTTCTTATATTCTAAGTTTTTCAGTGCAACTCACTCATATACTATGTACTACACTGTGCATTTCGTGTAATGCTGGTTTTTCTGTAAATTCTAAGTTTTTCAGTGCAACTCACTCATATACTATGTACTATACTGTGCGTTTCTTATATTCTTAGTTTTTCAGTGCAACTCACTCATATACTATGTACTACACTGTGCGTTTCTTATATTCTAAGTTTTTCAGTGCAACTCACTCATATACTATGTACTACACTGTGCGTTTCTTATATTCTAAGTTTTTCAGTGCAACTCACTCATATACTATGTACTACAATGTGCGATTCTTATATTCTAAGTTTTCCAGTGCAACTCACTCATATACTATGTACAACACTGTGCGTTTCTTATATTCTAAGTTTTTCAGTGCAACTCACTCATATACTATGTACTACACTGTGCGTTTCTTATATTCTTAGTTTTTCAGTGCAACTCACTCATATACTATGTACTACACTGTGCGTTTCTTATATTCTAAGTTTTTCAGTGCAACTCACTCATATACTATGTACTACACTGTGCGTTTCTTATATTCTAAGTTTTTCAGTGCAACTCACTCATATACTATGTACTACACTGTGCGTTTCTTATATTCTAAGTTTTTCAGTGCAACTCACTCATATACTATGTACTACACTGTGCGTTTCTTATATTCTAAGTTTTTCAGGGCAACTCACTCATATACTATGTACTACACTGTGCATTTCGTGTAATGCTGGTTTTTCTGTAAATTCTAAGTTTTTCAGTGCAACTCACTCATATACTATGTACTACACTGTGCGTTTCTTATATTCTAAGTTTTTCAGTGCAACTCACTCATATACTATGTACTACACTGTGCGTTTCTTATATTCTAAGTTTTTCAGTGCAACTCACTCATATACTATGTACTACAATGTGCGTTTCTTATATTCTAAGTTTTTCAGTGCAACTCACTCATATACTATGTACTACACTGTGCGTTTCTTATATTCTAAGTTTTTCAGTGCAACTCACTCATATACTATGTACTACACTGTGCGTTTCTTATATTCTAAGTTTTTCAGTGCAACTCACTCATATACTATGTACTATACTGTGCGTTTCTTATATTCTAAGTTTTTCAGTGCAACTCACTCATATACTATGTACTACACTGTGCGTTTCTTATATTCTAAGTTTTTCAGTGCAACTCACTCATATACTATGTACTACACTGTGCGTTTCTTATATTCTTAGTTTTTCAGTGCAACTCACTCATATACTATGTACTACACTGTGCGTTTCTTATATTCTAAGTTTTTCAGTGCAACTCACTCATATACTATGTACTACACTGTGCGTTTCTTATATTCTAAGTTTTTCAGTGCAACTCACTCATATACTATGTACTACACTGTGCGTTTCTTATATTCTAAGTTTTTCAGTGCAACTCACTCATATACTATGTACTACACTGTGCGTTTCTTATATTCTAAGTTTTTCAGTGCAACTCACTCATATACTATGTACTACACTGTGCGTTTCTTATATTCTAAGTTTTTCAGTGCAACTCACTCATATACTATGTACTACACTGTGCGTTTCTTATATACTAAATTTTTCAGTGCACCTCACTCATATACTATGTACTACACTGTGCGTTTCTTATATTCTAAGTTTTTCAGTGCAACTCACTCATATACTATGTACTACACTGTGTGTTTCTTATATTCTAAGTTTTTCAGTGCAACTCACTCATATACTATGTACTACACTGTGCATTTCGTGTAATGCTGGTTTTTCTGTAAATTCTAAGTTTTTCAGTGCAACTCACTCATATACTATGTACTACACTGTGCGTTTCTTATATTCTAAGTTTTTCAGTGCACCTCACTCATATACTATGTACTACACTGTGCGTTTCTTATATTCTAAGTTTTTCAGTGCAACTCACTCATATACTATATACTACACTGTGCATTTCGTGTAATGCTGGTTTTTCTGTAAATTCTAAGTTTTTCAGTGCAACTCACTCATATACTATGTACTACACTATGCGTTTCTTATATTCTAAGTTTTTCAGTGCAACTCACTCATATACTATGTACTACACTGTGCGTTTCTTATATTCTAAGTTTTTCAGTGCAACTCACTCATATACTATGTACTACAATGTGCGTTTCTTATATTCTAAGTTTTTCAGTGCAACTCACTCATATACTATGTACTACACTGTGCGTTTCTTATATTCTAAGTTTTTCAGTGCAACTCACTCATATACTATGTACTACACTGTGCGTTTCTTATATTCTAAGTTTTTCAGTGCAACTCACTCATATACTATGTACTACACTGTGCGTTTCTTATATTCTAAGTTTTTCAGTGCAACTCACTCATATACTATGTACTACACTGTGCGTTTCTTATATTCTAAGTTTTTCAGTGCAACTCACTCATATACTATGTACTATACTGTGCGTTTCTTATATTCTTAGTTTTTCAGTGCAACTCACTCATATACTATGTACTACACTGTGCGTTTCTTATATTCTAAGTTTTTCAGTGCAACTCACTCATATACTATGTACTACACTGTGCGTTTCTTATATTCTAAGTTTTTCAGTGCAACTCACTCATATACTATGTACTACAATGTGCGATTCTTATATTCTAAGTTTTCCAGTGCAACTCACTCATATACTATGTACAACACTGTGCGTTTCTTATATTCTAAGTTTTTCAGTGCAACTCACTCATATACTATGTACTACACTGTGCGTTTCTTATATTCTTAGTTTTTCAGTGCAACTCACTCATATACTATGTACTACACTGTGCGTTTCTTATATTCTAAGTTTTTCAGTGCAACTCACTCATATACTATGTACTACACTGTGCGTTTCTTATATTCTAAGTTTTTCAGTGCAACTCACTCATATACTATGTACTACACTGTGCGTTTCTTATATTCTAAGTTTTTCAGTGCAACTCACTCATATACTATGTACTACACTGTGCATTTCGTGTAATGCTGGTTTTTCTGTAAATTCTAAGTTTTTCAGTGCAACTCACTCATATACTATGTACTACACTGTGCGTTTCTTATATTCTAAGTTTTTCAGTGCAACTCACTCATATACTATGTACTACACTGTGCGTTTCTTATATTCTAAGTTTTTCAGTGCAACTCACTCATATACTATGTACTACAATGTGCGTTTCTTATATTCTAAGTTTTTCAGTGCAACTCACTCATATACTATGTACTACACTGTGCGTTTCTTATATTCTAAGTTTTTCAGTGCAACTCACTCATATACTATGTACTACACTGTGCGTTTCTTATATTCTTAGTTTTTCAGTGCAACTCACTCATATACTATGTACTACACTGTGCGTTTCTTATATTCTAAGTTTTTCAGTGCAACTCACTCATATACTATGTACTACACTGTGCGTTTCTTATATTCTAAGTTTTTCAGTGCAACTCACTCATATACTATGTACTACACTGTGCGTTTCTTATATTCTAAGTTTTTCAGTGCAACTCACTCATATACTATGTACTACACTGTGCGTTTCTTATATTCTAAGTTTTTCAGTGCAACTCACTCATATACTATGTACTACACTGTGCGTTTCTTATATTCTAAGTTTTTCAGTGCAACTCACTCATATACTATGTACTACACTGTGCGTTTCTTATATTCTAAGTTTTTCAGTGCAACTCACTCATATACTATGTACTACACTGTGCGTTTCTTATATTCTAAGTTTTTCAGTGCAACTCACTCATATACTATGTACTACACTGTGTGTTTCTTATATTCTAAGTTTTTCAGTGCAACTCACTCATATACTATGTACTACACTGTGCATTTCGTGTAATGCTGGTTTTTCTGTAAATTCTAAGTTTTTCAGTGCAACTCACTCATATACTATGTACTACACTGTGCGTTTCTTATATTCTAAGTTTTTCAGTGCAACTCACTCATATACTATGTACTACACTGTGCGTTTCTTATATTCTAAGTTTTTCAGTGCAACTCACTCATATACTATGTACTACAATGTGCGTTTCTTATATTCTAAGTTTTTCAGTGCAACTCACTCATATACTATGTACTACAATGTGCGTTTCTTATATTCTAAGTTTTTCAGTGCAACTCACTCATATACTATGTACTACACTGTGCGTTTCTTATATTCTAAGTTTTTCAGTGCAACTCACTCATATACTATGTACTACACTGTGCGTTTCTTATATTCTAAGTTTTTCAGTGCAACTCACTCATATACTATGTACTACACTGTGCGTTTCTTATATTCTAAGTTTTTCAGTGCAACTCACTCATATACTATGTACTATACTGTGCGTTTCTTATATTCTTAGTTTTTCAGTGCAACTCACTCATATACTATGTACTACACTGTGCGTTTCTTATATTCTAAGTTTTTCAGTGCACCTCACTCATATACTATGTACTACACTGTGCGTTTCTTATATTCTAAGTTTTTCAGTGCAACTCACTCATATACTATGTACTACAATGTGCGTTTCTTATATTCTAAGTTTTTCAGTGCAACTCACTCATATACTATGTACAACACTGTGCGTTTCTTATATTCTAAGTTTTTCAGTGCAACTCACTCATATACTATGTACTACACTGTGCGTTTCTTATATCTTAGTTTTTCAGTGCAACTCACTCATATACTATGTACTACACTGTGCGTTTCTTATATTCTAAGTTTTTCAGTGCAACTCACTCATATACTATGTACTACACTGTGCGTTTCTTATATTCTAAGTTTTTCAGTGCAACTCACTCATATACTATGTACTACACTGTGCGTTTCTTATATTCTAAGTTTTTCAGTGCAACTCACTCATATACTATGTACTACACTGTGCGTTTCTTATATTCTAAGTTTTTCAGTGCAACTCACTCATATACTATGTACTACACTGTGCGTTTCTTATATTCTAAGTTTTTCAGTGCAACTCACTCATATACTATGTACTACAATGTGCGTTTCTTATATTCTAAGTTTTTCAGTGCAACTCACTCATATACTATGTACTATACTGTGCGTTTCTTATATTCTAAGTTTTTCAGTGCAACTCACTCATATACTATGTACTACACTGTGCGTTTCTTATATTCTAAGTTTTTCAGTGCAACTCACTCATATACTATGTACTACACTGTGCGTTTCTTATATTCTTAGTTTTTCAGTGCAACTCACTCATATACTATGTACTACACTGTGCGTTTCTTATATGCTAAGTTTTTCAGTGCAACTCACTCATATACTATGTACTACACTGTGCGTTTCTTATATTCTAAGTTTTTCAGTGCAACTCACTCATATACTATGTACTACACTGTGCGTTTCTTATATTCTAAGTTTTTCAGTGCAACTCACTCATATACTATGTACTACACTGTGCGTTTCTTATATTCTAAGTTTTTCAGTGCAACTCACTCATATACTATGTACTACACTGTGCGTTTCTTATATTCTAAGTTTTTCAGTGCAACTCACTCATATACTATGTACTACACTGTGCGTTTCTTATATTCTAAGTTTTTCAGTGCAACTCACTCATATACTATGTACTACACTGTGCGTTTCTTATATTCTAAGTTTTTCAGGGCAACTCACTCATATACTATGTACTACACTGTGCATTTCGTGTAATGCTGGTTTTTCTGTAAATTCTAAGTTTTTCAGTGCAACTCACTCATATACTATGTACTACACTGTGCGTTTCTTATATTCTAAGTTTTTCAGTGCAACTCACTCATATACTATGTACTACACTGTGCGTTTCTTATATTCTAAGTTTTTCAGTGCAACTCACTCATATACTATGTACTACAATGTGCGTTTCTTATATTCTAAGTTTTTCAGTGCAACTCACTCATATACTATGTACTACACTGTGCGTTTCTTATATTCTAAGTTTTTCAGTGCAACTCACTCATATACTATGTACTACACTGTGCGTTTCTTATATTCTAAGTTTTTCAGTGCAACTCACTCATATACTATGTACTATACTGTGCGTTTCTTATATTCTAAGTTTTTCAGTGCAACTCACTCATATACTATGTACTACACTGTGCGTTTCTTATATTCTAAGTTTTTCAGTGCAACTCACTCATATACTATGTACTACACTGTGCGTTTCTTATATTCTTAGTTTTTCAGTGCAACTCACTCATATACTATGTACTACACTGTGCGTTTCTTATATTCTAAGTTTTTCAGTGCAACTCACTCATATACTATGTACTACACTGTGCGTTTCTTATATTCTAAGTTTTTCAGTGCAACTCACTCATATACTATGTACTACACTGTGCGTTTCTTATATTCTAAGTTTTTCAGTGCAACTCACTCATATACTATGTACTACACTGTGCGTTTCTTATATTCTAAGTTTTTCAGTGCAACTCACTCATATACTATGTACTACACTGTGCGTTTCTTATATTCTAAGTTTTTCAGTGCAACTCACTCATATACTATGTACTACACTGTGCGTTTCTTATATTCTAAGTTTTTCAGTGCAACTCACTCATATACTATGTACTACACTGTGCGTTTCTTATATTCTAAGTTTTTCAGTGCAACTCACTCATATACTATGTACTACACTGTGCGTTTCTTATATTCTAAGTTTTTCAGTGCAACTCACTCATATACTATGTACTACACTGTGCGTTTCTTATATTCTAAGTTTTTCAGTGCAACTCACTCATATACTATGTACTACACTGTGCGTTTCTTATATTCTAAGTTTTTCAGTGCAACTCACTCATATACTATGTACTACACTGTGTGTTTCTTATATTCTAAGTTTTTCAGTGCAACTCACTCATATACTATGTACTACACTGTGCATTTCGTGTAATGCTGGTTTTTCTGTAAATTCTAAGTTTTTCAGTGCAACTCACTCATATACTATGTACTACACTGTGCGTTTCTTATATTCTAAGTTTTTCAGTGCAACTCACTCATATACTATGTACTACACTGTGCGTTTCTTATATTCTAAGTTTTTCAGTGCAACTCACTCATATACTATGTACTACAATGTGCGTTTCTTATATTCTAAGTTTTTCAGTGCAACTCACTCATATACTATGTACTACAATGTGCGTTTCTTATATTCTAAGTTTTTCAGTGCAACTCACTCATATACTATGTACTACACTGTGCGTTTCTTATATTCTAAGTTTTTCAGTGCAACTCACTCATATACTATGTACTACACTGTGCGTTTCTTATATTCTAAGTTTTTCAGTGCAACTCACTCATATACTATGTACTACACTGTGCGTTTCTTATATTCTAAGTTTTTCAGTGCAACTCACTCATATACTATGTACTATACTGTGCGTTTCTTATATTCTTAGTTTTTCAGTGCAACTCACTCATATACTATGTACTACACTGTGCGTTTCTTATATTCTAAGTTTTTCAGTGCACCTCACTCATATACTATGTACTACACTGTGCGTTTCTTATATTCTAAGTTTTTCAGTGCAACTCACTCATATACTATGTACTACAATGTGCGTTTCTTATATTCTAAGTTTTTCAGTGCAACTCACTCATATACTATGTACAACACTGTGCGTTTCTTATATTCTAAGTTTTTCAGTGCAACTCACTCATATACTATGTACTACACTGTGCGTTTCTTATATCTTAGTTTTTCAGTGCAACTCACTCATATACTATGTACTACACTGTGCGTTTCTTATATTCTAAGTTTTTCAGTGCAACTCACTCATATACTATGTACTACACTGTGCGTTTCTTATATTCTAAGTTTTTCAGTGCAACTCACTCATATACTATGTACTACACTGTGCGTTTCTTATATTCTAAGTTTTTCAGTGCAACTCACTCATATACTATGTACTACACTGTGCGTTTCTTATATTCTAAGTTTTTCAGTGCAACTCACTCATATACTATGTACTACACTGTGCGTTTCTTATATTCTAAGTTTTTCAGTGCAACTCACTCATATACTATGTACTACAATGTGCGTTTCTTATATTCTAAGTTTTTCAGTGCAACTCACTCATATACTATGTACTATACTGTGCGTTTCTTATATTCTAAGTTTTTCAGTGCAACTCACTCATATACTATGTACTACACTGTGCGTTTCTTATATTCTAAGTTTTTCAGTGCAACTCACTCATATACTATGTACTACACTGTGCGTTTCTTATATTCTTAGTTTTTCAGTGCAACTCACTCATATACTATGTACTACACTGTGCGTTTCTTATATGCTAAGTTTTTCAGTGCAACTCACTCATATACTATGTACTACACTGTGCGTTTCTTATATTCTAAGTTTTTCAGTGCAACTCACTCATATACTATGTACTACACTGTGCGTTTCTTATATTCTAAGTTTTTCAGTGCAACTCACTCATATACTATGTACTACACTGTGCGTTTCTTATATTCTAAGTTTTTCAGTGCAACTCACTCATATACTATGTACTACAATGTGCGTTTCTTATATTCTAATTTTTTCAGTGCAACTCACTCATATACTATGTACTACACTGTGCGTTTCTTATATTCTAAGTTTTTCAGTGCAACTCACTCATATACTATGTACTACACTGTGCGTTTCTTATATTCTAAGTTTTTCAGTGCAACTCACTCATATACTATGTACTATACTGTGCGTTTCTTATATTCTAAGTTTTTCAGTGCAACTCACTCATATACTATGTACTACACTGTGCGTTTCTTATATTCTAAGTTTTTCAGTGCAACTCACTCATATACTATGTACTACACTGTGCGTTTCTTATATTCTTAGTTTTTCAGTGCAACTCACTCATATACTATGTACTACACTGTGCGTTTCTTATATTCTAAGTTTTTCAGTGCAACTCACTCATATACTATGTACTACACTGTGCGTTTCTTATATTCTAAGTTTTTCAGTGCAACTCACTCATATACTATGTACTACACTGTGCGTTTCTTATATTCTAAGTTTTTCAGTGCAACTCACTCATATACTATGTACTACACTGTGCGTTTCTTATATTCTAAGTTTTTCAGTGCAACTCACTCATATACTATGTACTACACTGTGCGTTTCTTATATTCTAAGTTTTTCAGTGCAACTCACTCATATACTATGTACTACACTGTGCGTTTCTTATATACTAAATTTTTCAGTGCACCTCACTCATATACTATGTACTACACTGTGCGTTTCTTATATTCTAAGTTTTTCAGTGCAACTCACTCATATACTATGTACTACACTGTGTGTTTCTTATATTCTAAGTTTTTCAGTGCAACTCACTCATATACTATGTACTACACTGTGCATTTCGTGTAATGCTGGTTTTTCTGTAAATTCTAAGTTTTTCAGTGCAACTCACTCATATACTATGTACTACACTGTGCGTTTCTTATATTCTAAGTTTTTCAGTGCAACTCACTCATATACTATGTACTACACTGTGCGTTTCTTATATTCTAAGTTTTTCAGTGCAACTCACTCATATACTATGTACTACAATGTGCGTTTCTTATATTCTAAGTTTTTCAGTGCAACTCACTCATATACTATGTACTACACTGTGCGTTTCTTATATTCTAAGTTTTTCAGTGCAACTCACTCATATACTATGTACTACACTGTGCGTTTCTTATATTCTAAGTTTTTCAGTGCAACTCACTCATATACTATGTACTACACTGTGCGTTTCTTATATTCTAAGTTTTTCAGTGCAACTCACTCATATACTATGTACTACACTGTGCGTTTCTTATATTCTAAGTTTTTCAGTGCAACTCACTCATATACTATGTACTATACTGTGCGTTTCTTATATTCTTAGTTTTTCAGTGCAACTCACTCATATACTATGTACTACACTGTGCGTTTCTTATATTCTAAGTTTTTCAGTGCACCTCACTCATATACTATGTACTACACTGTGCGTTTCTTATATTCTAAGTTTTTCAGTGCAACTCACTCATATACTATGTACTACAATGTGCGTTTCTTATATTCTAAGTTTTTCAGTGCAACTCACTCATATACTATGTACAACACTGTGCGTTTCTTATATTCTAAGTTTTTCAGTGCAACTCACTCATATACTATGTACTACACTGTGCGTTTCTTATATCTTAGTTTTTCAGTGCAACTCACTCATATACTATGTACTACACTGTGCGTTTCTTATATTCTAAGTTTTTCAGTGCAACTCACTCATATACTATGTACTACACTGTGCGTTTCTTATATTCTAAGTTTTTCAGTGCAACTCACTCATATACTATGTACTACACTGTGCGTTTCTTATATTCTAAGTTTTTCAGTGCAACTCACTCATATACTATGTACTACACTGTGCGTTTCTTATATTCTAAGTTTTTCAGTGCAACTCACTCATATACTATGTACTACACTGTGCGTTTCTTATATTCTAAGTTTTTCAGTGCAACTCACTCATATACTATGTACTACAATGTGCGTTTCTTATATTCTAAGTTTTTCAGTGCAACTCACTCATATACTATGTACTATACTGTGCGTTTCTTATATTCTAAGTTTTTCAGTGCAACTCACTCATATACTATGTACTACACTGTGCGTTTCTTATATTCTAAGTTTTTCAGTGCAACTCACTCATATACTATGTACTACACTGTGCGTTTCTTATATTCTTAGTTTTTCAGTGCAACTCACTCATATACTATGTACTACACTGTGCGTTTCTTATATGCTAAGTTTTTCAGTGCAACTCACTCATATACTATGTACTACACTGTGCGTTTCTTATATTCTAAGTTTTTCAGTGCAACTCACTCATATACTATGTACTACACTGTGCGTTTCTTATATTCTAAGTTTTTCAGTGCAACTCACTCATATACTATGTACTACACTGTGCATTTCGTGTAATGCTGGTTTTTCTGTAAATTCTAAGTTTTTCAGTGCAACTCACTCATATACTATGTACTACACTGTGCGTTTCTTATATTCTAAGTTTTTCAGTGCACCTCACTCATATACTATGTACTACACTGTGCGTTTCTTATATTCTAAGTTTTTCAGTGCAACTCACTCATATACTATATACTACACTGTGCATTTCGTGTAATGCTGGTTTTTCTGTAAATTCTAAGTTTTTCAGTGCAACTCACTCATATACTATGTACTACACTATGCGTTTCTTATATTCTAAGTTTTTCAGTGCAACTCACTCATATACTATGTACTACACTGTGCGTTTCTTATATTCTAAGTTTTTCAGTGCAACTCACTCATATACTATGTACTACAATGTGCGTTTCTTATATTCTAAGTTTTTCAGTGCAACTCACTCATATACTATGTACTACACTGTGCGTTTCTTATATTCTAAGTTTTTCAGTGCAACTCACTCATATACTATGTACTACACTGTGCGTTTCTTATATTCTAAGTTTTTCAGTGCAACTCACTCATATACTATGTACTACACTGTGCGTTTCTTATATTCTAAGTTTTTCAGTGCAACTCACTCATATACTATGTACTACACTGTGCGTTTCTTATATTCTAAGTTTTTCAGTGCAACTCACTCATATACTATGTACTATACTGTGCGTTTCTTATATTCTTAGTTTTTCAGTGCAACTCACTCATATACTATGTACTACACTGTGCGTTTCTTATATTCTAAGTTTTTCAGTGCAACTCACTCATATACTATGTACTACACTGTGCGTTTCTTATATTCTAAGTTTTTCAGTGCAACTCACTCATATACTATGTACTAAAATGTGCGATTCTTATATTCTAAGTTTTCCAGTGCAACTCACTCATATACTATGTACAACACTGTGCGTTTCTTATATTCTAAGTTTTTCAGTGCAACTCACTCATATACTATGTACTACACTGTGCGTTTCTTATATTCTTAGTTTTTCAGTGCAACTCACTCATATACTATGTACTACACTGTGCGTTTCTTATATTCTAAGTTTTTCAGTGCAACTCACTCATATACTATGTACTACACTGTGCGTTTCTTATATTCTAAGTTTTTCAGTGCAACTCACTCATATACTATGTACTACACTGTGCGTTTCTTATATTCTAAGTTTTTCAGTGCAACTCACTCATATACTATGTACTACACTGTGCGTTTCTTATATTCTAAGTTTTTCAGGGCAACTCACTCATATACTATGTACTACACTGTGCATTTCGTGTAATGCTGGTTTTTCTGTAAATTCTAAGTTTTTCAGTGCAACTCACTCATATACTATGTACTACACTGTGCGTTTCTTATATTCTAAGTTTTTCAGTGCAACTCACTCATATACTATGTACTACACTGTGCGTTTCTTATATTCTAAGTTTTTCAGTGCAACTCACTCATATACTATGTACTACACTGTGCGTTTCTTATATTCTAAGTTTTTCAGTGCAACTCACTCATATACTATGTACTACACTGTGCGTTTCTTATATTCTAAGTTTTTCAGTGCAACTCACTCATATACTATGTACTACACTGTGCGTTTCTTATATTCTAAGTTTTTCAGTGCAACTCACTCATATACTATGTACTATACTGTGCGTTTCTTATATTCTAAGTTTTTCAGTGCAACTCACTCATATACTATGTACTACACTGTGCGTTTCTTATATTCTAAGTTTTTCAGTGCAACTCACTCATATACTATGTACTACACTGTGCGTTTCTTATATTCTTAGTTTTTCAGTGCAACTCACTCATATACTATGTACTACACTGTGCGTTTCTTATATTCTAAGTTTTTCAGTGCAACTCACTCATATACTATGTACTACACTGTGCGTTTCTTATATTCTAAGTTTTTCAGTGCAACTCACTCATATACTATGTACTACACTGTGCGTTTCTTATATTCTAAGTTTTTCAGTGCAACTCACTCATATACTATGTACTACACTGTGCGTTTCTTATATTCTAAGTTTTTCAGTGCAACTCACTCATATACTATGTACTACACTGTGCGTTTCTTATATTCTAAGTTTTTCAGTGCAACTCACTCATATACTATGTACTACACTGTGCGTTTCTTATATACTAAATTTTTCAGTGCACCTCACTCATATACTATGTACTACACTGTGCGTTTCTTATATTCTAAGTTTTTCAGTGCAACTCACTCATATACTATGTACTACACTGTGTGTTTCTTATATTCTAAGTTTTTCAGTGCAACTCACTCATATACTATGTACTACACTGTGCATTTCGTGTAATGCTGGTTTTTCTGTAAATTCTAAGTTTTTCAGTGCAACTCACTCATATACTATGTACTACACTGTGCGTTTCTTATATTCTAAGTTTTTCAGTGCAACTCACTCATATACTATGTACTACACTGTGCGTTTCTTATATTCTAAGTTTTTCAGTGCAACTCACTCATATACTATGTACTACAATGTGCGTTTCTTATATTCTAAGTTTTTCAGTGCAACTCACTCATATACTATGTACTACACTGTGCGTTTCTTATATTCTAAGTTTTTCAGTGCAACTCACTCATATACTATGTACTACACTGTGCGTTTCTTATATTCTAAGTTTTTCAGTGCAACTCACTCATATACTATGTACTACACTGTGCGTTTCTTATATTCTAAGTTTTTCAGTGCAACTCACTCATATACTATGTACTACACTGTGCGTTTCTTATATTCTAAGTTTTTCAGTGCAACTCACTCATATACTATGTACTATACTGTGCGTTTCTTATATTCTTAGTTTTTCAGTGCAACTCACTCATATACTATGTACTACACCGTGCGTTTCTTATATTCTAAGTTTTTCAGTGCACCTCACTCATATACTATGTACTACACTGTGCGTTTCTTATATTCTAAGTTTTTCAGTGCAACTCACTCATATACTATGTACTACAATGTGCGTTTCTTATATTCTAAGTTTTTCAGTGCAACTCACTCATATACTATGTACAACACTGTGCGTTTCTTATATTCTAAGTTTTTCAGTGCAACTCACTCATATACTATGTACTACACTGTGCGTTTCTTATATCTTAGTTTTTCAGTGCAACTCACTCATATACTATGTACTACACTGTGCGTTTCTTATATTCTAAGTTTTTCAGTGCAACTCACTCATATACTATGTACTACACTGTGCGTTTCTTATATTCTAAGTTTTTCAGTGCAACTCACTCATATACTATGTACTACACTGTGCGTTTCTTATATTCTAAGTTTTTCAGTGCAACTCACTCATATACTATGTACTACACTGTGCGTTTCTTATATTCTAAGTTTTTCAGTGCAACTCACTCATATACTATGTACTACACTGTGCGTTTCTTATATTCTAAGTTTTTCAGTGCAACTCACTCATATACTATGTACTACACTGTGCGTTTCTTATATGCTAAGTTTTTCAGTGCAACTCACTCATATACTATGTACTACACTGTGCGTTTCTTATATTCTAAGTTTTTCAGTGCAACTCACTCATATACTATGTACTACACTGTGCGTTTCTTATATTCTAAGTTTTTCAGTGCAACTCACTCATATACTATGTACTACACTGTGCGTTTCTTATATTCTAAGTTTTTCAGTGCAACTCACTCATATACTATGTACTACACTGTGCGTTTCTTATATTCTAAGTTTTTCAGTGCAACTCACTCATATACTATGTACTACACTGTGCGTTTTTTATATTCTAAGTTTTTCAGTGCAACTCACTCATATACTATGTACTACACTGTGCGTTTCTTATATTCTAAGTTTTTCAGTGCAACTCACTCATATACTGTGTACTACACTGTGCGTTTCTTATATTCTAAGTTTTTCAGTGCAACTCACTCATATACTATGTACTACACTGTTCGTTTCTTATATTCTAAGTTTTTCAGTGCAACTCACTCATATACTATGTACTACACTGTGCGTTTCTTATATTCTAAGTTTTTCAGTGCAACTCACTCATATACTATGTACTACACTGTGCATTTCGTGTAATGCTGGTTTTTCTGTAAATTCTAAGTTTTTCAGTGCAACTCACTCATATACTATGTACTACACTGTGCGTTTCTTATATTCTAAGTTTTTCAGTGCAACTCACTCATATACTATGTACTACACTGTGCGTTTCTTATATTCTAAGTTTTTCAGTGCAACTCACTCATATACTATGTACTACACTGTGCGTTTCTTATATTCTAAGTTTTTCAGTGCAACTCACTCATATACTATGTACTACACTGTGCGTTTCTTATATTCTAAGTTTTTCAGTGCAACTCACTCATATACTATGTACTACACTGTGCGTTTCTTATATTCTAAGTTTTTCAGTGCAACTCACTCATATACTATGTACTACACTGTGCGTTTCTTATATTCTAATTTTTCAGTGCAACTCACTCATATACTATGTACTACACTGTGCGTTTCTTATATTCTAAGTTTTTCAGTGCAACTCACTCATATACTATGTACAACACTGTGCGTTTCTTATATTCTAAGTTTTTCAGTGCACCTCACTCATATACTATGTACTACACTGTGCGTTTCTTATATTCTAAGTTTTTCAGTGCAACTCACTCATATACTATGTACTACACTGTCCGTTTCTTATATTCTAAGTTTTTCAGTGCAACTCACTCATATACTATGTACTATACTGTGCGTTTCTTATATTCTTAGTTTTTCAGTGCAACTCACTCATATACTATGTACTACACTGTGCGTTTCTTATATTCTAAGTTTTTCAGTGCAACTCACTCATATACTATGTACTACACTGTGCGTTTCTTATATTCTAAGTTTTTCAGTGCAACTCACTCATATACTATGTACTACACTGTGCGTTTCTTATATTCTAAGTTTTTCAGTGCAACTCACTCATATACTATGTACTACAATGTGCGTTTCTTATATTCTAAGTTTTTCAGTGCAACTCACTCATATACTATGTACTACACTGTGCGTTTTTTATATTCTAAGTTTTTCAGTGCAACTCACTCATATACTATGTACTACACTGTGCGTTTCTTATATTCTAAGTTTTTCAGTGCAACTCACTCATATACTGTGTACTACACTGTGCGTTTCTTATATTCTAAGTTTTTCAGTGCAACTCACTCATATACTATGTACTACACTGTTCGTTTCTTATATTCTAAGTTTTTCAGTGCAACTCACTCATATACTATGTACTACACTGTGCGTTTCTTATATTCTAAGTTTTTCAGTGCAACTCACTCATATACTATGTACTACACTGTGCATTTCGTGTAATGCTGGTTTTTCTGTAAATTCTAAGTTTTTCAGTGCAACTCACTCATATACTATGTACTACACTGTGCGTTTCTTATATTCTAAGTTTTTCAGTGCAACTCACTCATATACTATGTACTACACTGTGCGTTTCTTATATTCTAAGTTTTTCAGTGCAACTCACTCATATACTATGTACTACACTGTGCGTTTCTTATATTCTAAGTTTTTCAGTGCAACTCACTCATATACTATGTACTACACTGTGCGTTTCTTATATTCTAAGTTTTTCAGTGCAACTCACTCATATACTATGTACTACACTGTGCGTTTCTTATATTCTAAGTTTTTCAGTGCAACTCACTCATATACTATGTACTACACTGTGCGTTTCTTATATTCTAATTTTTCAGTGCAACTCACTCATATACTATGTACTACACTGTGCGTTTCTTATATTCTAAGTTTTTCAGTGCAACTCACTCATATACTATGTACAACACTGTGCGTTTCTTATATTCTAAGTTTTTCAGTGCACCTCACTCATATACTATGTACTACACTGTGCGTTTCTTATATTCTAAGTTTTTCAGTGCAACTCACTCATATACTATGTACTACACTGTCCGTTTCTTATATTCTAAGTTTTTCAGTGCAACTCACTCATATACTATGTACTACACTGTGCGTTTCTTATATTCTTAGTTTTTCAGTGCAACTCACTCATATACTATGTACTACACTGTGCGTTTCTTATATTCTAAGTTTTTCAGTGCAACTCACTCATATACTATGTACTACACTGTGCGTTTCTTATATTCTAAGTTTTTCAGTGCAACTCACTCATATACTATGTACGACACTGTGCATTTCGTGTAATGCTGGTTTTTCTGTAAATTCTAAGTTTTTCAGTGCAACTCACTCATATACTATGTACTACACTGTGCGTTTCTTATATTCTAAGTTTTTCAGTGCAACTCACTCATATACTATGTACTACACTGTGCGTTTCTTATATTCTAAGTTTTTCAGTGACACTCACTCATATACTATGTACTACAATGTGCGTTTCTTATATTCTAAGTTTTTCAGTGCAACTCACTCATATACTATGTACTACACTGTGCGTTTTTTATATTCTAAGTTTTTCAGTGCAACTCACTCATATACTATGTACTACACTGTGCGTTTCTTATATTCTAAGTTTTTCAGTGCACCTCACTCATATACTATGTACTACACTGTGCGTTTCTTATATTCTAAGTTTTTCAGTGCAACTCACTCATATACTATGTACTACACTGTGCGTTTCTTATATTCTAAGTTTTTCAGTGCAACTCACTCATATACTATGTACTACACTGTGCGTTTCTTATATTCTAAGTTTTTCAGTGCAACTCACTCATATACTATGTACTACAATGTGCGTTTCTTATATTCTAAGTTTTTCAGTGCAACTCACTCATATACTATGTACTATACTGTGCGTTTCTTATATTCTAAGTTTTTCAGTGCAACTCACTCATATACTATGTACTACACTGTGCGTTTCTTATATTCTAAGTTTTTCAGTGCAACTCACTCATATACTATGTACTACACTGTGCGTTTCTTATATTCTTAGTTTTTCAGTGCAACTCACTCATATACTATGTACTACACTGTGCGTTTCTTATATTCTAAGTTTTTCAGTGCAACTCACTCATATACAATGTACTACACTGTGCGTTTCTTATATTCTAAGTTTTTCAGTGCAACTCACTCATATACTATGTACTACACTGTGCGTTTCTTATATTCTAAGTTTTTCAGTGCAACTCACTCATATACTATGTACTACACTGTGCGTTTCTTATATTCTAAGTTTTTCAGTGCAACTCACTCATATACTATGTACTACAATGTGCGTTTCTTATATTCTAAGTTTTTCAGTGCAACTCACTCATATACTATGTACTACACTGTGCGTTTTTTATATTCTAAGTTTTTCAGTGCAACTCACTCATATACTATGTACTACACTGTGCGTTTCTTATATTCTAAGTTTTTCAGTGCACCTCACTCATATACTATGTACTACACTGTGCGTTTCTTATATTCTAAGTTTTTCAGTGCAACTCACTCATATACTATGTACTACACTGTGCGTTTCTTATATTCTAAGTTTTTCAGTGCAACTCACTCATATACTATGTACTACAATGTGCGTTTCTTATATTCTAAGTTTTTCAGTGCAACTCACTCATATACTATGTACAACACTGTGCGTTTCTTATATTCTAAGTTTTTCAGTGCAACTCACTCATATACTATGTACTACACTGTGCGTTTCTTATATTCTTAGTTTTTCAGTGCAACTCACTCATATACTATGTACTACACTGTGCGTTTCTTATATTCTAAGTTTTTCAGTGCAACTCACTCATATACTATGTACTACACTGTTCGTTTCTTATATTCTAAGTTTTTCAGTGCAACTCACTCATATACTATGTACTACACTGTGCGTTTCTTATATTCTAAGTTTTTCAGTGCAACTCACTCATATACTATGTACTACACTGTGCATTTCGTGTAATGCTGGTTTTTCTGTAAATTCTAAGTTTTTCAGTGCAACTCACTCATATACTATGTACTACACTGTGCGTTTCTTATATTCTAAGTTTTTCAGTGCAACTCACTCATATACTATGTACTACACTGTGCGTTTCTTATATTCTAAGTTTTTCAGTGCAACTCACTCATATACTATGTACTACACTGTGCGTTTCTTATATTCTAAGTTTTTCAGTGCAACTCACTCATATACTATGTACTACACTGTGCGTTTCTTATATTCTAAGTTTTTCAGTGCAACTCACTCATATACTATGTACTACACTGTGCGTTTCTTATATTCTAAGTTTTTCAGTGCAACTCACTCATATACTATGTACTACACTGTGCGTTTCTTATATTCTAAGTTTTTCAGTGCAACTCACTCATATACTATGTACTACACTGTGCGTTTCTTATATTCTAAGTTTTTCAGTGCAACTCACTCATATACTATGTACAACACTGTGCGTTTCTTATATTCTAAGTTTTTCAGTGCAACTCACTCATATACTATGTACTACACTGTGCATTTCGTGTAATGCTGGTTTTTCTGTAAATTCTAAGTTTTTCAGTGCAACTCACTCATATACTATGTACTACACTGTGCGTTTCTTATATTCTAAGTTTTTCAGTGCAACTCACTCATATACTATGTACTACACTGTCCGTTTCTTATATTCTAAGTTTTTCAGTGCAACTCACTCATATACTATGTACTATACTGTGCGTTTCTTATATTCTTAGTTTTTCAGTGCAACTCACTCATATACTATGTACTACACTGTGCGTTTCTTATATTCTAAGTTTTTCAGTGCAACTCACTCATATACTATGTACTACACTGTGCGTTTCTTATATTCTAAGTTTTTCAGTGCAACTCACTCATATACTATGTACTACACTGTGCGTTTCTTATACTCTAAGTTTTTCAGTGCAACTCACTCATATACTATGTATTACACTGTGCGTTTCTTATATTCTAAGTTTTTCAGTGCAACTCACTCATATACTATGTACTACACTGTGCGTTTCTTATATTCTAAGTTTTTCAGTGCAACTCACTCATATACTATGTACTACACTGTGCGTTTCTTATATTCTAAGTTTTTCAGTGCAACTCACTCATATACTATGTACTACAATGTGCGTTTCTTATATTCTAAGTTTTTCAGTGCAACTCACTCATATACTATGTACTACACTGTGCGTTTCTTATATTCTAAGTTTTTCAGTGCAACTCACTCATATACTATGTACGACACTGTGCATTTCGTGTAATGCTGGTTTTTCTGTAAATTCTAAGTTTTTCAGTGCAACTCACTCATATACTATGTACTACACTGTGCGTTTCTTATATTCTAAGTTTTTCAGTGCAACTCACTCATATACTATGTACTACACTGTGCGTTTCTTATATTCTAAGTTTTTCAGTGCAACTCACTCATATACTATGTACTACAATGTGCGTTTCTTATATTCTAAGTTTTTCAGTGCAACTCACTCATATACTATGTACTACACTGTGCGTTTCTTATATTCTAAGTTTTTCAGTGCAACTCACTCATATACTATGTACTACACTGTCCGTTTCTTATATTCTAAGTTTTTCAGTGCAACTCACTCATATACTATGTACTATACTGTGCGTTTCTTATATTCTTAGTTTTTCAGTGCAACTCACTCATATACTATGTACTACACTGTGCGTTTCTTATATTCTAAGTTTTTCAGTGCAACTCACTCATATACTATGTACTACACTGTGCGTTTCTTATATTCTAAGTTTTTCAGTGCAACTCACTCATATACTATGTACTACACTGTGCGTTTCTTATACTCTAAGTTTTTCAGTGCAACTCACTCATATACTATGTATTACACTGTGCGTTTCTTATATTCTAAGTTTTTCAGTGCAACTCACTCATATACTATGTACTACACTATGCGTTTCTTATATTCTAAGTTTTTCAGTGCAACTCACTCATATACTATGTACTACACTGTGCGTTTCTTATATTCTAAGTTTTTCAGTGCAACTCACTCATATACTATGTACTACAATGTGCGTTTCTTATATTCTAAGTTTTTCAGTGCAACTCACTCATATACTATGTACTACACTGTGCGTTTCTTATATTCTAAGTTTTTCAGTGCAACTCACTCATATACTATGTACTACACTGTGCGTTTCTTATATTCTAAGTTTTTCAGTGCAACTCACTCATATACTATGTACTACACTGTGCATTTCGTGTAATGCTGGTTTTTCTGTAAATTCTAAGTTTTTCAGTGCAACTCACTCATATACTATGTACTACACTGTGCGTTTCTTATATTCTAAGTTTTTCAGTGCAACTCACTCATATACTATGTACTACACTGTGCGTTTCTTATATTCTAAGTTTTTCAGTGCAACTCACTCATATACTATGTACCACAATGTGCGTTTCTTATATTCTAAGTTTTTCAGTGCAACTCACTCATATACTATGTACTACACTGTGCGTTTCTTATATTCTAAGTTTTTCAGTGCAACTCACTCATATACTATGTACTACACTGTGCGTTTCTTATATTCTAAGTTTTTCTGTGCAACTCACTCATATACTATGTACTACACTGTGCGTTTCTTATATTCTAAGTTTTTCAGTGCAACTCACTCATATACTATGTACTACAATGTGCGTTTCTTATATTCTAAGTTTTTCAGTGCAACTCACTCATATACTATGTACTACACTGTGCGTTTCTTATATTCTAAGTTTTTCAGTGCAACTCACTCATATACTATGTACTACACTGTGCGTTTCTTATATTCTAAGTTTTTCAGTGCAACTCACTCATATACTATGTACTACAGTGTGCGTTTCTTATATTCTAAGTTTTTCAGTGCAACTCACTCATATACTATGTACTACACTGTGCGTTTCTTATATTCTAAGTTTTTCAGTGCACCTCACTCATATACTATGTACTACACTGTGCGTTTCTTATATTCTAAGTTTTTCAGTGCAACTCACTCATATACTATGTACTACACTGTCCGTTTCTTATATTCTAATTTTTTCATTGCAACTCACTCATATACTATGTACTATACTGTGCGTTTCTTATATTCTTAGTTTTTCAGTGCAACTCACTCATATACTATGTACTACACTGTGCGTTTCTTATATTCTAAGTTTTTCAGTGCAACTCACTCATATACTATGTACTACACTGTGCGTTTCTTATATTCTAAGTTTTTCAGTGCAACTCACTCATATACTATGTACTACAATGTGCGTTTCTTATATTCTAAGTTTTTCAGTGCAACTCACTCATATACTATGTACTACACTGTGCGTTTCTTATATTCTAAGTTTTTCAGTGCAACTCACTCATATACTATGTACTACAGTGTGCGTTTCTTATATTCTAAGTTTTTCAGTGCAACTCACTCATATACTATGTACTACACTGTGCGTTTCTTATATTCTAAGTTTTTCAGTGCAACTCACTCATATACTATGTACTACAATGTGCGTTTCTTATATTCTAAGTTTTTCAGTGCAACTCACTCATATACACATTGCGTTTCTTATATTCTAAGTTTTTCAGTGCAACTCACTCATATACTATGTACTACACTGTGCGTTTCTTATATTCTAAGTTTTTCAGTGCAACTCACTCATATACTATGTACTACACTGTGCGTTTCTTATATTCTAAGTTTTTCAGTGCAACTCACTCATATACTATGTACTACACTGTGCGTTTCTTATATTCTAAGTTTTTCAGTGCACCTCACTCATATACTATGTACTACACTGTGCGTTTCTTATATTCTAAGTTTTTCAGTGCAACTCACTCATATACTATGTACTACACTGTCCGTTTCTTATATTCTAATTTTTTCAGTGCAACTCACTCATATACTATGTACTATACTGTGCGTTTCTTATATTCTTAGTTTTTCAGTGCAACTCACTCATATACTATGTACTACACTGTGCGTTTCTTATATTCTAAGTTTTTCAGTGCAACTCACTCATATACTATGTACTACACTGTGCGTTTCTTATATTCTAAGTTTTTCAGTGCAACTCACTCATATACTATGTACTACAATGTGCGTTTCTTATATTCTAAGTTTTTCAGTGCAACTCACTCATATACTATGTACTACACTGTGCGTTTCTTATATTCTAAGTTTTTCAGTGCAACTCACTCATATACTATGTACTACAGTGTGCGTTTTTTATATTCTAAGTTTTTCAGTGCAACTCACTCATATACTATGTACTACACTGTGCGTTTCTTATATTCTAAGTTTTTCAGTGCAACTCACTCATATACTATGTACTACAATGTGCGTTTCTTATATTCTAAGTTTTTCAGTGCAACTCACTCATATACTATGTACTACACTGTGCGTTTCTTATATTCTAAGTTTTTCAGTGCAACTCACTCATATACTATGTACTACACTGTGCGTTTCTTATATTCTAAGTTTTTCAGTGCAACTCACTCATATACTATGTACTACAGTGTGCGTTTCTTATATTCTAAGTTTTTCAGTGCAACTCACTCATATACTATGTACTACACTGTGCGTTTCTTATATTCTAAGTTTTTCAGTGCACCTCACTCATATACTATGTACTACACTGTGCGTTTCTTATATTCTAAGTTTTTCAGTGCAACTCACTCATATACTATGTACTACACTGTCCGTTTCTTATATTCTAAGTTTTTCAGTGCAACTCACTCATATACTATGTACTATACTGTGCGTTTCTTATATTCTTAGTTTTTCAGTGCAACTCACTCATATACTATGTACTACACTGTGCGTTTCTTATATTCTAAGTTTTTCAGTGCAACTCACTCATATACTATGTACTACACTGTGCGTTTCTTATATTCTAAGTTTTTCAGTGCAACTCACTCATATACTATGTACTACACTGTGCGTTTCTTATACTCTAAGTTTTTCAGTGCAACTCACTCATATACTATGTATTACACTGTGCGTTTCTTATATTCTAAGTTTTTCAGTGCAACTCACTCATATACTATGTACTACACTATGCGTTTCTTATATTCTAAGTTTTTCAGTGCAACTCACTCATATACTATGTACTACACTGTGCGTTTCTTATATTCTAAGTTTTTCAGTGCAACTCACTCATATACTATGTACTACAATGTGCGTTTCTTATATTCTAAGTTTTTCAGTGCAACTCACTCATATACTATGTACTACACTGTGCGTTTCTTATATTCTAAGTTTTTCAGTGCAACTCACTCATATACTATGTACTACAGTGTGCGTTTCTTATATTCTAAGTTTTTCAGTGCAACTCACTCATATACTATGTACTACACTGTGCGTTTCTTATATTCTAAGTTTTTCAGTGCACCTCACTCATATACTATGTACTACACTGTGCGTTTCTTATATTCTAAGTTTTTCAGTGCAACTCACTCATATACTATGTACTACACTGTCCGTTTCTTATATTCTAAGTTTTTCAGTGCAACTCACTCATATACTATGTACTATACTGTGCGTTTCTTATATTCTTAGTTTTTCAGTGCAACTCACTCATATACTATGTACTACACTGTGCGTTTCTTATATTCTAAGTTTTTCAGTGCAACTCACTCATATACTATGTACTACACTGTGCGTTTCTTATATTCTAAGTTTTTCAGTGCAACTCACTCATATACTATGTACTACACTGTGCGTTTCTTATACTCTAAGTTTTTCAGTGCAACTCACTCATATACTATGTACTACACTATGCGTTTCTTATATTCTAAGTTTTTCAGTGCAACTCACTCATATACTATGTACTACACTGTGCGTTTCTTATATTCTAAGTTTTTCAGTGCAACTCACTCATATACTATGTACTACACTGTGCGTTTCTTATATTCTAAGTTTTTCAGTGCAACTCACTCATATACTATGTACTACACTGTGCATTTCGTGTAATGCTGGTTTTTCTGTAAATTCTAAGTTTTTCAGTGCAACTCACTCATATACTATGTACTACACTGTGCGTTTCTTATATTCTAAGTTTTTCAGTGCAACTCACTCATATACTATGTACTACACTGTGCGTTTCTTATATTCTAAGTTTTTCAGTGCAACTCACTCATATACTATGTACCACAATGTGCGTTTCTTATATTCTAAGTTTTTCAGTGCAACTCACTCATATACTATGTACTACACTGTGCGTTTCTTATATTCTAAGTTTTTCAGTGCAACTCACTCATATACTATGTACTACACTGTGCGTTTCTTATATTCTAAGTTTTTCTGTGCAACTCACTCATATACTATGTACTACACTGTGCGTTTCTTATATTCTAAGTTTTTCAGTGCAACTCACTCATATACTATGTACTACAATGTGCGTTTCTTATATTCTAAGTTTTTCAGTGCAACTCACTCATATACTATGTACTACACTGTGCGTTTCTTATATTCTAAGTTTTTCAGTGCAACTCACTCATATACTATGTACTACACTGTGCGTTTCTTATATTCTAAGTTTTTCAGTGCAACTCACTCATATACTATGTACTACAGTGTGCGTTTCTTATATTCTAAGTTTTTCAGTGCAACTCACTCATATACTATGTACTACACTGTGCGTTTCTTATATTCTAAGTTTTTCAGTGCACCTCACTCATATACTATGTACTACACTGTGCGTTTCTTATATTCTAAGTTTTTCAGTGCAACTCACTCATATACTATGTACTACAGTGTGCGTTTCTTATATTCTAAGTTTTTCAGTGCAACTCACTCATATACTATGTACTACAGTGTGCGTTTCTTATATTCTAAGTTTTTCAGTGCAACTCACTCATATACTCTGTACTACACTGTGCGTTTCTTATATTCTAAGTTTTTCAGTGCAACTCACTCATATACTATGTACTACAATGTGCGTTTCTTATATTCTAAGTTTTTCAGTGCAACTCACTCATATACTATGTACTACACATTGCGTTTCTTATATTCTAAGTTTTTCAGTGCAACTCACTCATATACTATGTACTACACTGTGCGTTTCTTATATTCTAAGTTTTTCAGTGCAACTCACTCATATACTATGTACTACAGTGTGCGTTTCTTATATTCTAAGTTTTTCAGTGCAACTCACTCATATACTATGTACTACACTGTGCGTTTCTTATATTCTAAGTTTTTCAGTGCACCTCACTCATATACTATGTACTACACTGTGCGTTTCTTATATTCTAAGTTTTTCAGTGCAACTCAATCATATACTATGTACTACACTGTCCGTTTCTTATATTCTAATTTTTTCATTGCAACTCACTCATATACTATGTACTATACTGTGCGTTTCTTATATTCTAAGTTTTTCAGTGCAACTCACTCATATACTATGTACTACAGTGTGCGTTTCTTATATTCTAAGTTTTTCAGTGCAACTCACTCATATACTATGTACTACACTGTGCGTTTCTTATATTCTAAGTTTTTCAGTGCAACTCACTCATATACTATGTACTACAATGTGCGTTTCTTATATTCTAAGTTTTTCAGTGCAACTCACTCATATACTATGTACTACACTGTGCGTTTCTTATATTCTAAGTTTTTCAGTGCAACTCACTCATATACTATGTACTACACTGTGCGTTTCTTATATTCTAAGTTTTTCAGTGCAACTCACTCATATACTATGTACTACAGTGTGCGTTTCTTATATTCTAAGTTTTTCAGTGCAACTCACTCATATACTATGTACTACACTGTGCGTTTCTTATATTCTAAGTTTTTCAGTGCACCTCACTCATATACTATGTACTACACTGTGCGTTTCTTATATTCTAAGTTTTTCAGTGCAACTCACTCATATACTATGTACTACACTGTCCGTTTCTTATATTCTAAGTTTTTCAGTGCAACTCACTCATATACTATGTACTATACTGTGCGTTTCTTATATTCTTAGTTTTTCAGTGCAACTCACTCATATACTATGTACTACACTGTGCGTTTCTTATATTCTAAGTTTTTCAGTGCAACTCACTCATATACTATGTACTACACTGTGCGTTTCTTATATTCTAAGTTTTTCAGTGCAACTCACTCATATACTATGTACTACACTGTGCGTTTCTTATACTCTATGTTTTTCAGTGCAACTCACTCATATACTATGTATTACACTGTGCGTTTCTTATATTCTAAGTTTTTCAGTGCAACTCACTCATATACTATGTACTACACTATGCGTTTCTTATATTCTAAGTTTTTCAGTGCAACTCACTCATATACTATGTACTACACTGTGCGTTTCTTATATTCTAAGTTTTTCAGTGCAACTCACTCATATACTATGTACTACAATGTGCGTTTCTTATATTCTAAGTTTTTCAGTGCAACTCACTCATATACTATGTACTACACTGTGCGTTTCTTATATTCTAAGTTTTTCAGTGCAACTCACTCATATACTATGTACTACACTGTGCGTTTCTTATATTCTAAGTTTTTCAGTGCAACTCACTCATATACTATGTACTACACTGTGCATTTCGTGTAATGCTGGTTTTTCTGTAAATTCTAAGTTTTTCAGTGCAACTCACTCATATACTATGTACTACACTGTGCGTTTCTTATATTCTAAGTTTTTCAGTGCAACTCACTCATATACTATGTACTACACTGTGCGTTTCTTATATTCTAAGTTTTTCAGTGCAACTCACTCATATACTATGTACTACAATGTGCGTTTCTTATATTCTAAGTTTTTCAGTGCAACTCACTCATATACTATGTACTACACTGTGCGTTTCTTATATTCTAAGTTTTTCAGTGCAACTCACTCATATACTATGTACTATACTGTGCGTTTCTTATATTCTTAGTTTTTCAGTGCAACTCACTCATATACTATGTACTACACTGTGCGTTTCTTATATTCTAAGTTTTTCAGTGCAACTCACTCATATACTATGTACTACACTGTGCGTTTCTTATATTATAAGTTTTTCAGTGCAACTCACTCATATACTATGTACTACACTGTGCGTTTCTTATACTCTAAGTTTTTCAGTGCAACTCACTCATATACTATGTATTACACTGTGCGTTTCTTATATTCTAAGTTTTTCAGTGCAACTCACTCATATACTATGTACTACACTGTGCATTTCGTGTAATGCCGGTTTTTCAGTAAATTCTAAGTTTTTCAGTGCAACTCACTCATATACTATGTACTACACTATGCGTTTCTTATATTCTAAGTTTTTCAGTGCAACTCACTCATATACTATGTACTACACTGTGCGTTTCTTATATTCTAAGTTTTTCAGTGCAACTCACTCATATACTATGTACTACACTGTGCGTTTCTTATATTCTAAGTTTTTCAGTGCAACTCACTCATATACTATGTACTACACTGTGCATTTCGTGTAATGCTGGTTTTTCTGTAAATTCTAAGTTTTTCAGTGCAACTCACTCATATACTATGTACTACACTGTGCGTTTCTTATATTCTAAGTTTTTCAGTGCAACTCACTCATATACTATGTACTACACTGTGCATTTCGTGTAATGCGGGTTTTTCAGTAAATTCTAAGTTTTCCAGTGCAACTCACTCATATACTATGTACTACACTGTGCGTTTCTTATATTCTAAGTTTTTCAGTGCAACTCACTCATATACTATGTACTACACTGTGCGTTTCTTATATTCTAAGTTTTTCAGTGCAACTCACTCATATACTATGTACTACCCTGTGCATTTCGTGTAATGCGGGTTTTTCAGTAAATTCTAAGTTTTTCAGTGCACCTCACTCATATACTATGTACTACACTGTCCGTTTCTTATATTCTAATTTTTTCATTGCAACTCACTCATATACTATGTACTATACTGTGCGTTTCTTATATTCTTAGTTTTTCAGTGCAACTCACTCATATACTATGTACTACACTGTGCGTTTCTTATATTCTAAGTTTTTCAGTGCAACTCACTCATATACTATGTACTACACTGTGCGTTTCTTATATTATAAGTTTTTCAGTGCAACTCACTCATATACTATGTACTACACTGTGCGTTTCTTATACTCTAAGTTTTTCAGTGCAACTCACTCATATACTATGTATTACACTGTGCGTTTCTTATATTCTAAGTTTTTCAGTGCAACTCACTCATATACTATGTACTACACTGTGCATTTCGTGTAATGCCGGTTTTTCAGTAAATTCTAAGTTTTTCAGTGCAACTCACTCATATACTATGTACTACACTATGCGTTTCTTATATTCTAAGTTTTTCAGTGCAACTCACTCATATACTATGTACTACACTGTGCGTTTCTTATATTCTAAGTTTTTCAGTGCAACTCACTCATATACTATGTACTACACTGTGCGTTTCTTATATTCTAAGTTTTTCAGTGCAACTCACTCATATACTATGTACTACACTGTGCATTTCGTGTAATGCGGGTTTTTCTGTAAATTCTAAGTTTTTCAGTGCAACTCACTCATATACTATGTACTACACTGTGCGTTTCTTATATTCTAAGTTTTTCAGTGCAACTCACTCATATACTATGTACTACACTGTGCGTTTCTTATATTCTAAGTTTTTCAGTGCAACTCACTCATATACTATGTACTACCCTGTGCATTTCGTGTAATGCGGGTTTTTCAGTAAATTCTAAGTTTTTCAGTGCACCTCACTCATATATTATGTACTACACTGTGCGTTTCTTATATTCTTAGTTTTTCAGTGCAACTCACTCATATACTATGTACTACACTGTGCGTTTCTTATATTCTAAGTTTTTCAGTGCAACTCACTCATATACTATGTACTACACTGTGCGTTTCTTATATTCTTAGTTTTTCAGTGCAACTCACTCATATACTATGTACTACACTGTGCGTTTCTTATATTCTAAGTTTTTCAGTGCAACTCACTCATATACTATGTACTACACTGTGCGTTTCTTATATTCTAAGTTTTTCAGTGCAACTCACTCATATACTATGTACTACACTGTTCGTTTCTTATATTCTAAGTTTTTCAGTGCAACTCACTCATATACTATGTACTACACTGTGCGTTTCTTATATTCTAAGTTTTTCAGTGCAACTCACTCATATACTATGTACTACACTGTGCATTTCGTGTAATGCTGGTTTTTCTGTAAATTCTAAGTTTTTCAGTGCAACTCACTCATATACTATGTACTACACTGTGCGTTTCTTATATTCTAAGTTTTTCAGTGCAACTCACTCATATACTATGTACTACACTGTGCGTTTCTTATATTCTAAGTTTTTCAGTGCAACTCACTCATATACTATGTACTACACTGTGCGTTTCTTATATTCTAAGTTTTTCAGTGCAACTCACTCATATACTATGTACTACACTGTGCGTTTCTTATATTCTAAGTTTTTCAGTGCAACTCACTCATATACTATGTACTACACTGTGCGTTTCTTATATTCTAAGTTTTTCAGTGCAACTCACTCATATACTATGTACTACACTGTGCGTTTCTTATATTCTAAGTTTTTCAGTGCAACTCACTCATATACTATGTACTATACTGTGCGTTTCTTATATTCTTAGTTTTTCAGTGCAACTCACTCATATACTATGTACTACACTGTGCGTTTCTTATATTCTAAGTTTTTCAGTGCAACTCACTCATATACTATGTACTACACTGTGCGTTTCTTATATTATAAGTTTTTCAGTGCAACTCACTCATATACTATGTACTACACTGTGCGTTTCTTATACTCTAAGTTTTTCAGTGCAACTCACTCATATACTATGTATTACACTGTGCGTTTCTTATATTCTAAGTTTTTCAGTGCAACTCACTCATATACTATGTACTACACTGTGCATTTCGTGTAATGCCGGTTTTTCAGTAAATTCTAAGTTTTTCAGTGCAACTCACTCATATACTATGTACTACACTATGCGTTTCTTATATTCTAAGTTTTTCAGTGCAACTCACTCATATACTATGTACTACACTGTGCGTTTCTTATATTCTAAGTTTTTCAGTGCAACTCACTCATATACTATGTACTACACTGTGCGTTTCTTATATTCTAAGTTTTTCAGTGCAACTCACTCATATACTATGTACTACACTGTGCATTTCGTGTAATGCTGGTTTTTCTGTAAATTCTAAGTTTTTCAGTGCAACTCACTCATATACTATGTACTACACTGTGCGTTTCTTATATTCTAAGTTTTTCAGTGCAACTCACTCATATACTATGTACTACACTGTGCATTTCGTGTAATGCGGGTTTTTCAGTAAATTCTAAGTTTTCCAGTGCAACTCACTCATATACTATGTACTACACTGTGCGTTTCTTATATTCTAAGTTTTTCAGTGCAACTCACTCATATACTATGTACTACACTGTGCGTTTCTTATATTCTAAGTTTTTCAGTGCAACTCACTCATATACTATGTACTACACTGTGCGTTTCTTATATTCTAAGTTTTTCAGTGCAACTCACTCATATACTATGTACTACACTGTGCGTTTCTTATATTCTAAGTTTTTCAGTGCAACTCACTCATATACTATGTACTACACTGTGCGTTTCTTATATTCTAAGTTTTTCAGTGCAACTCACTCATATACTATGTACTACACTGTGCGTTTCTTATATTCTAAGTTTTTCAGTGCAACTCACTCATATACTATGTACTATACTGTGCGTTTCTTATATTCTTAGTTTTTCAGTGCAACTCACTCATATACTATGTACTACACTGTGCGTTTCTTATATTCTAAGTTTTTCAGTGCAACTCACTCATATACTATGTACTACACTGTGCGTTTCTTATATTATAAGTTTTTCAGTGCAACTCACTCATATACTATGTACTACACTGTGCGTTTCTTATACTCTAAGTTTTTCAGTGCAACTCACTCATATACTATGTATTACACTGTGCGTTTCTTATATTCTAAGTTTTTCAGTGCAACTCACTCATATACTATGTACTACACTGTGCATTTCGTGTAATGCCGGTTTTTCAGTAAATTCTAAGTTTTTCAGTGCAACTCACTCATATACTATGTACTACACTATGCGTTTCTTATATTCTAAGTTTTTCAGTGCAACTCACTCATATACTATGTACTACACTGTGCGTTTCTTATATTCTAAGTTTTTCAGTGCAACTCACTCATATACTATGTACTACACTGTGCGTTTCTTATATTCTAAGTTTTTCAGTGCAACTCACTCATATACTATGTACTACACTGTGCATTTCGTGTAATGCTGGTTTTTCTGTAAATTCTAAGTTTTTCAGTGCAACTCACTCATATACTATGTACTACACTGTGCGTTTCTTATATTCTAAGTTTTTCAGTGCAACTCACTCATATACTATGTACTACACTGTGCATTTCGTGTAATGCGGGTTTTTCAGTAAATTCTAAGTTTTCCAGTGCAACTCACTCATATACTATGTACTACACTGTGCGTTTCTTATATTCTAAGTTTTTCAGTGCAACTCACTCATATACTATGTACTACACTGTGCGTTTCTTATATTCTAAGTTTTTCAGTGCAACTCACTCATATACTATGTACTACCCTGTGCATTTCGTGTAATGCGGGTTTTTCAGTAAATTCTAAGTTTTTCAGTGCACCTCACTCATATACTATGTACTACACTGTCCGTTTCTTATATTCTAATTTTTTCATTGCAACTCACTCATATACTATGTACTATACTGTGCGTTTCTTATATTCTTAGTTTTTCAGTGCAACTCACTCATATACTATGTACTACACTGTGCGTTTCTTATATTCTAAGTTTTTCAGTGCAACTCACTCATATACTATGTACTACACTGTGCGTTTCTTATATTATAAGTTTTTCAGTGCAACTCACTCATATACTATGTACTACACTGTGCGTTTCTTATACTCTAAGTTTTTCAGTGCAACTCACTCATATACTATGTATTACACTGTGCGTTTCTTATATTCTAAGTTTTTCAGTGCAACTCACTCATATACTATGTACTACACTGTGCATTTCGTGTAATGCCGGTTTTTCAGTAAATTCTAAGTTTTTCAGTGCAACTCACTCATATACTATGTACTACACTATGCGTTTCTTATATTCTAAGTTTTTCAGTGCAACTCACTCATATACTATGTACTACACTGTGCGTTTCTTATATTCTAAGTTTTTCAGTGCAACTCACTCATATACTATGTACTACACTGTGCGTTTCTTATATTCTAAGTTTTTCAGTGCAACTCACTCATATACTATGTACTACACTGTGCATTTCGTGTAATGCTGGTTTTTCTGTAAATTCTAAGTTTTTCAGTGCAACTCACTCATATACTATGTACTACACTGTGCGTTTCTTATATTCTAAGTTTTTCAGTGCAACTCACTCATATACTATGTACTACACTGTGCATTTCGTGTAATGCGGGTTTTTCTGTAAATTCTAAGTTTTTCAGTGCAACTCACTCATATACTATGTACTACACTGTGCGTTTCTTATATTCTAAGTTTTTCAGTGCAACTCACTCATATACTATGTACTACACTGTGCGTTTCTTATATTCTAAGTTTTTCAGTGCAACTCACTCATATACTATGTACTACCCTGTGCATTTCGTGTAATGCGGGTTTTTCAGTAAATTCTAAGTTTTTCAGTGCACCTCACTCATATATTATGTACTACACTGTGCGTTTCTTATATTCTTAGTTTTTCAGTGCAACTCACTCATATACTATGTACTACACTGTGCGTTTCTTATATTCTAAGTTTTTCAGTGCAACTCACTCATATACTATGTACTACACTGTGCGTTTCTTATATTCTTAGTTTTTCAGTGCAACTCACTCATATACTATGTACTACACTGTGCGTTTCTTATATTCTAAGTTTTTCAGTGCAACTCACTCATATACTATGTACTACACTGTGCGTTTCTTATATTCTAAGTTTTTCAGTGCAACTCACTCATATACTATGTACTACACTGTTCGTTTCTTATATTCTAAGTTTTTCAGTGCAACTCACTCATATACTATGTACTACACTGTGCGTTTCTTATATTCTAAGTTTTTCAGTGCAACTCACTCATATACTATGTACTACACTGTGCATTTCGTGTAATGCTGGTTTTTCTGTAAATTCTAAGTTTTTCAGTGCAACTCACTCATATACTATGTACTACACTGTGCGTTTCTTATATTCTAAGTTTTTCAGTGCAACTCACTCATATACTATGTACTACACTGTGCGTTTCTTATATTCTAAGTTTTTCAGTGCAACTCACTCATATACTATGTACTACACTGTGCGTTTCTTATATTCTAAGTTTTTCAGTGCAACTCACTCATATACTATGTACTACACTGTGCGTTTCTTATATTCTAAGTTTTTCAGTGCAACTCACTCATATACTATGTACTACACTGTGCGTTTCTTATATTCTAAGTTTTTCAGTGCAACTCACTCATATACTATGTACTACACTGTGCGTTTCTTATATTCTAAGTTTTTCAGTGCAACTCACTCATATACTATGTACTACACTGTGCGTTTCTTATATTCTAAGTTTTTCAGTGCAACTCACTCATATACTATGTACAACACTGTGCGTTTCTTATATTCTAAGTTTTTCAGTGCACCTCACTCATATACTATGTACTACACTGTGCGTTTCTTATATTCTAAGTTTTTCAGTGCAACTCACTCATATACTATGTACTACACTGTCCGTTTCTTATATTCTAAGTTTTTCAGTGCAACTCACTCATATACTATGTACTATACTGTGCGTTTCTTATATTCTTAGTTTTTCAGTGCAACTCACTCATATACTATGTACTACACTGTGCGTTTCTTATATTCTAAGTTTTTCAGTGCAACTCACTCATATACTATGTACTACACTGTGCGTTTCTTATATTCTAAGTTTTTCAGTGCAACTCACTCATATACTATGTACTACACTGTGCGTTTCTTATACTCTAAGTTTTTCAGTGCAACTCACTCATATACTATGTATTACACTGTGCGTTTC
This sequence comes from Mus caroli, assembly GCF_978045245.1. Taxonomy (NCBI): domain Eukaryota; kingdom Metazoa; phylum Chordata; class Mammalia; order Rodentia; family Muridae; genus Mus; species Mus caroli. The sequence goes on along the minus strand of NW_028227363.1, from coordinate 158,980 downwards.
TAATATTCTAAGTTTTTCAGTGCAACTCACTCATATACTATGTACTACACTATGCGTTTCTTATATTCTAAGTTTTTCAGTGCAACTCACTCATATACTATGTACTACACTGTGCGTTTCTTATATTCTAAGTTTTTCAGTGCAACTCACTCATATACTATGTACTACAATGTGCGTTTCTTATATTCTAAGTTTTTCAGTGCAACTCACTCATATACTATGTACTACACTGTGCGTTTCTTATATTCTAAGTTTTTCAGTGCAACTCACTCATATACTATGTACTACACTGTGCGTTTCTTATATTCTAAGTTTTTCAGTGCAACTCAATCATATACTATGTACTACACTGTGCATTTCGTGTAATGCTGGTTTTTCTGTAAATTCTAAGTTTTTCAGTGCAACTCACTCATATACTATGTACTACACTGTGCGTTTCTTATATTCTAAGTTTTTCAGTGCAACTCACTCATATACTATGTACTACACTGTGCGTTTCTTATATTCTAAGTTTTTCAGTGCAACTCACTCATATACTATGTACCACAATGTGCGTTTCTTATATTCTAAGTTTTTCAGTGCAACTCACTCATATACTATGTACCACAATGTGCGTTTCTTATATTCTAAGTTTTTCAGTGCAACTCACTCATATACTATGTACTACACTGTGCGTTTATTATATTCTAAGTTTTTCAGTGCAACTCACTCATATACTATGTACTACACTGTGCGTTTCTTATATTCTAAGTTTTTCAGTGCAACTCACTCATATACTATGTACTACACTGTGCGTTTCTTATATTCTAAGTTTTTCAGTGCAACTCACTCATATACTATGTACTACAATGTGCGTTTCTTATATTCTAAGTTTTTCAGTGCAACTCACTCATATACTATGTACTACACTGTGCGTTTCTTATATTCTAAGTTTTTCAGTGCAACTCACTCATATACTATGTACTACACTGTGCGTTTCTTATATTCTAAGTTTTTCAGTGCAACTCACTCATATACTATGTACCACAATGTGCGTTTCTTATATTCTAAGTTTTTCAGTGCAACTCACTCATATACTATGTACTACACTGTGCGTTTCTTATATTCTAAGTTTTTCAGTGCACCTCACTCATATACTATGTACCACACTGTGCGTTTCTTATATTCTAAGTTTTTCAGTGCAACTCACTCATATACTATATACTACACTGTGCGTTTCTTATATTCTAATTTTTTTCATTGCAACTCACTCATATACTATGTACTATACTGTGCGTTTCTTATATTCTTAGTTTTTCAGTGCAACTCACTCATATACTATGTACTACACTGTGCGTTTCTTATATTCTAAGTTTTTCAGTGCAACTCACTCATATACTATGTACTACACTGTGCGTTTCTTATATTATAAGTTTTTCAGTGCAACTCACTCATATACTATGTACTACACTGTGCGTTTCTTATACTCTAAGTTTTTCAGTGCAACTCACTCATATACTATGTATTACACTGTGCGTTTCTTATATTCTAAGTTTTTCAGTGCAACTCACTCATATACTATGTACTACACTGTGCATTTCGTGTAATGCCGGTTTTTCAGTAAATTCTAAGTTTTTCAGTGCAACTCACTCATATACTATGTACTACACTATGCGTTTCTTATATTCTAAGTTTTTCAGTGCAACTCACTCATATACTATGTACTACACTGTGCGTTTCTTATATTCTAAGTTTTTCAGTGCAACTCACTCATATACTATGTACTACACTGTGCGTTTCTTATATTCTAAGTTTTTCAGTGCAACTCACTCATATACTATGTACTACACTGTGCGTTTCTTATATTCTAAATTTTTCAGTGCAACTCACTCATATACTATGTACTACAATGTGCGTTTCTTATATTCTAAGTTTTTCAGTGCAACTCACTCATATACTATGTACTACACTGTGCGTTTCTTATATTCTAAGTTTTTCAGTGCAACTCACTCATATACTATGTACTACACTGTGCGTTTCTTATATTCTAAGTTTTTCAGTGCAACTCACTCATATACTATGTACTACACTGTGCGTTTCTTATATTCTAAGTTTTTCAGTGCAACTCACTCATATACTATGTACTACACTGTGCGTTTCTTATATTCTAAGTTTTTCAGTGCAACTCACTCATATACTATGTACAACACTGTGCGTTTCTTATATTCTAAGTTTTTCAGTGCAACTCACTCATATACTATGTACTACACTGTGCGTTTCTTATATTCTAAGTTTTTCAGTGCAACTCACTCATATACTATGTACTACAATGTGCGTTTCTTATATTCTAAGTTTTTCAGTGCAACTCACTCATATACTATGTACTACACTGTGCGTTTCTTATATTCTAAGTTTTTCAGTGCAACTCACTCATATACTATGTACTACACTGTGCGTTTCTTATATTCTAAGTTTTTCAGTGCAACTCACTCATATACTATGTACTACACTGTGCATTTCGTGTAATGCTGGTTTTTCTGTAAATTCTAAGTTTTTCAGTGCAACTCACTCATATACTATGTACTACACTGTGCGTTTCTTATATTCTAAGTTTTTCAGTGCAACTCACTCATATACTATGTACTACACTGTGCGTTTCTTATATTCTAAGTTTTTCAGTGCAACTCACTCATATACTATGTACCACAATGTGCGTTTCTTATATTCTAAGTTTTTCAGTGCAACTCACTCATATACTATGTACTACACTGTGCGTTTCTTATATTCTAAGTTTTTCAGTGCAACTCACTCATATACTATGTACTACAATGTGCGTTTCTTATATTCTAAGTTTTTCAGTGCAACTCACTCATATACTATGTACTACACTGTGCGTTTCTTATATTCTAAGTTTTTCAGTGCAACTCACTCATATACTATGTACTACAATGTGCGTTTCTTATATTTTAAGTTTTTCAGTGCAACTCACTCATATACTATGTACTACACTGTGCGTTTCTTATATTCTAAGTTTTTCAGTGCAACTCACTCATATACTATGTACTACACTGTGCGTTTCTTATATTCTAAGTTTTTCAGTGCAACTCACTCATATACTATGTACTACACTGTGCGTTTCTTATATTCTAAGTTTTTCAGTGCAACTCACTCATATACTATGTACTACACTGTGCGTTTCTTATATTCTAAGTTTTTCAGTGCACCTCACTCATATACTATGTACTACACTGTGCGTTTCTTATATTCTAAGTTTTTCAGTGCAACTCACTCATATACTATGTACTACACTGTCCGTTTCTTATATTCTAATTTTTTCATTGCAACTCACTCATATACTATGTACTATACTGTGCGTTTCTTATATTCTTAGTTTTTCAGTGCAACTCACTCATATACTATGTACTACACTGTGCGTTTCTTATATTCTAAGTTTTTCAGTGCAACTCACTCATATACTATGTCCTACACTGTGCGTTTCTTATATTATAAGTTTTTCAGTGCAACTCACTCATATACTATGTACTACACTGTGCGTTTCTTATACTCTAAGTTTTTCAGTGCAACTCACTCATATACTATGTATTACACTGTGCGTTTCTTATATTCTAAGTTTTTCAGTGCAACTCACTCATATACTATGTACTACACTGTGCATTTCGTGTAATGCCGGTTTTTCAGTAAATTCTAAGTTTTTCAGTGCAACTCACTCATATACTATGTACTACACTATGCGTTTCTTATATTCTAAGTTTTTCAGTGCAACTCACTCATATACTATGTACTACACTGTGCGTTTCTTATATTCTAAGTTTTTCAGTGCAACTCACTCATATACTATGTACTACACTGTGCGTTTCTTATATTCTAAGTTTTTCAGTGCAACTCACTCATATACTATGTACTACACTGTGCGTTTCTTATATTCTAAGTTTTTCAGTGCAACTCACTCATATACTATGTACTACACTGTGCATTTCGTGTAATGCTGGTTTTTCTGTAAATTCTAAGTTTTTCAGTGCAACTCACTCATATACTATGTACTACACTGTGCGTTTCTTATATTCTAAGTTTTTCAGTGCAACTCACTCATATACTATGTACTACACTGTGCATTTCGTGTAATGCGGGTTTTTCAGTAAATTCTAAGTTTTCCAGTGCAACTCACTCATATACTATGTACTACACTGTGCGTTTCTTATATTCTAAGTTTTTCAGTGCAACTCACTCATATACTATGTACTACACTGTGCGTTTCTTATATTCTAAGTTTTTCAGTGCAACTCACTCATATACTATGTACTACCCTGTGCATTTCGTGTAATGCGGGTTTTTCAGTAAATTCTAAGTTTTTCAGTGCACCTCACTCATATACTATGTACTACACTGTCCGTTTCTTATATTCTAATTTTTTCATTGCAACTCACTCATATACTATGTACTATACTGTGCGTTTCTTATATTCTTAGTTTTTCAGTGCAACTCACTCATATACTATGTACTACACTGTGCGTTTCTTATATTCTAAGTTTTTCAGTGCAACTCACTCATATACTATGTACTACACTGTGCGTTTCTTATATTATAAGTTTTTCAGTGCAACTCACTCATATACTATGTACTACACTGTGCGTTTCTTATACTCTAAGTTTTTCAGTGCAACTCACTCATATACTATGTATTACACTGTGCGTTTCTTATATTCTAAGTTTTTCAGTGCAACTCACTCATATACTATGTACTACACTGTGCATTTCGTGTAATGCCGGTTTTTCAGTAAATTCTAAGTTTTTCAGTGCAACTCACTCATATACTATGTACTACACTATGCGTTTCTTATATTCTAAGTTTTTCAGTGCAACTCACTCATATACTATGTACTACACTGTGCGTTTCTTATATTCTAAGTTTTTCAGTGCAACTCACTCATATACTATGTACTACACTGTGCGTTTCTTATATTCTAAGTTTTTCAGTGCAACTCACTCATATACTATGTACTACACTGTGCATTTCGTGTAATGCTGGTTTTTCTGTAAATTCTAAGTTTTTCAGTGCAACTCACTCATATACTATGTACTACACTGTGCGTTTCTTATATTCTAAGTTTTTCAGTGCAACTCACTCATATACTATGTACTACACTGTGCATTTCGTGTAATGCGGGTTTTTCAGTAAATTCTAAGTTTTCCAGTGCAACTCACTCATATACTATGTACTACACTGTGCGTTTCTTATATTCTAAGTTTTTCAGTGCAACTCACTCATATACTATGTACTACACTGTGCGTTTCTTATATTCTAAGTTTTTCAGTGCAACTCACTCATATACTATGTACTACCCTGTGCATTTCGTGTAATGCGGGTTTTTCAGTAAATTCTAAGTTTTTCAGTGCACCTCACTCATATATTATGTACTACACTGTGCGTTTCTTATATTCTTAGTTTTTCAGTGCAACTCACTCATATACTATGTACTACACTGTGCGTTTCTTATATTCTAAGTTTTTCAGTGCAACTCACTCATATACTATGTACTACACTGTGCGTTTCTTATATTCTTAGTTTTTCAGTGCAACTCACTCATATACTATGTACTACACTGTGCGTTTCTTATATTCTAAGTTTTTCAGTGCAACTCACTCATATACTATGTACTACACTGTGCGTTTCTTATATTCTAAGTTTTTCAGTGCAACTCACTCATATACTATGTACTACACTGTTCGTTTCTTATATTCTAAGTTTTTCAGTGCAACTCACTCATATACTATGTACTACACTGTGCGTTTCTTATATTCTAAGTTTTTCAGTGCAACTCACTCATATACTATGTACTACACTGTGCATTTCGTGTAATGCTGGTTTTTCAGTAAATTCTAAGTTTTTCAGTGCAACTCACTCATATACTATGTACTACACTGTGCGTTTCTTATATTCTAAGTTTTTCAGTGCAACTCACTCATATACTATGTACTACACTGTGCGTTTCTTATATTCTAAGTTTTTCAGTGCAACTCACTCATATACTATGTACTACAATGTGCGTTTCTTATATTCTAAGTTTTTCAGTGCAACTCACTCATATACTATGTACTACACTGTGCGTTTCTTATATTCTAAGTTTTTCAGTGCAACTCACTCATATACTATGTACTACACTGTGCGTTTCTTATATTCTAAGTTTTTCAGTGCAACTCACTCATATACTATGTACTACACTGTGCGTTTCTTATATTCTAAGTTTTTCAGTGCAACTCACTCATATACTATGTACTACACTGTGCGTTTCTTATATTCTAAGTTTTTCAGTGCAACTCACTCATATACTATGTACAACACTGTGCGTTTCTTATATTCTAAGTTTTTCAGTGCACCTCACTCATATACTATGTACTACACTGTGCGTTTCTTATATTCTAAGTTTTTCAGTGCAACTCACTCATATACTATGTACTACACTGTCCGTTTCTTATATTCTAAGTTTTTCAGTGCAACTCACTCATATACTATGTACTATACTGTGCGTTTCTTATATTCTTAGTTTTTCAGTGCAACTCACTCATATACTATGTACTACACTGTGCGTTTCTTATATTCTAAGTTTTTCAGTGCAACTCACTCATATACTATGTACTACACTGTGCGTTTCTTATATTCTAAGTTTTTCAGTGCAACTCACTCATATACTATGTACTACACTGTGCGTTTCTTATACTCTAAGTTTTTCAGTGCAACTCACTCATATACTATGTATTACACTGTGCGTTTCTAATATTCTAAGTTTTTCAGTGCAACTCACTCATATACTATGTACTACACTATGCGTTTCTTATATTCTAAGTTTTTCAGTGCAACTCACTCATATACTATGTACTACACTGTGCGTTTCTTATATTCTAAGTTTTTCAGTGCAACTCACTCATATACTATGTACTACAATGTGCGTTTCTTATATTCTAAGTTTTTCAGTGCAACTCACTCATATACTATGTACTACACTGTGCGTTTCTTATATTCTAAGTTTTTCAGTGCAACTCACTCATATACTATGTACTACACTGTGCGTTTCTTATATTCTAAGTTTTTCAGTGCAACTCACTCATATACTATGTACTACACTGTGCATTTCGTGTAATGCTGGTTTTTCTGTAAATTCTAAGTTTTTCAGTGCAACTCACTCATATACTATGTACTACACTGTGCGTTTCTTATATTCTAAGTTTTTCAGTGCAACTCACTCATATACTATGTACTACACTGTGCGTTTCTTATATTCTAAGTTTTTCAGTGCAACTCACTCATATACTATGTACCACAATGTGCGTTTCTTATATTCTAAGTTTTTCAGTGCAACTCACTCATATACTATGTACTACACTGTGCGTTTATTATATTCTAAGTTTTTCAGTGCAACTCACTCATATACTATGTACTACACTGTGCGTTTCTTATATTCTAAGTTTTTCAGTGCAACTCACTCATATACTATGTACTACACTGTGCGTTTCTTATATTCTAAGTTTTTCAGTGCAACTCACTCATATACTATGTACTACAATGTGCGTTTCTTATATTCTAAGTTTTTCAGTGCAACTCACTCATATACTATGTACTACACTGTGCGTTTCTTATATTCTAAGTTTTTCAGTGCAACTCACTCATATACTATGTACTACACTGTGCGTTTCTTATATTCTAAGTTTTTCAGTGCAACTCACTCATATACTATGTACCACAATGTGCGTTTCTTATATTCTAAGTTTTTCAGTGCAACTCACTCATATACTATGTACTACACTGTGCGTTTCTTATATTCTAAGTTTTTCAGTGCACCTCACTCATATACTATGTACTACACTGTGCGTTTCTTATATTCTAAGTTTTTCAGTGCAACTCACTCATATACTATATACTACACTGTGCGTTTCTTATATTCTAATTTTTTCATTGCAACTCACTCATATACTATGTACTATACTGTGCGTTTCTTATATTCTTAGTTTTTCAGTGCAACTCACTCATATACTATGTACTACACTGTGCGTTTCTTATATTCTAAGTTTTTCAGTGCAACTCACTCATATACTATGTACTACACTGTGCGTTTCTTATATTCTAAGTTTTTCAGTGCAACTCACTCATATACTATGTACTACACTGTGCGTTTCTTATACTCTAAGTTTTTCAGTGCAACTCACTCATATACTATGTATTACACTGTGCGTTTCTTATATTCTAAGTTTTTCAGTGCAACTCACTCATATACTATGTACTACACTGTGCATTTCGTGTAATGCCGGTTTTTCAGTAAATTCTAAGTTTTTCAGTGCAACTCACTCATATACTATGTACTACACTATGCGTTTCTTATATTCTAAGTTTTTCAGTGCAACTCACTCATATACTATGTACTACACTGTGCGTTTCTTATATTCTAAGTTTTTCAGTGCAACTCACTCATATACTATGTACTACACTGTGCGTTTCTTATATTCTAAGTTTTTCAGTGCAACTCACTCATATACTATGTACTACACTGTGCATTTCGTGTAATGCTGGTTTTTCTGTAAATTCTAAGTTTTTCAGTGCAACTCACTCATATACTATGTACTACACTGTGCGTTTCTTATATTCTAAGTTTTTCAGTGCAACTCACTCATATACTATGTACTACACTGTGCGTTTCTTATATTCTAAATTTTTCAGTGCAACTCACTCATATACTATGTACTACAATGTGCGTTTCTTATATTCTAAGTTTTTCAGTGCAACTCACTCATATACTATGTACTACACTGTGCGTTTCTTATATTCTAAGTTTTTCAGTGCAACTCACTCATATACTATGTACTACACTGTGCGTTTCTTATATTCTAAGTTTTTCAGTGCAACTCACTCATATACTATGTACTACACTGTGCGTTTCTTATATTCTAAGTTTTTCAGTGCAACTCACTCATATACTATGTACTACACTGTGCGTTTCTTATATTCTAAGTTTTTCAGTGCAACTCACTCATATACTATGTACAACACTGTGCGTTTCTTATATTCTAAGTTTTTCAGTGCAACTCACTCATATACTATGTACTACACTGTGCGTTTCTTATATTCTAAGTTTTTCAGTGCAACTCACTCATATACTATGTACTACAATGTGCGTTTCTTATATTCTAAGTTTTTCAGTGCAACTCACTCATATACTATGTACTACACTGTGCGTTTCTTATATTCTAAGTTTTTCAGTGCAACTCACTCATATACTATGTACTACACTGTGCGTTTCTTATATTCTAAGTTTTTCAGTGCAACTCACTCATATACTATGTACTACACTGTGCATTTCGTGTAATGCTGGTTTTTCTGTAAATTCTAAGTTTTTCAGTGCAACTCACTCATATACTATGTACTACACTGTGCGTTTCTTATATTCTAAGTTTTTCAGTGCAACTCACTCATATACTATGTACTACACTGTGCGTTTCTTATATTCTAAGTTTTTCAGTGCAACTCACTCATATACTATGTACCACAATGTGCGTTTCTTATATTCTAAGTTTTTCAGTGCAACTCACTCATATACTATGTACTACACTGTGCGTTTCTTATATTCTAAGTTTTTCAGTGCAACTCACTCATATACTATGTACTACACTGTGCGTTTCTTATATTCTAAGTTTTTAAGTGCAACTCACTCATATACTATGTACTACACTGTGCGTTTCTTATATTCTAAGTTTTTCAGTGCAACTCACTCATATACTATGTACTACAATGTGCGTTTCTTATATTTTAAGTTTTTCAGTGCAACTCACTCATATACTATGTACTACACTGTGCGTTTCTTATATTCTAAGTTTTTCAGTGCAACTCACTCATATACTATGTACTACACTGTGCGTTTCTTATATTCTAAGTTTTTCAGTGCACCTCACTCATATACTATGTACTACACTGTGCGTTTCTTATATTCTAAGTTTTTCAGTGCAACTCACTCATATACTATGTACTACACTGTCCGTTTCTTATATTCTAATTTTTTCATTGCAACTCACTCATATACTATGTACTATACTGTGCGTTTCTTATATTCTTAGTTTTTCAGTGCAACTCACTCATATACTATGTACTACACTGTGCGTTTCTTATATTCTAAGTTTTTCAGTGCAACTCACTCATATACTATGTCCTACACTGTGCGTTTCTTATATTATAAGTTTTTCAGTGCAACTCACTCATATACTATGTACTACACTGTGCGTTTCTTATACTCTAAGTTTTTCAGTGCAACTCACTCATATACTATGTATTACACTGTGCGTTTCTTATATTCTAAGTTTTTCAGTGCAACTCACTCATATACTATGTACTACACTGTGCATTTCGTGTAATGCCGGTTTTTCAGTAAATTCTAAGTTTTTCAGTGCAACTCACTCATATACTATGTACTACACTATGCGTTTCTTATATTCTAAGTTTTTCAGTGCAACTCACTCATATACTATGTACTACACTGTGCGTTTCTTATATTCTAAGTTTTTCAGTGCAACTCACTCATATACTATGTACTACAATGTGCGTTTCTTATATTCTAAGTTTTTCAGTGCAACTCACTCATATACTATTACTACACTGTGCGTTTCTTATAATCTAAGTTTTTCAGTGCAACTCACTCATATACTATGTACTACACTGTGCATTTCGTGTAATGCTGGTTTTTCTGTAAATTCTAAGTTTTTCAGTGCAACTCACTCATATACTATGTACTACAATGTGCGTTTCTTATATTATAAGTTTTTCAGTGCAACTCACTCATATACTATGTACTACACTGTGCGTTTCTTATACTCTAAGTTTTTCAGTGCAACTCACTCATATACTATGTATTACACTGTGCGTTTCTTATATTCTAAGTTTTTCAGTGCAACTCACTCATATACTATGTACTACACTGTGCGTTTCTTATATTCTAAGTTTTTCAGTGCAACTCACTCATATACTATGTACTACACTGTGCATTTCGTGTAATGCTGGTTTTTCTGTAAATTCTAAGTTTTTCAGTGCAACTCACTCATATACTATGTACTACACTGTGCGTTTCTTATATTCTAAGTTTTTCAGTGCAACTCACTCATATACTATGTACTACACTGTGCGTTTCTTATATTCTAAGTTTTTCAGTGCAACTCACTCATATACTATGTACTACACTGTGCGTTTCTTATATTCTAAGTTTTTCAGTGCAACTCACTCATATACTATGTACTACACTGTGCGTTTCTTATATTCTAAGTTTTTCAGTGCAACTCACTCATATACTATGTACTACACTGTGCGTTTCTTATATTCTAAGTTTTTCAGTGCAACTCACTCATATACTATGTACTACACTGTGCGTTTCTTATATTCTAAGTTTTTCAGTGCAACTCACTCATATACTATGTACTACACTGTGCGTTTCTTATATTCTAAGTTTTTCAGTGCAACTCACTCATATACTATGTACTACACTGTGCATTTCGTGTAATGCTGGTTTTTCTGTAAATTCTAAGTTTTTCAGTGCAACTCACTCATATACTATGTACTACACTGTGCGTTTCTTATATTCTAAGTTTTTCAGTTCAACTCACTCATATACTATGTACTACACTGTGTGTTTCTTATATTCTAAGTTTTTCATTGCAACTCACTCATATACTATGTACCACAATGTGCGTTTCTTATATTCTAAGTTTTTCAGTGCAACTCACTCATATACTATGTACTACACTGTGCGTTTCTTATATTCTAAGTTTTTCAGTGCAACTCACTCATATACTATGTACTACACTGTGCGTTTCTTATATTCTAAGTTTTTCAGTGCAACTCACTCATATACTATGTACTACACTGTGCGTTTCTTATATTCTAAGTTTTTCAGTGCAACTCACTAATATACTATGTACAACACTGTGCGTTTCTTATATTCTAAGTTTTTCAGTGCACCTCACTCATATACTATGTACTACACTGTGCGTTTCTTATATTCTAAGTTTTTCAGTGCAACTCACTCATATACTATGTACTACACTCTCCGTTTCTTATATTCTAAGTTTTTCAGTGCAACTCACTCATATACTATGTACTATACTGTGCGTTTCTTATATTCTTAGTTTTTCAGTGCAACTCACTCATATACTATGTACTACACTGTGCGTTTCTTATATTCTAAGTTTTTCAGTGCAACTCACTCATATACTATGTACTACACTGTGCGTTTCTTATATTCTAAGTTTTTCAGTGCAACTCACTCATATACTATGTACTACACTGTGCGTTTCTTATACTCTAAGTTTTTCAGTGCAACTCACTCATATACTATGTATTACACTGTGCGTTTCTTATATTCTAAGTTTTTCAGTGCAACTCACTCATATACTATGTACTACACTATGCGTTTCTTATATTCTAAGTTTTTCAGTGCAACTCACTCATATACTATGTACTACACTGTGCGTTTCTTATATTCTAAGTTTTTCAGTGCAACTCACTCATATACTATGTACTACAATGTGCGTTTCTTATATTCTAAGTTTTTCAGTGCAACTCACTCATATACTATGTACTACACTGTGCGTTTCTTACATTCTAAGTTTTTCAGTGCAACTCACTCATATACTATGTACTACACTGTGCATTTCGTGTAATGCTGGTTTTTCTGTAAATTCTAAGTTTTTCAGTGCAACTCACTCATGTACTATGTACTACACTGTGCGTTTCTTATATTCTAAGTTTTTCAGTGCAACTCACTCATATACTATGTACTACACTGTGCGTTTCTTATATTCTAAGTGTTTCAGTGCAACTCACTCATATACTATGTACCACAATGTGCGTTTCTTATATTCTAAGTTTTTCAGTGCAACTCACTCATATACTATGTACTACACTGTGCGTTTCTTATATTCTAAGTTTTTCAGTGCAACTCACTCATATACTATGTACTACACTGTGCGTTTCTTATATTCTAAGTTTTTCAGTGCAACTCACTCATATACTATGTACTACACTGTGCGTTTCTTATATTCTAAGTTTTTCAGTGCAACTCACTCATATACTATGTACTACAATGTGCGTTTCTTATATTCTAAGTTTTTCAGTGCAACTCACTCATATACTATGTACTACACTGTGCGTTTCTTATATTCTAAGTTTTTCAGTGCAACTCACTCATATACTATGTACTACACTGTGCGTTTCTTATATTCTAAGTTTTTCAGTGCAACTCACTCATATACTATGTACTACACTGTGCGTTTCTTATATTCTAAGTTTTTCAGTGCACCTCACTCATATACTATGTACTACACTGTGCGTTTCTTATATTCTAAGTTTTTCAGTGCAACTCACTCATATACTATGTACTACACTGTCCGTTTCTTATATTCTAATTTTTTCATTGCAACTCACTCATATACTATGTACTATACTGTGCGTTTCTTATATTCTTAGTTTTTCAGTGCAACTCACTCATATACTATGTACTACACTGTGCGTTTCTTATATTCTAAGTTTTTCAGTGCAACTCACTCATATACTATGTACTACACTGTGCGTTTCTTATATTATAAGTTTTTCAGTGCAACTCACTCATATACTATGACCTACACTGTGCGTTTCTTATACTCTAAGTTTTTCAGTGCAACTCACTCATATACTATGTATTACACTGTGCGTTTCTTATATTCTAAGTTTTTCAGTGCAACTCACTCATATACTATGTACTACACTGTGCATTTCGTGTAATGCCGGTTTTTCAGTAAATTCTAAGTTTTTCAGTGCAACTCACTCATATACTATGTACTACACTATGCGTTTCTTATATTCTAAGTTTTTCAGTGCAACTCACTCATATACTATGTACTACACTGTGCGTTTCTTATATTCTAAGTTTTTCAGTGCAACTCACTCATATACTATGTACTACAATGTGCGTTTCTTATATTCTAAGTTTTTCAGTGCAACTCACTCATATACTATTACTACACTGTGCGTTTCTTATATTCTAAGTTTTTCAGTGCAACTCACTCATATACTATGTACTACACTGTGCGTTTCTTATATTCTAAGTTTTTCAGTGCAACTCACTCATATACTATGTACTACACTGTGCATTTCGTGTAATGCTGGTTTTTCTGTAAATTCTAAGTTTTTCAGTGCAACTCACTCATATACTATGTACTACACTGTGCGTTTCTTATATTCTAAGTTTTTCAGTGCAACTCACTCATATACTATGTACTACATTGTGCGTTTCTTATATTCTAAGTTTTTCAGTGCAACTCACTCATATACTATGTACTACACTGTGCGTTTCTTATATTCTAAGTTTTTCAGTGCAACTCACTCATATACTATGTACTACACTGTGCGTTTCTTATATTCTAAGTTTTTCAGTGCAACTCACTCATATACTATGTACTACACTGTGCGTTTCTTATATTCTAAGTTTTTCAGTGCAACTCACTCATATACTATGTACTACACTGTGCGTTTCTTATATTCTAAGTTTTTCAGTGCAACTCACTCATATACTATGTACTACACTGTGCGTTTCTTATATTCTAAGTTTTTCAGTGCAACTCACTCATATACTATGTACTACACTGTGCATTTCGTGTAATGCTGGTTTTTCTGTAAATTCTAAGTTTTTCAGTGCAACTCACTCATATACTATGTACTACACTGTGCGTTTCTTATATTCTAAGTTTTTCAGTGCAACTCACTCATATACTATGTACTACACTGTGTGTTTCTTATATTCTAAGTTTTTCATTGCAACTCACTCATATACTATGTACCACAATGTGCGTTTCTTATATTCTAAGTTTTTCAGTGCAACTCACTCATATACTATGTACTACACTGTGCGTTTCTTATATTCTAAGTTTTTCAGTGCAACTCACTCATATACTATGTACTACACTGTGCGTTTCTTATATTCTAAGTTTTTCAGTGCAACTCACTCATATACTATGTACTACACTGTGCGTTTCTTATATTCTAAGTTTTTCAGTGCAACTCACTCATATACTATGTACTACAATGTGCGTTTCTTATATTCTAAGTTTTTCAGTGCAACTCACTCATATACTATGTACTACACTGTGCGTTTCTTATATTCTAAGTTTTTCAGTGCAACTCACTCATATACTATGTACTACACTGTGCGTTTCTTATATTCTAAGTTTTTCAGTGCAACTCACTCATATACTATGTACTACACTGTGCGTTTCTTATATTCTAAGTTTTTCAGTGCAACTCACTCATATACTATGTACTACACTGTGCGTTTCTTATATTCTAAGTTTTTCAGTGCACCTCACTCATATACTATGTACTACACTGTGCGTTTCTTATATTCTAAGTTTTTCAGTGCAACTCACTCATATACTATGTACTACACTGTCCGTTTCTTATATTCTAATTTTTTCATTGCAACTCACTCATATACTATGTACTATACTGTGCGTTTCTTATATTCTTAGTTTTTCAGTGCAACTCACTCATATACTATGTACTACACTGTGCGTTTCTTATATTCTAAGTTTTTCAGTGCAACTCACTCATATACTATGTACTACATTGTGCGTTTCTTATATTCTAAGTTTTTCAGTGCAACTCACTCATATACTATGTACTACACTGTGCGTTTCTTATATTCTAAGTTTTTCAGTGCAACTCACTCATATACTATGTACTACACTGTGCGTTTCTTATATTCTAAGTTTTTCAGTGCAACTCACTCATATACTATGTACTACACTGTGCGTTTCTTATATTCTAAGTTTTTCAGTGCAACTCACTCATATACTATGTACTACACTGTGCGTTTCTCATATTCTAAGTTTTTCAGTGCAACTCACTCATATACTATGTACTACACTGTGCGTTTCTTATATTCTAAGTTTTTCAGTGCAACTCACTCATATACTATGTACTACACTGTGCATTTCGTGTAATGCTGGTTTTTCTGTAAATTCTAAGTTTTTCAGTGCAACTCACTCATATACTATGTACTACACTGTGCGTTTCTTATATTCTAAGTTTTTCAGTGCAACTCACTCATATACTATGTACTACACTGTGCGTTTCTTATATTCTAAGTTTTTCAGTGCAACTCACTCATATACTATGTACTACACTGTGCGTTTCTTATATTCTAAGTTTTTCAGTGCAACTCACTCATATACTATGTACTACACTGTGCGTTTCTTATATTCTAAGTTTTTCCGTGCAACTCACTCATATACTATGTACTACACTGTGCGTTTCTTATATTCTAAGTTTTTCAGTGCAACTCACTCATATACTATGTACTACAATGTGCGTTTCTTATATTCTAAGTTTTTCAGTGCAACTCACTCATATACTATGTACTACACTGTGCGTTTCTTATATTCTAAGTTTTTCAGTGCAACTCACTCATATACTACGTACTACACTGTGCGTTTCTTATATTCTAAGTTTTTCAGTGCAACTCACTCATATACTATGTACTACACTGTGCGTTTCTTATATTCTAAGTTTTTCAGTGCAACTCACTCATATACTATGTACTACACTGTGCGTTTCTTATATTCTAAGTTTTTCAGTGCACCTCACTCATATACTATGTACTACACTGTGCGTTTCTTATATTCTAAGTTTTTCAGTGCAACTCACTCATATACTATGTACTACACTGTCCGTTTCTTATATTCTAATTTTTTCATTGCAACTCACTCATATACTATGTACTATACTGTGCGTTTCTTATATTCTTAGTTTTTCAGTGCAACTCACTCATATACTATGTACTACACTGTGCGTTTCTTATATTCTAAGTTTTTCAGTGCAACTCACTCATATACTATGTACTACACTGTGCGTTTCTTATATTCTAAGTTTTTCAGTGCAACTCACTCATATACTATGTACTACACTGTGCGTTTCTTATATTCTAAGTTTTTCAGTGCACCTCACTCATATACTATGTACTACACTGTGCGTTTCTTATATTCTAAGTTTTTCAGTGCAACTCATTCATATACTATGTACTACACTGTGCGTTTCTTATATTCTAAGTTTTTCAGTGCAACTCACTCATATACTATGTACTACACTGTGCGTTTCTTATATTCTAAGTTTTTCAGTGCAACTCACTCATATACTATGTACTACACTGTGCATTTCGTGTAATGCTGGTTTTTCTGTAAATTCTAAGTTTTTCAGTGCAACTCACTCATATACTATGTACTACACTGTGCGTTTCTTATATTCTAAGTTTTTCAGTGCAACTCACTCATATACTATGTACTACACTGTGCGCTTCTTATATTCTAAGTTTTTCAGTGCAACTCACTCATATACTATGTACTACACTGTGCGTTTCTTATATTCTAAGTTTTTCAGTGCAACTCACTCATATACTATGTACTACACTGTGCGTTTCTTATATTCTAAGTTTTTCAGTGCAACTCACTCATATACTATGTACTACACTGTGCGTTTCTTATATTCTAAGTTTTTCAGTGCAACTCACTCATATACTATGTACTATACTGTGCGTTTCTTATATTCTTAGTTTTTCAGTGCAACTCACTCATATACTATGTACTACACTGTGCGTTTCTTATATTCTAAGTTTTTCAGTGCAACTCACTCATATACTATGTACTACACTGTGCGTTTCTTATATTCTAAGTTTTTCAGTGCAACTCACTCATATACTATGTACTACAATGTGCGTTTCTTATATTCTAAGTTTTTCAGTGCAACTCACTCATATACTATGTACAACACTGTGCGTTTCTTATATTCTAAGTTTTTCAGTGCAACTCACTCATATACTATGTACTACACTGTGCGTTTCTTATATTCTTAGTTTTTCAGTGCAACTCACTCATATACTATGTACTACACTGTGCGTTTCTTATATTCTAAGTTTTTCAGTGCAACTCACTCATATACTATGTACTACACTGTGCGTTTCTTATATTCTAAGTTTTTCAGTGCAACTCACTCATATACTATGTACTACACTGTGCGTTTCTTATATTCTAAGTTTTTCAGTGCAACTCACTCATATACTATGTACTACACTGTGCGTTTCTTATATTCTAAGTTTTTCAGTGCAACTCACTCATATACTATGTACTACACTGTGCATTTCGTGTAATGCTGGTTTTTCTGTAAATTCTAAGTTTTTAAGTGCAACTCACTCATATACTATGTACTACACTGTGCGTTTCTTATATTCTAAGTTTTTCAGTGCAACTCACTCATATACTATGTACTACACTGTGCGTTTCTTATATTCTAAGTTTTTCAGTGCAACTCACTCATATACTATGTACTACAATGTGCGTTTCTTATATTCTAAGTTTTTCAGTGCAACTCACTCATATACTATGTACTACACTGTGCGTTTCTTATATTCTAAGTTTTTCAGTGCAACTCACTCATATACTATGTACTACACTGTGCGTTTCTTATATTCTAAGTTTTTCAGTGCAACTCACTCATATACTATGTACTATACTGTGCGTTTCTTATATTCTAAGTTTTTCAGTGCAACTCACTCATATACTATGTACTACACTGTGCGTTTCTTATATTCTAAGTTTTTCAGTGCAACTCACTCATATACTATGTACTACACTGTGCGTTTCTTATATTCTAAGTTTTTCAGTGCAACTCACTCATATACTATGTACTATACTGTGCGTTTCTTATATTCTTAGTTTTTCAGTGCAACTCACTCATATACTATGTACTACACTGTGCGTTTCTTATATTCTAAGTTTTTCAGTGCAACTCACTCATATACTATGTACTACACTGTGCGTTTCTTATATTCTAAGTTTTTCAGTGCAACTCACTCATATACTATGTACTACAATGTGCGTTTCTTATATTCTAAGTTTTTCATTGCAACTCACTCATTTACTATGTACAACACTGTGCGTTTCTTATATTCTAAGTTTTTCAGTGCAATTCACTCATATACTATGTACTACAATGTGAGTTTCTTATATTCTTAGTTTTTCAGTGCAACTCACTCATATACTATGTACTACACTGTGCGTGTCTTATATTCTAAGTTTTTCAGTGCAACTCACTCATATACTATGTACTACACTGTGCGTTTCTTATATTTTAAGTTTTTCAGTGCAACTCACTCATATACTATGTACTACACTGTGCGTTTCTTATATTCTAAGTTTTTCAGTGCAACTCACTCATATACTATGTACTACACTGTGCGTTTCTTATATTCTAAGTTTTTCAGTGCAACTCACTCATATACTATGTACTACACTGTGCATTTCGTGTAATGCTGGTTTTTCTGTAAATTCTAAGTTTTTCAGTGCAACTCACTCATATACTATGTACTACACTGTGCGTTTCTTATATTCTAAGTTTTTCAGTGCAACTCACTCATATACTATGTACTACACTGTGCGTTTCTTATATTCTTAGTTTTTCAGTGCAACTCACTCATATACTATGTACTACACTGTGCGTTTCTTATAGTCTAAGTTTTTCAGTGCAACTCACTCATATACTATGTACTACACTGTGCGTTTCTTATATTCTAAGTTTTTCACTGCAACTCACTCATATACTATGTACTACACTGTGCGTTTCTTATATTCTAAGTTTTTCAGTGCAACTCACTCATATACTATGTACTACACTGTGCATTTCGTGTAATGCTGGTTTTTCTGTAAATTCTAAGTTTTTCAGTGCAACTCACTCATATACTATGTACTACACTGTGCGTTTCTTATATTCTAAGTTTTTCAGTGCAACTCACTCATATACTATGTACTACACTGTGCGTTTCTTATATTCTAAGTTTTTCAGTGCAACTCACTCATATACTATGTACTAATATGTGCGTTTCTTATATTCTAAGTTTTTCAGTGCAACTCACTCATATACTATGTACTACACTGTGCGTTTCTTATATTCTAAGTTTTTCAGTGCAACTCACTCATATACTATGTACTACACTGTGCGTTTCTTATATTCTAAGTTTTTCAGTGCAACTCACTCATATACTATGTACTACACTGTGCGTTTCTTATATTCTAAGTTTTTCAGTGCAACTCACTCATATACTATGTACTACACTGTGCGTTTCTTATATTCTAAGTTTTTCAGTGCAACTCACTCATATACTATGTACTACACTGTGCGTTTCTTATATTCTAAGTTTTTCAGTGCACCTCACTCATATACTATGTACTACACTGTGCGTTTCTTATATTCTAAGTTTTTCAGTGCAACTCACTCATATACTATGTACTACACTGTGCGTTTCTTATAAGTTTTTCAGTGCAACTCACTCATATACTATGTACTACACTGTGCGTTTCTTATATTCTAAGTTTTTCAGTGCAACTCACTCATATACTATGTACTACACTGTGCATTTCGTGTAATGCTGGTTTTTCTGTAAATTCTAAGTTTTTCGGTGCAACTCACTCATATACTATGTACTACACTGTGCGTTTCTTATATTCTAAGTTTTTCAGTGCAACTCACTCATATACTATGTACTACACTGTGCGTTTCTTATATTCTAAGTTTTTCAGTGCAACTCACTCATATACTATGTACTACACTGTGCGTTTCTTATATTCTAAGTTTTTCAGTGCAACTCACTCATATACTATGTACTACACTGTGCGTTTCTTATATTCTAAGTTTTTCAGTGCAACTCACTCATATACTATGTACTACACTGTGCGTTTCTTATATTCTAAGTTTTTCAGTGCAACTCACTCATATACTATGTACTATACTGTGCGTTTCTTATATTCTTAGTTTTTCAGTGCAACTCACTCATATACTATGTACTACACTGTGCGTTTCTTATATTCTAAGTTTTTCAGTGCAACTCACTCATATACTATGTACTACACTGTGCGTTTCTTATATTCTTAGTTTTTCAGTGCAACTCACTCATATACTATGTACTACACTGTGCGTTTCTTATAGTCTAAGTTTTTCAGTGCAACTCACTCATATACTATGTACTACACTGTGCGTTTCTTATATTCTAAGTTTTTCACTGCAACTCACTCATATACTATGTACTACACTGTGCGTTTCTTATATTCTAAGTTTTTCAGTGCAACTCACTCATATACTATGTACTACAATGTGCGTTTCTTATATTCTAAGTTTTTCAGTGCAACTCACTCATATACTATGTACTACACTGTGCGTTTCTTATATTCTAAGTTTTTCAGTGCATCACTCATATACTATATACTACACTGTGCGTTTCTTATATTCTAAGTTTTTCAGTGCAACTCACTCATATACTATGTACTACACTGTGCGTTTCTTATATTCTAAGTTTTTCAGTGCAACTCACTCATATACTATGTACTACACTGTGCGTTTCTTATATTCTAAGTTTTTCAGTGCAACTCACTCATATACTATGTACTACAATGTGCGTTTCTTATATTCTAAGTTTTTCAGTGCAACTCACTCATATACTATGTACAACACTGTGCGTTTCTTATATTCTAAGTTTTTCAGTGCAACTCACTCATATACTATGTACTACACTGTGCGTTTCTTATATTCTTAGTTTTTCAGTGCAACTCACTCATATACTATGTACTACACTGTGCGTTTCTTATATTCTAAGTTTTTCAGTGCAACTCACTCATATACTATGTACTACACTGTGCGTTTCTTATATTCTAAGTTTTTCAGTGCAACTCACTCATATACTATGTACTACACTGTGCGTTTCTTATATTCTAAGTTTTTCAGTGCAACTCACTCATATACTATGTACTACACTGTGCGTTTCTTATATTTAAGTTTTTCAGTGCAACTCACTCATATACTATGTACTACACTGTGCATTTCGTGTAATGCTGGTTTTTCTGTAAATTCTAAGTTTTTAAGTGCAACTCACTCATATACTATGTACTACACTGTGCGTTTCTTATATTCTAAGTTTTTCAGTGCAACTCACTCATATACTATGTACTACACTGTGCGTTTCTTATATTCTAAGTTTTTCAGTGCAACTCACTCATATACTATGTACTACAATGTGCGTTTCTTATATTCTAAGTTTTTCAGTGCAACTCACTCATATACTATGTACTACACTGTGCGTTTCTTATATTCTAAGTTTTTCAGTGCAACTCACTCATATACTATGTACTACACTGTGCGTTTCTTATATTCTAAGTTTTTCAGTGCAACTCACTCATATACTATGTACTATACTGTGCGTTTCTTATATTCTAAGTTTTTCAGTGCAACTCACTCATATACTATGTACTACACTGTGCGTTTCTTATATTCTAAGTTTTTCAGTGCAACTCACTCATATACTATGTACTACACTGTGCGTTTCTTATATTCTAAGTTTTTCAGTGCAACTCACTCATATACTATGTACTATACTGTGCGTTTCTTATATTCTTAGTTTTTCAGTGCAACTCACTCATATACTATGTACTACACTGTGCGTTTCTTATATTCTAAGTTTTTCAGTGCAACTCACTCATATACTATGTACTACACTGTGCGTTTCTTATATTCTAAGTTTTTCAGTGCAACTCACTCATATACTATGTACTACAATGTGCGTTTCTTATATTCTAAGTTTTTCATTGCAACTCACTCATTTACTATGTACAACACTGTGCGTTTCTTATATTCTAAGTTTTTCAGTGCAATTCACTCATATACTATGTACTACAATGTGAGTTTCTTATATTCTTAGTTTTTCAGTGCAACTCACTCATATACTATGTACTACACTGTGCGTGTCTTATATTCTAAGTTTTTCAGTGCAACTCACTCATATACTATGTACTACACTGTGCGTTTCTTATATTTTAAGTTTTTCAGTGCAACTCACTCATATACTATGTACTACACTGTGCGTTTCTTATATTCTAAGTTTTTCAGTGCAACTCACTCATATACTATGTACTACACTGTGCGTTTCTTATATTCTAAGTTTTTCAGTGCAACTCACTCATATACTATGTACTACACTGTGCATTTCGTGTAATGCTGGTTTTTCTGTAAATTCTAAGTTTTTCAGTGCAACTCACTCATATACTATGTACTACACTGTGCGTTTCTTATATTCTAAGTTTTTCAGTGCAACTCACTCATATACTATGTACTACACTGTGCGTTTCTTATATTCTTAGTTTTTCAGTGCAACTCACTCATATACTATGTACTACACTGTGCGTTTCTTATAGTCTAAGTTTTTCAGTGCAACTCACTCATATACTATGTACTACACTGTGCGTTTCTTATATTCTAAGTTTTTCACTGCAACTCACTCATATACTATGTACTACACTGTGCGTTTCTTATATTCTAAGTTTTTCAGTGCAACTCACTCATATACTATGTACTACACTGTGCGTTTCTTATATTCTAAGTTTTTCAGTGCAACTCACTCATATACTATGTACTACACTGTGCGTTTCTTATATTCTAAGTTTTTCAGTGCAACTCACTCATATACTATGTACTACACTGTGCGTTTCTTATATTCTAAGTTTTTCAGTGCACCTCACTCATATACTATGTACTACACTGTGCGTTTCTTATATTCTAAGTTTTTCAGTGCAACTCACTCATATACTATGTACTACACTGTGCGTTTCTTATATTCTAAGTTTTTCAGTGCAACTCACTCATATACTATGTACTACACTGTGCGTTTCTTATATTCTAAGTTTTTCAGTGCAACTCACTCATATACTATGTACTACACTGTGCATTTCGTGTAATGCTGGTTTTTCTGTAAATTCTAAGTTTTTCAGTGCAACTCACTCATATACTATGTACTACACTGTGCGTTTCTTATATTCTAAGTTTTTCAGTGCAACTCACTCATATACTATGTACTACAACTGTGCGTTTCTTATATTCTAAGTTTTTCAGTGCAACTCACTCATATACTATGTACTACACTGTGCGTTTCTTATATTCTAAGTTTTTCAGTGCAACTCACTCATATACTATGTTCTACACTGTGCGTTTCTTATATTCTAAGTTTTTCAGTGCAACTCACTCATATACTATGTACTACACTGTGCGTTTCTTATATTCTAAGTTTTTCAGTGCAACTCACTCATATACTATGTACTATACTGTGCGTTTCTTATATTCTTAGTTTTTCAGTGCAACTCACTCATATACTATGTACTACACTGTGCGTTTCTTATATTCTAAGTTTTTCAGTGCAACTCACTAATATACTATGTACTACACTGTGCGTTTCTTATATTCTTAGTTTTTCAGTGCAACTCACTCATATACTATGTACTACACTGTGCGTTTCTTATAGTCTAAGTTTTTCAGTGCAACTCACTCATATACTATGTACTACACTGTGCGTTTCTTATATTCTAAGTTTTTCACTGCAACTCACTCATATACTATGTACTACACTGTGCGTTTCTTATATTCTAAGTTTTTCAGTGCAACTCACTCATATACTATGTACTACAATGTGCGTTTCTTATATTCTAAGTTTTTCAGTGCAACTCACTCATATACTATGTACTACACTGTGCGTTTCTTATATTCTAAGTTTTTCAGTGCATCACTCATATACTATATACTACACTGTGCGTTTCTTATATTCTAAGTTTTTCAGTGCAACTCACTCATATACTATGTACTACACTGTGCGTTTCTTATATTCTAAGTTTTTCAGTGCAACTCACTCATATACTATGTACTACACTGTGCGTTTCTTATATTCTAAGTTTTTCAGTGCACCTCACTCATATACTATGTAGTACACTGTGCGTTTCTTATATTCTAAGTTTTTCAGTGCAACTCACTCATATACTATGTACTACACTGTGTGTTTCTTATATTCTAAGTTTTTCAGTGCAACTCACTCATATACTATGTACTACACTGTGCATTTCGTGTAATGCTGGTTTTTCTGTAAATTCTAAGTTTTTCAGTGCAACTCACTCATATACTATGTACTACACTGTGCGTTTCTTATATTCTAAGTTTTTCAGTGCAACTCACTCATATACTATGTACTACACTGTGCGTTTCTTATATTCTAAGTTTTTCAGTGCAACTCACTCATATACTATGTACTACAATGTGCGTTTCTTATATTCTAAGTTTTTCAGTGCAACTCACTCATATACTATGTACTACACTGTGCGTTTCTTATATTCTAAGTTTTTCAGTGCAACTCACTCATATACTATGTACTACACTGTGCATTTCGTGTAATGCTGGTTTTTCTGTAAATTCTAAGTTTTTCAGTGCAACTCACTCATATACTATGTACTACACTGTGCGTTTCTTATATTCTAAGTTTTTCAGTGCAACTCACTCATATACTATGTACTACACTGTGCGTTTCTTATATTCTAAGTTTTTCAGTGCAACTCACTCATATACTATGTACTACAATGTGCGTTTCTTATATTCTAAGTTTTTCAGTGCAACTCACTCATATACTATGAACTACACTGTGCGTTTCTTATATTCTAAGTTTTTCAGTGCAACTCACTCATATACTATGTACTACACTGTGCGTTTCTTATATTCTAAGTTTTTCAGTGCAACTCACTCATATACTATGTACTATACTGTGCGTTTCTTATATTCTAAGTTTTTCAGTGCAACTCACTCATATACTATGTACTACACTGTGCGTTTCTTATATTCTAAGTTTTTCAGTGCAACTCACTCATATACTATGTACTACACTGTGCGTTTCTTATATTCTAAGTTTTTCAGTGCAACTCACTCATATACTATGTACTACACTGTGCGTTTCTTATATTCTAAGTTTTTCAGTGCAACTCACTCATATACTATGTACTACACTGTGCGTTTCTTATATTCTAAGTTTTTCAGTGCAACTCACTCATATACTATGTACTACACTGTGCATTTCGTGTAATGCTCGTTTTTCTGTAAATTCTAAGTTTTTCAGTGCAACTCACTCATATACTATGTACTACACTGTGCGTTTCTTATATTCTAAGTTTTTCAGTGCAACTCACTCATATACTATGTACTACACTGTGCGTTTCTTATATTCTAAGTTTTTCAGTGCAACTCACTCATATACTATGTACTACAATGTGCGTTTCTTATATTCTAAGTTTTTCAGTGCAACTCACTCATATACTATGTACTACACTGTGCCTTTCTTATATTCTAAGTTTTTCAGTGCAACTCACTCATATACTATGTACTACACTGTGCGCTTCTTATATTCTAAGTTTTTCAGTGCAACTCACTCATATACTATGTACTATACTGTGCGTTTCTTATATTCTAAGTTTTTCAGTGCAACTCACTCATATACTATGTACTACACTGTGCGTTTCTTATATTCTAATTTTTTCAGTGCAACTCACTCATATACTATGTACTACACTGTGCGTTTCTTATATTTTAAGTTTTTCAGTGCAACTCACTCATATACTATGTACTATACTGTGCGTTTCTTATATTCTTAGTTTTTCAGTGCAACTCACTCATATACTATGTACTACACTGTGCGTTTCTTATATTCTAAGTTTTTCAGTGCAACTCACTCATATACTATGTACTACACTGTGCGTTTCTTATATTCTAAGTTTTTCAGTGCAACTCACTCATATACTATGTACTACACTGTGTGTTTCTTATATTCTAAGTTTTTCAGTGCAACTCACTCATATACTATGTACTACACTGTGCATTTCGTGTAATGCTGGTTTTTCTGTAAATTCTAAGTTTTTCAGTGCAACTCACTCATATACTATGTACTACACTGTGCGTTTCTTATATTTTAAGTTTTTCAGTGCAACTCACTCATATAATATGTACTACACTGTGCGTTTCTTATATTCTAAGTTTTTCAGTGCAACTCACTCATATACTATGTACTACAATGTGCGTTTCTTATATTCTAAGTTTTTCAGTGCAACTCACTCATATACTATGTACTACACTGTGCGTTTCTTATATTCTAAGTTTTTCAGTGCAACTCACTCATATACTATGTACTACACTGTGCGTTTCTTATATTCTAAGTTTTTCAGTGCAACTCACTCATATACTATGTACTACACTGTGCGTTTCTTATATTCTAAGTTTTTCAGTGCAACTCACTCATATACTATGTACTACACTGTGCGTTTCTTATATTCTAAGTTTTTCAGTGCAACTCACTCATATACTATGTACTATACTGTGCGTTTCTTATATTCTTAGTTTTTCAGTGCAACTCACTCATATACTATGTACTACACTGTGCGTTTCTTATATTCTAAGTTTTTCAGTGCAACTCACTCATATACTATGTACTACACTGTGCGTTTCTTATATTCTAAGTTTTTCAGTGCAACTCACTCATATACTATGTACTACACTGTGCGTTTCTTATATTCTAAGTTTTTAAGTGCAACTCACTCATATACTATGTACTACACTGTGCATTTCGTGTAATGCTGGTTTTTCTGTAAATTCTAAGTTTTTCAGTGCAACTCACTCATATACTATGTACTACACTGTGCGTTTCTTATATTCTAAGTTTTTCAGTGCAACTCACTCATATACTATGTACTACAATGTGCGTTTCTTATATTCTAAGTTTTTCAGTGCAACTCACTCATATACTATGTACTACACTGTGCGTTTCTTATATTCTAAGTTTTTCAGTGCAACTCACTCATATACTATGTACTACACTGTGCGTTTCTTATATTCTAAGTTTTTCAGTGCAACTCACTCATATAATATGTACTATACTGTGCGTTTCTTATATTCTAAGTTTTTCAGTGCAACTCACTCATATACTATGTACTACACTGTGCGTTTCTTATATTCTAAGTTTTTCAGTGCAACTCACTCATATACTATGTACTACAATGTGCGTTTCTTATATTCTAAGTTTTTCAGTGCAACTCACTCATATACTATGTACTACACTGTGCGTTTCTTATATTCTAAGTTTTTCAGTGCAACTCACTCATATACTATGTACTACACTGTGCGTTTCTTATATTCTAAGTTTTTCAGTGCAACTCACTCATATACTATGTACTACACTGTGCATTTCGTGTAATGCTGGTTTTTCTGTAAATTCTAAGTTTTTCAGTGCAACTCACTCATATACTATGTACTACACTGTGCGTTTCTTATATTCTAAGTTTTTCAGTGCAACTCACTCATATACTATGTACTACACTGTGCGTTTCTTATATTCTAAGTTTTTCAGTGCAACTCACTCATATACTATGTACTACAATGTGCGTTTCTTATATTCTAAGTTTTTCAGTGCAACTCACTCATATACTATGTACTACACTGTGCGTTTCTTATATTCTAAGTTTTTCAGTGCAACTCACTCATATACTATGTACTACACTGTGCGTTTCTTATATTCTAAGTTTTTCAGTGCAACTCACTCATATACTATGTACTATACTGTGCGTTTCTTATATTCTAAGTTTTTCAGTGCAACTCACTCATATACTATGTACTACACTGTGCGTTTCTTATATTCTAAGTTTTTCAGTGCAACTCACTCATATACTATGTACTACACTGTGCGTTTCTTATATTCTAAGTTTTTCAGTGCAACTCACTCATATACTATGTACTATACTGTGCGTTTCTTATATTCTTAGTTTTTCAGTGCAACTCACTCATATACTATGTACTACACTGTGCGTTTCTTATATTCTAAGTTTTTCAGTGCAACTCACTCATATACTATGTACTACACTGTGCGTTTCTTATATTCTAAGTTTTTCAGTGCAACTCACTCATATACTATGTACTACAATGTGCGTTTCTTATATTCTAAGTTTTTCATTGCAACTCACTCATATACTATGTACTACACTGTGCGTTTCTTATATTCTAAGTTTTTCAGTGCAACTCACTCATATACTATGTACTACACTGTGCGTTTCTTATATTCTAAGTTTTTCAGTGCAACTCACTCATATACTATGTACTACACTGTGCGTTTCTTATATTCTAAGTTTTTCAGTGCAACTCACTCATATACTATGTACTACACTGTGCGTTTCTTATATTTTAAGTTTTTCAGTGCAACTCACTCATATACTATGTACTACACTGTGCGTTTCTTATATTCTAAGTTTTTCAGTGCAATTCACTCATATACTATGTACTACACTGTGCGTTTCTTATATTCTAAGTTTTTCAGTGCAACTCACTCATATACTATGTACTACACTGTGCATTTCGAGTAATGCTGGTTTTTCTGTAAATTCTAAGTTTTTCAGTGCAACTCACTCATATACTATGTACTACACTGTGCGTTTCTTATATTCTAAGTTTTTCAGTGCAACTCACTCATATACTATGTACTACACTGTGCGTTTCTTATATTCTAATTTTTTCAGTGCAACTCACTCATATACTATGTACTACACTGTGCGTTTCTTATATTCTAAGTTTTTCAGTGCAACTCACTCATATACTATGTACTACACTGTGCATTTCGTGTAATGCTGGTTTTTCTGTAAATTCTAAGTTTTTCAGTGCAACTCACTCATATACTATGTACTACACTGTGCGTTTCTTATATTCTAAGTTTTTCAGTGCAACTCACTCATATACTATGTACTACACTGTGCGTTTCTTATATTCTAAGTTTTTCAGTGCAACTCACTCATATACTATGTACTACAATGTGCGTTTCTTATATTCTAAGTTTTTCAGTGCAACTCACTCATATACTATGTACTACACTGTGCGTTTCTTATATTCTAAGTTTTTCAGTGCAACTCACTCATATACTATGTACTACACTGTGCGTTTCTTATATTCTAAGTTTTTCAGTGCAACTCACTCATATACTATGTACTACACTGTGTGTTTCTTATATTCTAAGTTTTTCAGTGCAACTCACTCATATACTATGTACTACACTGTGCATTTCGTGTAATGCTGGTTTTTCTGTAAATTCTAAGTTTTTCAGTGCAACTCACTCATATACTATGTACTACACTGTGCGTTTCTTATATTTTAAGTTTTTCAGTGCAACTCACTCATATAATATGTACTACACTGTGCGTTTCTTATATTCTAAGTTTTTCAGTGCAACTCACTCATATACTATGTACTACAATGTGCGTTTCTTATATTCTAAGTTTTTCAGTGCAACTCACTCATATACTATGTACTACACTGTGCGTTTCTTATATTCTAAGTTTTTCAGTGCAACTCACTCATATACTATGTACTACACTGTGCGTTTCTTATATTCTAAGTTTTTCAGTGCAACTCACTCATATACTATGTACTACACTGTGCGTTTCTTATATTCTAAGTTTTTCAGTGCAACTCACTCATATACTATGTACTACACTGTGCGTTTCTTATATTCTAAGTTTTTCAGTGCAACTCACTCATATACTATGTACTATACTGTGCGTTTCTTATATTCTTAGTTTTTCAGTGCAACTCACTCATATACTATGTACTACACTGTGCGTTTCTTATATTCTAAGTTTTTCAGTGCAACTCACTCATATACTATGTACTACACTGTGCGTTTCTTATATTCTAAGTTTTTCAGTGCAACTCACTCATATACTATGTACTACACTGTGCGTTTCTTATATTCTAAGTTTTTAAGTGCAACTCACTCATATACTATGTACTACACTGTGCATTTCGTGTAATGCTGGTTTTTCTGTAAATTCTAAGTTTTTCAGTGCAACTCACTCATATACTATGTACTACACTGTGCGTTTCTTATATTCTAAGTTTTTCAGTGCAACTCACTCATATACTATGTACTACAATGTGCGTTTCTTATATTCTAAGTTTTTCAGTGCAACTCACTCATATACTATGTACTACACTGTGCGTTTCTTATATTCTAAGTTTTTCAGTGCAACTCACTCATATACTATGTACTACACTGTGCGTTTCTTATATTCTAAGTTTTTCAGTGCAACTCACTCATATAATATGTACTATACTGTGCGTTTCTTATATTCTAAGTTTTTCAGTGCAACTCACTCATATACTATGTACTACACTGTGCGTTTCTTATATTCTAAGTTTTTCAGTGCAACTCACTCATATACTATGTACTACACTGTGCGTTTCTTATATTCTAAGTTTTTCAGTGCAACTCACTCATATACTATGTACTACACTGTGCGTTTCTTATATTCTAAGTTTTTCAGTGCAACTCACTCATATACTATGTACTACACTGTGCGTTTCTTATATTCTAAGTTTTTCAGTGCAACTCACTCATATACTATGTACTACACTGTGCATTTCGTGTAATGCTGGTTTTTCTGTAAATTCTAAGTTTTTCAGTGCAACTCACTCATATACTATGTACTACACTGTGCGTTTCTTATATTCTAAGTTTTTCAGTGCAACTCACTCATATACTATGTACTACACTGTGCGTTTCTTATATTCTAAGTTTTTCAGTGCAACTCACTCATATACTATGTACTACAATGTGCGTTTCTTATATTCTAAGTTTTTCAGTGCAACTCACTCATATACTATGTACTACACTGTGCGTTTCTTATATTCTAAGTTTTTCAGTGCAACTCACTCATATACTATGTACTACACTGTGCGTTTCTTATATTCTAAGTTTTTCAGTGCAACTCACTCATATACTATGTACTATACTGTGCGTTTCTTATATTCTAAGTTTTTCAGTGCAACTCACTCATATACTATGTACTACACTGTGCGTTTCTTATATTCTAAGTTTTTCAGTGCAACTCACTCATATACTATGTACTACACTGTGCGTTTCTTATATTCTAAGTTTTTCAGTGCAACTCACTCATATACTATGTACTATACTGTGCGTTTCTTATATTCTTAGTTTTTCAGTGCAACTCACTCATATACTATGTACTACACTGTGCGTTTCTTATATTCTAAGTTTTTCAGTGCAACTCACTCATATACTATGTACTACACTGTGCGTTTCTTATATTCTAAGTTTTTCAGTGCAACTCACTCATATACTATGTACTACAATGTGCGTTTCTTATATTCTAAGTTTTTCATTGCAACTCACTCATATACTATGTACTACACTGTGCGTTTCTTATATTCTAAGTTTTTCAGTGCAACTCACTCATATACTATGTACTACACTGTGCGTTTCTTATATTCTAAGTTTTTCAGTGCAACTCACTCATATACTATGTACTACACTGTGCGTTTCTTATATTCTAAGTTTTTCAGTGCAACTCACTCATATACTATGTACTACACTGTGCGTTTCTTATATTTTAAGTTTTTCAGTGCAACTCACTCATATACTATGTACTACACTGTGCGTTTCTTATATTCTAAGTTTTTCAGTGCAATTCACTCATATACTATGTACTACACTGTGCGTTTCTTATATTCTAAGTTTTTCAGTGCAACTCACTCATATACTATGTACTACACTGTGCATTTCGAGTAATGCTGGTTTTTCTGTAAATTCTAAGTTTTTCAGTGCAACTCACTCATATACTATGTACTACACTGTGCGTTTCTTATATTCTAAGTTTTTCAGTGCAACTCACTCATATACTATGTACTACACTGTGCGTTTCTTATATTCTAATTTTTTCAGTGCAACTCACTCATATACTATGTACTACACTGTGCGTTTCTTATATTCTAAGTTTTTCAGTGCAACTCACTCATATACTATGTACTACACTGTGCATTTCGTGTAATGCTGGTTTTTCTGTAAATTCTAAGTTTTTCAGTGCAACTCACTCATATACTATGTACTACACTGTGCGTTTCTTATATTCTAAGTTTTTCAGTGCAACTCACTCATATACTATGTACTACACTGTGCGTTTCTTATATTCTAAGTTTTTCAGTGCAACTCACTCATATACTATGTACTACAATGTGCGTTTCTTATATTCTAAGTTTTTCAGTGCAACTCACTCATATACTATGTACTACACTGTGCGTTTCTTATATTCTAAGTTTTTCAGTGCAACTCACTCATATACTATGTACTACACTGTGCGTTTCTTATATTCTAAGTTTTTCAGTGCAACTCACTCATATGCTATGTACTATACTGTGCGTTTCTTATATTCTAAGTTTTTCAGTGCAACTCACTCATATACTATGTACTACACTGTGCGTTTCTTATATTCTAAGTTTTTCAGTGCAACTCACTCATATACTATGTACTACACTGTGCGTTTCTTATATTCTAAGTTTTTCAGTGCAACTCACTCATATACTATGTACTATACTGTGCGTTTCTTATATTCTTAGTTTTTCAGTGCAACTCACTCATATACTATGTACTACACTGTGCGTTTCTTATATTCTAAGTTTTTCAGTGCAACTCACTCATATACTATGTACTACACTGTGCGTTTCTTATATTCTAAGTTTTTCAGTGCAACTCACTCATATACTATGTACTACAATGTGCGTTTCTTATATTCTAAGTTTTTCATTGCAACTCACTCATATACTATGTACTACACTGTGCGTTTCTTATATTCTAAGTTTTTCAGTGCAACTCACTCATATACTATGTACTACACTGTGCGTTTCTTATATTCTTAGTTTTTCAGTGCAACTCACTCATATACTATGTACTACACTGTGCGTTTCTTATATTCTAAGTTTTTCAGTGCAACTCACTCATATACTATGTACTACACTGTGCGTTTCTTATATTTTAAGTTTTTCAGTGCAACTCACTCATATACTATGTACTACACTGTGCGTTTCTTATATTCTAAGTTTTTCAGTGCAATTCACTCATATACTATGTACTACACTGTGCGTTTCTTATATTCTAAGTTTTTCAGTGCAACTCACTCATATACTATGTACTACACTGTGCATTTCGAGTAATGCTGGTTTTTCTGTAAATTCTAAGTTTTTCAGTGCAACTCACTCATATACTATGTACTACACTGTGCGTTTCTTATATTCTAAGTTTTTCAGTGCAACTCACTCATATACTATGTACTACACTGTGCGTTTCTTATATTCTAATTTTTTCAGTGCAACTCACTCATATACTATGTACTACAATGTGCGTTTCTTATATTCTAAGTTTTTCAGTGCAACTCACTCATATACTATGTACTACACTGTGCGTTTCTTATATTCTAAGTTTTTCAGTGCAACTCACTCATATACTATGTACGACACTGTGCGTTTCTTATATTCTAAGTTTTTCAGTGCAACTCACTCATATACTATGTACTATACTGTGCGTTTCTTATATTCTAATTTTTTCAGTGCAACTCACTCATATACTATGTACTACACTGTGCGTTTCTTATATTCTAAGTTTTTCAGTGCAACTCACTCATATACTATGTACTACACTGTGCTTTTCTTATATTCTTAGTTTTTCAGTGCAACTCACTCATATACTATGTACTACACTGTGCGTTTCTTATAGTCTAAGTTTTTCAGTGCAACTCACTCATATACTATGTACTACACTGTGCGTTTCTTATATTCTAAGTTTTTCACTGCAACTCACTCATATACTATGTACTACACTGTGCGTTTCTTATATTCTAAGTTTTTCAGTGCAACTCACTCATATACTATGTACTACACTGTGCATTTCGTGTAATGCTGGTTTTTCTGTAAATTCTAAGTTTTTCAGTGCAACTCACTCATATACTATGTACTACACTGTGCGTTTCTTATATTCTAAGTTTTTCAGTGCAACTCACTCATATACTATGTACTACAATGTGCGTTTCTTATATTCTAAGTTTTTCAGTGCAACTCACTCATATACTATGTACTACACTGTGCGTTTCTTATAGTCTAAGTTTTTCAGTGCAACTCACTCATATACTATGTACTATACTGTGCGTTTCTTATACTCTTAGTTTTTCAGTGCAACTCACTCATATACTATGTACTACACTGTGCGTTTCTTATATTCTAAGTTTTTCAGTGCAACTCACTCATATACTATGTACTACACTGTACGTTTCTTATATTCTAAGTTTTTCAGTGCAACTCACTCATATACTATGTACTACAATGTGCGTTTCTTATATTCTAAGTTTTTAAGTGCAACTCACTCATATACTATGTACTACACTGTGCATTTCGTGTAATGCTGGTTTTTCTGTAAATTCTAAGTTTTTCAGTGCAACTCACTCATATACTATGTACTACACTGTGCGTTTCTTATATTCTAAGTTTTTCAGTGCAACTCACTCATATACTATGTACTACACTGTGCGTTTCTTATATTCTAAGTTTTTCAGTGCAACTCACTCATATACTATGTACTACAATGTGCGTTTCTTATATTCTAAGTTTTTCAGTGCAACTCACTCATATACTATGTACTACACTGTGCGTTTCTTATATTCTAAGTTTTTCAGTGCAACTCACTCATATACTATGTACTACACTGTGCGTTTCTTATATTCTAAGTTTTTCAGTGCAACTCACTCATATACTATGTACTATACTGTGCGTTTCTTATATTCTAAGTTTTTCAGTGCAACTCACTCATATACTATGTACTACACTGTGCGTTTCTTATATTCTAAGTTTTTCAGTGCAACTCACTCATATACTATGTACTACACTGTGCGTTTCTTATATTCTAAGTTTTTCAGTGCAACTCACTCATATACTATGTACTATACTGTGCGTTTCTTATATTCTTAGTTTTTCAGTGCAACTCACTCATATACTATGTACTACACTGTGCGTTTCTTATATTCTAAGTTTTTCAGTG
This sequence comes from Mus caroli, assembly GCF_978045245.1. NCBI lineage: Eukaryota > Metazoa > Chordata > Mammalia > Rodentia > Muridae > Mus > Mus caroli. The sequence goes on along the minus strand of NW_028227363.1, from coordinate 123,177 downwards.
CAACTCACTCATATACTATGTACTACACTGTGCGTTTCTTATATTCTAAGTTTTTCAGTGCAACTCACTCATATACTATGTACTACAATGTGCGTTTCTTATATTCTAAGTTTTTCATTGCAACTCACTCATATACTATGTACTACACTGTGCGTTTCTTATATTCTAAGTTTTTCAGTGCAACTCACTCATATACTATGTACTACACTGTGCGTTTCTTATATTCTTAGTTTTTCAGTGCAACTCACTCATATACTATGTACTACACTGTGCGTTTCTTATATTCTAAGTTTTTCAGTGCAACTCACTCATATACTATGTACTACACTGTGCGTTTCTTATATTTTAAGTTTTTCAGTGCAACTCACTCATATACTATGTACTACACTGTGCGTTTCTTATATTCTAAGTTTTTCAGTGCAACTCACTCATATACTATGTACTACACTGTGCGTTTCTTATATTCTAAGTTTTTCAGTGCAACTCACTCATATACTATGTACTACACTGTGCGTTTCTTATATTCTAAGTTTTTCAGTGCAACTCACTCATATACTATGTACTACACTGTGCATTTCGTGTAATGCTGGTTTTTCTGTAAATTCTAAGTTTTTCAGTGCAACTCACTCATATACTATGTACTACACTGTGCGTTTCTTATATTCTAAGTTTTTCAGTGCAACTCACTCATATACTATGTACTACACTGTGCGTTTCTTATATTCTAAGTTTTTCAGTGCAACTCACTCATATACTATGTACTACAATGTGCGTTTCTTATATTCTAAGTTTTTCAGTGCAACTCACTCATATACTATGTACTACACTGTGCGTTTCTTATATTCTAAGTTTTTCAGTGCAACTCACTCATATACTATGTACTACACTGTGCGTTTCTTATATTCTAAGTTTTTCAGTGCAACTCACTCATATACTATGTACTATACTGTGCGTTTCTTATATTCTAAGTTTTTCAGTGCAACTCACTCATATACTATGTACTACACTGTGCGTTTCTTATATTCTAAGTTTTTCAGTGCAACTCACTCATATACTATGTACTACACTGTGCGTTTCTTATATTCTAAGTTTTTCAGTGCAACTCACTCATATACTATGTACTATACTGTGCGTTTCTTATATTCTTAGTTTTTCAGTGCAACTCACTCATATACTATGTACTACACTGTGCGTTTCTTATATTCTAAGTTTTTCAGTGCAACTCACTCATATACTATGTACTACACTGTGCGTTTCTTATATTCTAAGTTTTTCAGTGCAACTCACTCATATACTATGTACTACAATGTGCGTTTCTTATATTCTAAGTTTTTCATTGCAACTCACTCATATACTATGTACTACACTGTGCGTTTCTTATATTCTAAGTTTTTCAGTGCAACTCACTCATATACTATGTACTACACTGTGCGTTTCTTATATTCTAAGTTTTTCAGTGCAACTCACTCATATACTATGTACTACACTGTGCGTTTCTTATATTCTAAGTTTTTCAGTGCAACTCACTCATATACTATGTACTACACTGTGCGTTTCTTATATTTTAAGTTTTTCAGTGCAACTCACTCATATACTATGTACTACACTGTGCGTTTCTTATATTCTAAGTTTTTCAGTGCAATTCACTCATATACTATGTACTACACTGTGCGTTTCTTATATTCTAAGTTTTTCAGTGCAACTCACTCATATACTATGTACTACACTGTGCATTTCGAGTAATGCTGGTTTTTCTGTAAATTCTAAGTTTTTCAGTGCAACTCACTCATATACTATGTACTACACTGTGCGTTTCTTATATTCTAAGTTTTTCAGTGCAACTCACTCATATACTATGTACTACACTGTGCGTTTCTTATATTCTAATTTTTTCAGTGCAACTCACTCATATACTATGTACTACACTGTGCGTTTCTTATATTCTAAGTTTTTCAGTGCAACTCACTCATATACTATGTACTACACTGTGCATTTCGTGTAATGCTGGTTTTTCTGTAAATTCTAAGTTTTTCAGTGCAACTCACTCATATACTATGTACTACACTGTGCGTTTCTTATATTCTAAGTTTTTCAGTGCAACTCACTCATATACTATGTACTACACTGTGCGTTTCTTATATTCTAAGTTTTTCAGTGCAACTCACTCATATACTATGTACTACAATGTGCGTTTCTTATATTCTAAGTTTTTCAGTGCAACTCACTCATATACTATGTACTACACTGTGCGTTTCTTATATTCTAAGTTTTTCAGTGCAACTCACTCATATACTATGTACTACACTGTGCGTTTCTTATATTCTAAGTTTTTCAGTGCAACTCACTCATATGCTATGTACTATACTGTGCGTTTCTTATATTCTAAGTTTTTCAGTGCAACTCACTCATATACTATGTACTACACTGTGCGTTTCTTATATTCTAAGTTTTTCAGTGCAACTCACTCATATACTATGTACTACACTGTGCGTTTCTTATATTCTAAGTTTTTCAGTGCAACTCACTCATATACTATGTACTATACTGTGCGTTTCTTATATTCTTAGTTTTTCAGTGCAACTCACTCATATACTATGTACTACACTGTGCGTTTCTTATATTCTAAGTTTTTCAGTGCAACTCACTCATATACTATGTACAACACTGTGCGTTTCTTATATTCTAAGTTTTTCAGTGCAACTCACTCATATACTATGTACTACAATGTGCGTTTCTTATATTCTAAGTTTTTCATTGCAACTCACTCATATACTATGTACTACACTGTGCGTTTCTTATATTCTAAGTTTTTCAGTGCAACTCACTCATATACTATGTACTACACTGTGCGTTTCTTATATTCTTAGTTTTTCAGTGCAACTCACTCATATACTATGTACTACACTGTGCGTTTCTTATATTCTAAGTTTTTCAGTGCAACTCACTCATATACTATGTACTACACTGTGCGTTTCTTATATTTTAAGTTTTTCAGTGCAACTCACTCATATACTATGTACTACACTGTGCGTTTCTTATATTCTAAGTTTTTCAGTGCAATTCACTCATATACTATGTACTACACTGTGCGTTTCTTATATTCTAAGTTTTTCAGTGCAACTCACTCATATACTATGTACTACACTGTGCATTTCGAGTAATGCTGGTTTTTCTGTAAATTCTAAGTTTTTCAGTGCAACTCACTCATATACTATGTACTACACTGTGCGTTTCTTATATTCTAAGTTTTTCAGTGCAACTCACTCATATACTATGTACTACACTGTGCGTTTCTTATATTCTAATTTTTTCAGTGCAACTCACTCATATACTATGTACTACAATGTGCGTTTCTTATATTCTAAGTTTTTCAGTGCAACTCACTCATATACTATGTACTACACTGTGCGTTTCTTATATTCTAAGTTTTTCAGTGCAACTCACTCATATACTATGTACGACACTGTGCGTTTCTTATATTCTAAGTTTTTCAGTGCAACTCACTCATATACTATGTACTATACTGTGCGTTTCTTATATTCTAATTTTTTCAGTGCAACTCACTCATATACTATGTACTACACTGTGCGTTTCTTATATTCTAAGTTTTTCAGTGCAACTCACTCATATACTATGTACTACACTGTGCTTTTCTTATATTCTTAGTTTTTCAGTGCAACTCACTCATATACTATGTACTACACTGTGCGTTTCTTATAGTCTAAGTTTTTCAGTGCAACTCACTCATATACTATGTACTACACTGTGCGTTTCTTATATTCTAAGTTTTTCACTGCAACTCACTCATATACTATGTACTACACTGTGCGTTTCTTATATTCTAAGTTTTTCAGTGCAACTCACTCATATACTATGTACTACACTGTGCATTTCGTGTAATGCTGGTTTTTCTGTAAATTCTAAGTTTTTCAGTGCAACTCACTCATATACTATGTACTACACTGTGCGTTTCTTATATTCTAAGTTTTTCAGTGCAACTCACTCATATACTATGTACTACAATGTGCGTTTCTTATATTCTAAGTTTTTCAGTGCAACTCACTCATATACTATGTACTACACTGTGCGTTTCTTATAGTCTAAGTTTTTCAGTGCAACTCACTCATATACTATGTACTATACTGTGCGTTTCTTATACTCTTAGTTTTTCAGTGCAACTCACTCATATACTATGTACTACACTGTGCGTTTCTTATATTCTAAGTTTTTCAGTGCAACTCACTCATATACTATGTACTACACTGTACGTTTCTTATATTCTAAGTTTTTCAGTGCAACTCACTCATATACTATGTACTACAATGTGCGTTTCTTATATTCTAAGTTTTTAAGTGCAACTCACTCATATACTATGTACTACACTGTGCATTTCGTGTAATGCTGGTTTTTCTGTAAATTCTAAGTTTTTCAGTGCAACTCACTCATATACTATGTACTACACTGTGCGTTTCTTATATTCTAAGTTTTTCAGTGCAACTCACTCATATACTATGTACTACACTGTGCGTTTCTTATATTCTAAGTTTTTCAGTGCAACTCACTCATATACTATGTACTACAATGTGCGTTTCTTATATTCTAAGTTTTTCAGTGCAACTCACTCATATACTATGTACTACACTGTGCGTTTCTTATATTCTAAGTTTTTCAGTGCAACTCACTCATATACTATGTACTACACTGTGCGTTTCTTATATTCTAAGTTTTTCAGTGCAACTCACTCATATACTATGTACTATACTGTGCGTTTCTTATATTCTAAGTTTTTCAGTGCAACTCACTCATATACTATGTACTACACTGTGCGTTTCTTATATTCTAAGTTTTTCAGTGCAACTCACTCATATACTATGTACTACACTGTGCGTTTCTTATATTCTAAGTTTTTCAGTGCAACTCACTCATATACTATGTACTATACTGTGCGTTTCTTATATTCTTAGTTTTTCAGTGCAACTCACTCATATACTATGTACTACACTGTGCGTTTCTTATATTCTAAGTTTTTCAGTGCAACTCACTCATATACTATGTACTACACTGTGCGTTTCTTATATTCTAAGTTTTTCAGTGCAACTCACTCATATACTATGTACTACAATGTGCGTTTCTTATATTCTAAGTTTTTCATTGCAACTCACTCATATACTATGTACTACACTGTGCGTTTCTTATATTCTAAGTTTTTCAGTGCAACTCACTCATATACTATGTACTACACTGTGCGTTTCTTATATTCTTAGTTTTTCAGTGCAACTCACTCATATACTATGTACTACACTGTGCGTTTCTTATATTCTAAGTTTTTCAGTGCAACTCACTCATATACTATGTACTACACTGTGCGTTTCTTATATTTTAAGTTTTTCAGTGCAACTCACTCATATACTATGTACTACACTGTGCGTTTCTTATATTCTAAGTTTTTCAGTGCAATTCACTCATATACTATGTACTACACTGTGCGTTTCTTATATTCTAAGTTTTTCAGTGCAACTCACTCATATACTATGTACTACACTGTGCATTTCGAGTAATGCTGGTTTTTCTGTAAATTCTAAGTTTTTCAGTGCAACTCACTCATATACTATGTACTACACTGTGCGTTTCTTATATTCTAAGTTTTTCAGTGCAACTCACTCATATACTATGTACTACACTGTGCGTTTCTTATATTCTAATTTTTTCAGTGCAACTCACTCATATACTATGTACTACAATGTGCGTTTCTTATATTCTAAGTTTTTCAGTGCAACTCACTCATATACTATGTACTACACTGTGCGTTTCTTATATTCTAAGTTTTTCAGTGCAACTCACTCATATACTATGTACGACACTGTGCGTTTCTTATATTCTAAGTTTTTCAGTGCAACTCACTCATATACTATGTACTACACTGTGCGTTTCTTATAGTCTAAGTTTTTCAGTGCAACTCACTCATATACTATGTACTACACTGTGCGTTTCTTATATTCTAAGTTTTTCATTGCAACTCACTCATATACTATGTACAACACTGTGCGTTTCTTATATTCTAAGTTTTTCAGTGCAACTCACTCATATACTATGTACTACACTGTGCGTTTCTTATATTCTTAGTTTTTCAGTGCAACTCACTCATATACTATGTACTACACTGTGCGTTTCTTATATTCTAAGTTTTTCAGTGCAACTCACTCATATACTATGTACTACACTGTGCGTTTCTTATATTTTAAGTTTTTCAGTGCAACTCACTCATATACTATGTACTACACTGTGCGTTTCTTATATTCTAAGTTTTTCAGTGCAATTCACTCATATACTATGTACTACACTGTGCGTTTCTTATATTCTAAGTTTTTCAGTGCAACTCACTCATATACTATGTACTACACTGTGCATTTCGTGTAATGCTGGTTTTTCTGTAAATTCTAAGTTTTTCAGTGCAACTCACTCATATACTATGTACTACACTGTGCGTTTCTTATATTCTAAGTTTTTCAGTGCAACTCACTCATATACTATGTACTACAATGTGCGTTTCTTATATTCTAATTTTTTCAGTGCAACTCACTCATATACTATGTACTACACTGTGCGTTTCTTATATTCTAAGTTTTTCAGTGCAACTCACTCATATACTATGTACGACACTGTGCGTTTCTTATATTCTAAGTTTTTCAGTGCAACTCACTCATATACTATGTACTACACTGTGCGTTTCTTATATTCTTAGTTTTTCAGTGCAACTCACTCATATACTATGTACTACACTGTGCGTTTCTTATAGTCTAAGTTTTTCAGTGCAACTCACTCATATACTATGTACTACACTGTGCGTTTCTTATATTCTAAGTTTTTCACTGCAACTCACTCATATACTATGTACTACACTGTGCGTTTCTTATATTCTAAGTTTTTCAGTGCAACTCACTCATATACTATGTACGACACTGTGCGTTTCTTATATTCTAAGTTTTTCAGTGCAACTCACTCATATACCATGTACTATACTGTGCGTTTCTTATATTCTAATTTTTTCAGTGCAACTCACTCATATACTATGTACTACACTGTGCGTTTCTTATATTCTAAGTTTTTCAGTGCAACTCACTCATATACTATGTACTACACTGTGCGTTTCTTATAGTCTTAGTTTTTCAGTGCAACTCACTCATATACTATGTACTACACTGTGCGTTTCTTATAGTCTAAGTTTTTCAGTGCAACTCACTCATATACTATGTACTACACTGTGCGTTTCTTATATTCTAAGTTTTTCACTGCAACTCACTCATATACTATGTACTACACTGTGCGTTTCTTATATTCTAAGTTTTTCAGTGCAACTCACTCATATACTATGTACTACACTGTGCATTTCGTGTAATGCTGGTTTTTCTGTAAATTCTAAGTTTTTCAGTGCAACTCACTCATATACTATGTACTACACTGTGCATTTCGTGTAATGCTGGTTTTTCTGTAAATTCTAAGTTTTTCAGTGCAACTCACTCATATACTATGTACTACACTGTGCGTTTCTTATATTCTAAGTTTTTCAGTGCAACTCACTCATATACTATGTACTACACTGTGCGTTTCTTATATTCTAAGTTTTTCAGTGCAACTCACTCATATACTATGTACTACAATGTGCGTTTCTTATATTCTAAGTTTTTCAGTGCAACTCACTCATATACTATGTACTACACTGTGCGTTTCTTATATTCTAAGTTTTTCAGTGCAACTCACTTTTATACTATGTACTACACTGTGCGTTTCTTATATTCTAAGTTTTTCAGTGCAACTCACTCATATACTATGTACTACACTGTGCGTTTCTTATATTCTAAGTTTTTCTGTGCAACTCACTCATATACTATGTACTACACTGTGCGTTTCTTATATTCTAAGTTTTTCAGTGCAACTCACTCATATACTATGTACTATACTGTGCGTTTCTTATATTCTTAGTTTTTCAGTGCAACTCACTCATATACTATGTACTACACTGTGCGTTTCTTATATTCTAAGTTTTTCAGTGCAACTCACTCATATACTATGTACTACACTGTGCGTTTCTTATATTCTAAGTTTTTCAGTGCAACTCACTCATATACTATGTACTACACTGTGCGTTTCTTATATTCTAAGTTTTTCAGTGCAACTCACTCATATACTATGTACTATACTGAGCGTTTCTTATATTCTTAGTTTTTCAGTGCAACTCACTCATATACTATGTACTACACTGTGCGTTTCTTATATTCTAAGTTTTTCAGTGCAACTCACTCATATACTATGTACTACACTGTGCGTTTCTTATATTCTAAGTTTTTCAGTGCAACTCACTCATATACTATGTACTACAATGTGCGTTTCTTATATTCTAAGATTTCATTGCAACTCACTCATATACTATGTACAACACTGTGCGTTTCTTATATTCTAAGTTTTTCAGTGCAACTCACTCATATACTATGTACTACTGTGCGTTTCTTATATTCTTAGTTTTTCAGTGCAACTCACTCATATACTATGTACTACACTGTGCGTTTCTTATATTCTAAGTTTTTCAGTGCAACTCACTCATATACTATGTACTACACTGTGCGTTTCTTATATTCTAAGTTTTTCAGTGCAACTCACTCATATACTATGTACTACACTGTGCGTTTCTTATATTCTAAGTTTTTCAGTGCAACTCACTCATATACTATGTACTACACTGTGCGTTTCTTATATTCTAAGTTTTTCAGTGCAACTCACTCATATACTATGTACTACACTGTGCGTTTCTTATATTCTAAGTTTTTCAGTGCAACTCACTCATATACTATGTACTATACTGTGCGTTTCTTATATTCTTAGTTTTTCAGTGCAACTCACTCATATACTATGTACTACACTGTGCGTTTCTTATATTCTAAGTTTTTCAGTGCAACTCACTCATATACTATGTACTACACTGTGCGTTTCTTATATTCTAAGTTTTTCAGTGCAACTCACTCATATACTATGTACTACACTGTGCGTTTCTTATATTATAAGTTTTTCAGTGCAACTCACTCATATAATATGTACTATACTGAGCGTTTCTTATATTCTTAGTTTTTCAGTGCAACTCACTCATATACTATGTACTACACTGTGCGTTTCTTATATTCTAAGTTTTTCAGTGCAACTCACTCATATACTATGTACTACACTGTGCGTTTCTTATATTCTAAGTTTTTCAGTGCAACTCACTCATATACTATGTACTACAATGTGCGTTTCTTATATTCTAAGTTTTTCATTGCAACTCACTCATATACTATGTACAACACTGTGCGTTTCTTATATTCTAAGTTTTTCAGTGCAACTCACTCATATACTATGTACTACACTGTGTGTTTCTTATATTCTTAGTTTTTCAGTGCAACTCACTCATATACTATGTACTACACTGTGCGTTTCTTATATTCTAAGTTTTTCAGTGCAACTCACTCATATACTATGTACTACACTGTGCGTTTCTTACATTCTAAGTTTTTCAGTGCAACTCACTCATATACTATGTACTACACTGTGCGTTTCTTATATTCTAAGTTTTTCAGTGCAACTCACTCATATACTATGTACTACACTGTGCGTTTCTTATATTCTAAGTTTTTCAGTGCAACTCACTCATATACTATGTACTACACTGTGCGTTTCTTATATTCTAAGTTTTTCAGTGCAACTCACTCATATACTATGTACTATACTGAGCGTTTCTTATAATCTTAGTTTTTCAGTGCAACTCACTCATATACTATGTACTACACTGTGCGTTTCTTATATTCTAAGTTTTTCAGTGCAACTCACTCATATACTATGTACTACACTGTGCGTTTCTTATATTCTAAGTTTTTCAGTGCAACTCACTCATATACTATGTACTACAATGTGCGTTTCTTATATTCTAAGTTTTTCATTGCAACTCACTCATATACTATGTACAACACTGTGCGTTTCTTATATTCTAAGTTTTTCAGTGCAACTCACTCATATACTATGTACTACACTGTGCGTTTCTTATATTCTAAGTTTTTCAGTGCAACTCACTCATATACTATGTACTACACTGTGCGTTTCTTATATTTTAAGTTTTTCAGTGCAACTCACTCATATACTATGTACTACACTGTGCGTTTCTTATATTCTAAGTTTTTCAGTGCAATTCACTCATATACTCTGTACTACACTGTGCGTTTCTTATATTCTAAGTTTTTCAGTGCAACTCACTCATATACTATGTACTACACTGTGCATTTCGTGTAATGCTGGTTTTTCTGTAAATTCTAACTTTTTCAGTGCAACTCACTCATATACTATGTACTACTCTGTGCGTTTCTTATATTCTAAGTTTTTCAGTGCAACTCACTCATATACTATGTACTACACTGTGCGTTTCTTATATTCTAATTTTTTCAGTGCAACTCACTCATATACAATGTACTACAATGTGCGTTTCTTATATTCTATGTTTTTCAGTGCAACTCACTCATTTACTATGTACTACACTGTGCGTTTCTTATATTCTAAGTTTTTCAGTGCAACTCACTCATATACTATGTACGACACTGTGCTTTTCTTATATTCTAACTTTTTCAGTGCAACTCACTCATATACTATGTACTACACTGTGCGTTTCTTATATTCTAAGTTTTTCAGTGCACCTCACTCATATACTATGTACTACACTGTGCGTTTCTTATATTCTAAGTTTTTCAGTGCAACTCACTCATATACTATGTACTACACTGTGCGTTTCTTATATTCTAAGTTTTTCAGTGCAACTCACTCATATACTATGTACTACACTGTGCGTTTCTTATATTCTAAGTTTTTCAGTGCAACTCACTCATATACTATGTACTATACTGTGCGTTTCTTATATTCTTAGTTTTTCAGTGCAACTCACTCATATACTATGTACTACACTGTGCGTTTCTTATATTCTAAGTTTTTCAGTGCAACTCACTCATATACTATGTACTACACTGTGCGTTTCTTATATTCTAAGTTTTTCAGTGCAACTCACTCATATACTATGTACTACACTGTGCGTTTCTTATATTATAAGTTTTTCAGTGCAACTCACTCATATACTATGTACTATACTGAGCGTTTCTTATATTCTTAGTTTTTCAGTGCAACTCACTCATATACTATGTACTACACTGTGCGTTTCTTATATTCTAAGTTTTTCAGTGCAACTCACTCATATACTATGTACTACACTGTGCGTTTCTTATATTCTAAGTTTTTCAGTGCAACTCACTCATATACTATGTACTACAATGTGCGTTTCTTATATTCTAAGTTTTTCATTGCAACTCACTCATATACTATGTACAACACTGTGCGTTTCTTATATTCTAAGTTTTTCAGTGCAACTCACTCATATACTATGTACTACACTGTGTGTTTCTTATATTCTTAGTTTTTCAGTGCAACTCACTCATATACTATGTACTACACTGTGCGTTTCTTATATTCTAAGTTTTTCAGTGCAACTCACTCATATACTATGTACTACACTGTGCGTTTCTTACATTCTAAGTTTTTCAGTGCAACTCACTCATATACTATGTACTACACTGTGCGTTTCTTATATTCTAAGTTTTTCAGTGCAACTCACTCATATACTATGTACTACACTGTGCGTTTCTTATATTCTAAGTTTTTCAGTGCAACTCACTCATATACTATGTACTACACTGTGCGTTTCTTATATTCTAAGTTTTTCAGTGCAACTCACTCATATACTATGTACTATACTGAGCGTTTCTTATATTCTTAGTTTTTCAGTGTAACTCACTCATATACTATGTACTACACTGTGCGTTTCTTATATTCTAAGTTTTTCAGTGCAACTCACTCATATACTATGTACTACACTGTGCGTTTCTTATATTCTAAGTTTTTCAGTGCAACTCACTCATATACTATGTACTACAATGTGCGTTTCTTATATTCTAAGTTTTTCATTGCAACTCACTCATATACTATGTACAACACTGTGCGTTTCTTATATTCTAAGTTTTTCAGTGCAACTCACTCATATACTATGTACTACACTGTGCGTTTCTTATATTCTTAGTTTTTCAGTGCAACTCACTCATATACTATGTACTACACTGTGCGTTTCTTATATTCTAAGTTTTTCAGTGCAACTCACTCATATACTATGTACTACACTGTGCGTTTCTTATATTTTAAGTTTTTCAGTGCAACTCACTCATATACTATGTACTACACTGTGCGTTTCTTATATTCTAAGTTTTTCAGTGCAATTCACTCATATACTCTGTACTACACTGTGCGTTTCTTATATTCTAAGTTTTTCAGTGCAACTCACTCATATACTATGTACTACACTGTGCATTTCGTGTAATGCTGGTTTTTCTGTAAATTCTAACTTTTTCAGTGCAACTCACTCATATACTATGTACTACACTGTGCGTTTCTTATATTCTAAGTTTTTCAGTGCAACTCACTCATATACTATGTACTACACTGTGCGTTTCTTATATTCTAATTTTTTCAGTGCAACTCACTCATATACAATGTACTACAATGTGCGTTTCTTATATTCTAAGTTTTTCAGTGCAACTCACTCATTTACTATGTACTACACTGTGCGTTTCTTATATTCTAAGTTTTTCAGTGCAACTCACTCATATACTATGTACGACACTGTGCTTTTCTTATATTCTAAGTTTTTCAGTGCAACTCACTCATATACTATGTACTACACTGTGCGTTTCTTATATTCTAAGTTTTTCAGTGCAACTCACTCATATACTATGTACTACACTGTGCGTTTCTTATATTCTAAGTTTTTCAGTGCAACTCACTCATATACTATGTACTATACTGTGCGTTTCTTATATTCTAATTTTTTCAGTGCAACTCACTCATATACTATGTACTACACTGTGCGTTTCTTATATTCTAAGTTTTTCAGTGCAACTCACACATATACTATGTACTACACTGTGCGTTTCTTATATTCTTAGTTTTTCAGTGCAACTCACTCATATACTATGTACTACACTGTGCGTTTCTTATATTCTCAGTTTTTCACTGCAACTCACTCATATACTATGTACTACACTGTGCGTTTCTTATATTCTAAGTTTTTCAGTGCAACTCACTCATATACTATGTACTACACTGTGCATTTCGTGTAATGCTGGTTTTTCTGTAAATTCTAAGTTTTTCAGTGCAACTCACTCATATACTATGTACTACACTGTGCGTTTCTTATATTCTAAGTTTTTCAGTGCAACTCACTCATATACTATGTACTACACTGTGCGTTTCTTATATTCTAAGTTTTTCAGTGCAACTCACTCATATACTATGTACTACACTGTGCGTTTCTTATATTCTAAGTTTTTCAGTGCAACTCACTCATATACTATGTACTACACTGTGCGTTTCTTATATTCTAAGTTTTTCAGTGCAACTCACTCATATACTATGTACTACACTGTGCGTTTCTTATATTCTAAGTTTTTCAGTGCAACTCACTCATATACTATGTACTACACTGTGCGTTTCTTATATTCTAAGTTTTTCAGTGCAACTCACTCATATACTATGTACTACACTGTGCGTTTCTTATATTCTAAGTTTTTCAGTGCAACTCACTCATATACTATGTACTACACTGTGCGTTTCTTATATTCTAAGTTTTTCAGTGCAACTCACTCATATACTATGTACTACACTGTGTGTTTCTTATATTCTAAGTTTTTCAGTGCAACTCACTCATATACTATGTACTACACTGTGCATTTCGTGTAATGCTGGTTTTTCTGTAAATTCTAAGTTTTTCAGTGCAACTCACTCATATACTATGTACTACACTGTGCGTTTCTTATATTCTAAGTTTTTCAGTGCAACTCACTCATATACTATGTACTACACTGTGCGTTTCTTATATTCTAAGTTTTTCAGTGCAACTCACTCATATACTATGTACTACAATGTGCGTTTCTTATATTCTAAGTTTTTCAGTGCAACTCACTCATATACTATGTACTACACTGTGCGTTTCTTATATTCTAAGTTTTTCAGTGCAACTCACTCATATACTATGTACTACGCTGTGCGTTTCTTATATTCTAAGTTTTTCAGTGAACTCACTCATATACTATGTACTACACTGTGCGTTTCTTATATTCTAAGTTTTTCAGTGCAACTCACTCATATACTATGTACTACACTGTGCGTTTCTTATATTCTAAGTTTTTCAGTGCAACTCACTCATATACTATGTACTATACTGTGCGTTTCTTATATTCTTAGTTTTTCAGTGCAACTCACTCATATACTATGTACTACACTGTGCGTTTCTTATATTCTAAGTTTTTCAGTGCAACTCACTCATATACTATGTACTACACTGTGCGTTTCTTATATTCTAAGTTTTTCAGTGCAACTCACTCATATACTATGTACTACACTGTGCGTTTCTTATATTCTAAGTTTTTCAGTGCAACTCACTCATATACTATGTACTATACTGTGCGTTTCTTATATTCTTAGTTTTTCAGTGCAACTCACTCATATACTATGTACTACACTGTGCGTTTCTTATATTCTAAGTTTTTTAGTGCAACTCACTCATATACTATGTACTACACTGTGCGTTTCTTATATTCTAAGTTTTTCAATGCAACTCACTCATATACTATGTACTACAATGTGCGTTTCTTATATTCTAAGTTTTTCATTGCAACTCACTCATATACTATGTACAACACTGTGCGTTTCTTATATTCTAAGTTTTTCAGTGCAACTCACTCATATACTATGTACTACACTGTGCGTTTCTTATATTCTTAGTGTTTCAGTGCAACTCACTCATATACTATGTACTACACTGTGCGTTTTTTATATTCTAAGTTTTTCAGTGCAACTCACTCATATACTATGTACTACACTGTGCGTTTCTTATATTTTAAGTTTTTCAGTGCAACTCACTCATATACTATGTACTACACTGTGCGTTTCTTATATTCTAAGTTTTTCAGTGCAATTCACTCATATACTATGTACTACACTGTGCGTTTCTTATATTCTAAGTTTTTCAGTGCAACTCACTCATATACTATGTACTACACTGTGCATTTCGTGTAATGCTGGTTTTTCTGTAAATTCTAAGTTTTTCAGTGCAACTCACTCATATACTATGTACTACACTGTGCGTTTCTTATATTCTAAGTTTTTCAGTGCAACTCACTCATATACTATGTACTACACTGTGCGTTTCTTATATTCTAATTTTTTCAGTGCAACTCACTCATATACTATGTACTACAATGTGCGTTTCTTATATTCTAAGTTTTTCAGTGCAACTCACTCATATACTATGTACTACACTGTGCGTTTCTTATATTCTAAGTTTTTCAGTGCAATTCACTCATATACTATGTACTACACTGTGTGTTTCTTATATTCTAAGTTTTTCAGTGCAACTCACTCATATACTATGTACTACACTGTGCATTTCGTGTAATGCTGGTTTTTCTGTAAATTCTAAGTTTTTCAGTGCAACTCACTCATATACTATGTACTACACTGTGCGTTTCTTATATTCTAAGTTTTTCAGTGCAACTCACTCATATACTATGTACTACACTGTGCGTTTCTTATATTCTAAGTTTTTCAGTGCAACTCACTCATATACTATGTACTACAATGTGCGTTTCTTATATTCTAAGTTTTTCAGTGCAACTCACTCATATACTATGTACTACACTGTGCGTTTCTTATATTCTAAGTTTTTCAGTGCAACTCACTCATATACTATGTACTACACTGTGCGTTTCTTATATTCTAAGTTTTTCAGTGCAACTCACTCATATACTATGTACTACACTGTGCGTTTCTTATATTCTAAGTTTTTCAGTGCAACTCACTCATATACTATGTACTACACTGTGCGTTTCTTATATTCTAAGTTTTTCAGTGCAACTCACTCATATACTATGTACTATACTGTGCGTTTCTTATATTCTTAGTTTTTCAGTGCAACTCACTCATATACTATGTACTACACTGTGCGTTTCTTATATTCTAAGTTTTTCAGTGCAACTCACTCATATACTATGTACTACACTGTGCGTTTCTTATATTCTAAGTTTTTCAGTGCAACTCACTCATATACTATGTACTACACTGTGCGTTTCTTATATTCTAAGTTTTTCAGTGCAACTCACTCATATACTATGTACTATACTGTGCGTTTCTTATATTCTTAGTTTTTCAGTGCAACTCACTCATATACTATGTACTACACTGTGCGTTTCTTATATTCTAAGTTTTTTAGTGCAACTCACTCATATACTATGTACTACACTGTGCGTTTCTTATATTCTAAGTTTTTCAGTGCAACTCACTCATATACTATGTACTACAATGTGCGTTTCTTATATTCTAAGTTTTTCATTGCAACTCACTCATATACTATGTACAACACTGTGCGTTTCTTATATTCTAAGTTTTTCAGTGCAACTCACTCATATACTATGTACTACACTGTGCGTTTCTTATATTCTTAGTTTTTCAGTGCAACTCACTCATATACTATGTACTACACTGTGCGTTTCTTATATTCTAAGTTTTTCAGTGCAACTCACTCATATACTATGTACTACACTGTGCGTTTCTTATATTTTAAGTTTTTCAGTGCAACTCACTCATATACTATGTACTACACTGTGCGTTTCTTATATTCTAAGTTTTTCAGTGCAATTCACTCATATACTATGTACTACACTGTGCGTTTCTTATATTCTAAGTTTTTCAGTGCAACTCACTCATATACTATGTACTACACTGTGCATTTCGTGTAATGCTGGTTTTTCTGTAAATTCTAAGTTTTTCAGTGCAACTCACTCATATACTATGTACTACACTGTGCGTTTCTTATATTCTAAGTTTTTCAGTGCAACTCACTCATATACTATGTACTGCACTGTGCGTTTCTTATATTCTAATTTTTTCAGTGCAACTCACTCATATACTATGTACTACAATGTGCGTTTCTTATATTCTAAGTTTTTCAGTGCAACTCACTCATATACTATGTACTACACTGTGCGTTTCTTATATTCTAAGTTTTTCAGTGCAACTCACTCATATACTATGTACTACACTGTGCGTTTCTTATATTCTAAGTTTTTCAGTGCAACTCACTCATATACTATGTACTACACTGTGCGTTTCTTATATTCTAAGTTTTTCAGTGCAACTCACTCATATACTATGTACTACACTGTGCGTTTCTTATATTCTAAGTTTTTCAGTGCAACTCACTCATATACTATGTACTACACTGTGCGTTTCTTATATTCTAAGTTTTTAAGTGCAACTCACTCATATACTATGTACTACACTGTGCATTTCGTGTAATGCTGGTTTTTCTGTAAATTCTAAGTTTTTCAGTGCAACTCACTCATATACTATGTACTACACTGTGCGTTTCTTATATTCTAAGTTTTTCAGTGCAACTCACTCATATACTATGTACTACAATGTGCGTTTCTTATATTCTAAGTTTTTCAGTGCAACTCACTCATATACTATGTACTACACTGTGCGTTTCTTATATTCTAAGTTTTTCAGTGCAACTCACTCATATACTATGTACTACACTGTGCGTTTCTTATATTCTAAGTTTTTCAGTGCAACTCACTCATATAATATGTACTATACTGTGCGTTTCTTATATTCTAAGTTTTTCAGTGCAACTCACTCATATACTATGTACTACACTGTGCGTTTCTTATATTCTAAGTTTTTCAGTGCAACTCACTCATATACTATGTACTACACTGTGCGTTTCTTATATTCTAAGTTTTTCAGTGCAACTCACTCATATACTATGTACTACACTGTGCGTTTCTTATATTCTAAGTTTTTCAGTGCAACTCACTCATATACTATATACTACACTGTGCGTTTCTTATATTCTAAGTTTTTCAGTGCAACTCACTCATATACTATGTACTACACTGTGCATTTCGTGTAATGCTGGTTTTTCTGTAAATTCTAAGTTTTTCAGTGCAACTCACTCATATACTATGTACTACACTGTGCGTTTCTTATATTCTAAGTTTTTCAGTGCAACTCACTCATATACTATGTACTACACTGTGCGTTTCTTATATTCTAAGTTTTTCAGTGCAACTCACTCATATACTATGTACTACAATGTGCGTTTCTTATATTCTAAGTTTTTCAGTGCAACTCACTCATATACTATGTACTACACTGTGCGTTTCTTATATTCTAAGTTTTTCAGTGCAACTCACTCATATACTATGTACTACACTGTGTGTTTCTTATATTCTAAGTTTTTCAGTGCAACTCACTCATATACTATGTACTATACTGTGCGTTTCTTATATTCTAAGTTTTTCAGTGCAACTCACTCATATACTATGTACTACACTGTGCGTTTCTTATATTCTAAGTTTTTCAGTGCAACTCACTCATATACTATGTACTACACTGTGCGTTTCTTATATTCTAAGTTTTTCAGTGCAACTCACTCATATACTATGTACTATACTGTGCGTTTCTTATATTCTTAGTTTTTCAGTGCAACTCACTCATATACTATGTACTACACTGTGCGTTTCTTATATTCTAAGTTTTTCAGTGCAACTCACTCATATACTATGTACTACACTGTGCGTTTCTTATATTCTAAGTTTTTCAGTGCAACTCACTCATATACTATGTACTACAATGTGCGTTTCTTATATTCTAAGTTTTTCATTGCAACTCACTCATATACTATGTACAACACTGTGCGTTTCTTATATTCTAAGTTTTTCAGTGCAACTCACTCATATACTATGTAATACACTGTGCGATTCTTATATTCTAAGTTTTTCAGTGCAACTCACTCATATACTATGTACTACACTGTGCGTTTCTTATATTCTAAGTTTTTCAGTGCAACTCACTCATATACTATGTACTACACTGTGCGTTTCTTATATTCTAAGTTTTTCAGTGCAACTCACTCATATACTATGTACTACACTGTGCGTTTCTTATATTCTAAGTTTTTCAGTGCAACTCACTCATATACTATGTACTACACTGTGCGTTTCTTATATTCTAAGTTTTTCAGTGCAACTCACTCATATACTATGTACTACACTGTGCGTTTCTTATATTCTAAGTTTTTCAGTGCAACTCACTCATATACTATGTACTACACTGTGCGTTTCTTATATTCTAAGTTTTTCAGTGCAACTCACTCATATACTATGTACTACACTGTGCGTTTCTTATATTCTAAGTTTTTAAGTGCAACTCACTCATATACTATGTACTACACTGTGCATTTCGTGTAATGCTGGTTTTTCTGTAAATTCTAAGTTTTTCAGTGCAACTCACTCATATACTATGTACTACACTGTGG
This sequence comes from Mus caroli, assembly GCF_978045245.1. Taxonomy (NCBI): domain Eukaryota; kingdom Metazoa; phylum Chordata; class Mammalia; order Rodentia; family Muridae; genus Mus; species Mus caroli. The sequence goes on along the minus strand of NW_028227363.1, from coordinate 103,688 downwards.
GTTTCTTATATTCTAAGTTTTTCAGTGCAACTCACTCATATACTATGTACTACAATGTGCGTTTCTTATATTCTAAGTTTTTCAGTGCAACTCACTCATATACTATGTACTACACTGTGCGTTTCTTATATTCTAAGTTTTTCAGTGCAACTCACTCATATACTATGTACTACACTGTGCGTTTCTTATATTCTAAGTTTTTCAGTGCAACTCACTCATATAATATGTACTATACTGTGCGTTTCTTATATTCTAAGTTTTTCAGTGCAACTCACTCATATACTATGTACTACACTGTGCGTTTCTTATATTCTAAGTTTTTCAGTGCAACTCACTCATATACTATGTACTACACTGTGCGTTTCTTATATTCTAAGTTTTTCAGTGCAACTCACTCATATACTATGTACTACACTGTGCGTTTCTTATATTCTAAGTTTTTCAGTGCAACTCACTCATATACTATATACTACACTGTGCGTTTCTTATATTCTAAGTTTTTCAGTGCAACTCACTCATATACTATGTACTACACTGTGCATTTCGTGTAATGCTGGTTTTTCTGTAAATTCTAAGTTTTTCAGTGCAACTCACTCATATACTATGTACTACACTGTGCGTTTCTTATATTCTAAGTTTTTCAGTGCAACTCACTCATATACTATGTACTACAATGTGCGTTTCTTATATTCTAAGTTTTTCAGTGCAACTCACTCATATACTATGTACTACACTGTGCGTTTCTTATATTCTAAGTTTTTCAGTGCAACTCACTCATATACTATGTACTACACTGTGCGTTTCTTATATTCTAAGTTTTTCAGTGCAACTCACTCATATAATATGTACTATACTGTGCGTTTCTTATATTCTAAGTTTTTCAGTGCAACTCACTCATATACTATGTACTACACTGTGCGTTTCTTATATTCTAAGTTTTTCAGTGCAACTCACTCATATACTATGTACTACACTGTGCGTTTCTTATATTCTAAGTTTTTCAGTGCAACTCACTCATATACTATGTACTACACTGTGCGTTTCTTATATTCTAAGTTTTTCAGTGCAACTCACTCATATACTATATACTACACTGTGCGTTTCTTATATTCTAAGTTTTTAAGTGCAACTCACTCATATACTATGTACTACACTGTGCATTTCGTGTAATGCTGGTTTTTCTGTAAATTCTAAGTTTTTCAGTGCAACTCACTCATATACTATGTACTACACTGTGCGTTTCTTATATTCTAAGTTTTTCAGTGCAACTCACTCATATACTATGTACTACAATGTGCGTTTCTTATATTCTAAGTTTTTCAGTGCAACTCACTCATATACTATGTACTACACTGTGCGTTTCTTATATTCTAAGTTTTTCAGTGCAACTCACTCATATACTATGTACTACACTGTGCGTTTCTTATATTCTAAGTTTTTCAGTGCAACTCACTCATATAATATGTACTATACTGTGCGTTTCTTATATTCTAAGTTTTTCAGTGCAACTCACTCATATACTATGTACTACACTGTGCGTTTCTTATATTCTAAGTTTTTCAGTGCAACTCACTCATATACTATGTACTACACTGTGCGTTTCTTATATTCTAAGTTTTTCAGTGCAACTCACTCATATACTATGTACTACACTGTGCGTTTCTTATATTCTAAGTTTTTCAGTGCAACTCACTCATATACTATATACTACACTGTGCGTTTCTTATATTCTAAGTTTTTCAGTGCAACTCACTCATATACTATGTACTACACTGTGCATTTCGTGTAATGCTGGTTTTTCTGTAAATTCTAAGTTTTTCAGTGCAACTCACTCATATACTATGTACTACACTGTGCGTTTCTTATATTCTAAGTTTTTCAGTGCAACTCACTCATATACTATGTACTACACTGTGCGTTTCTTATATTCTAAGTTTTTCAGTGCAACTCACTCATATACTATGTACTACAATGTGCGTTTCTTATATTCTAAGTTTTTCAGTGCAACTCACTCATATACTATGTACTACACTGTGCGTTTCTTATATTCTAAGTTTTTCAGTGCAACTCACTCATATACTATGTACTACACTGTGTGTTTCTTATATTCTAAGTTTTTCAGTGCAACTCACTCATATACTATGTACTATACTGTGCGTTTCTTATATTCTAAGTTTTTCAGTGCAACTCACTCATATACTATGTACTACACTGTGCGTTTCTTATATTCTAAGTTTTTCAGTGCAACTCACTCATATACTATGTACTACACTGTGCGTTTCTTATATTCTAAGTTTTTCAGTGCAACTCACTCATATACTATGTACTATACTGTGCGTTTCTTATATTCTTAGTTTTTCAGTGCAACTCACTCATATACTATGTACTACACTGTGCGTTTCTTATATTCTAAGTTTTTCAGTGCAACTCACTCATATACTATGTACTACACTGTGCGTTTCTTATATTCTAAGTTTTTCAGTGCAACTCACTCATATACTATGTACTACAATGTGCGTTTCTTATATTCTAAGTTTTTCATTGCAACTCACTCATATACTATGTACAACACTGTGCGTTTCTTATATTCTAAGTTTTTCAGTGCAACTCACTCATATACTATGTACTACACTGTGCGTTTCTTATATTCTTAGTTTTTCAGTGCAACTCACTCATATACTATGTACTACACTGTGCGTTTCTTATATTCTAAGTTTTTCAGTGCAACTCACTCATATACTATGTACTACACTGTGCGTTTCTTATATTTTAAGTTTTTCAGTGCAACTCACTCATATACTATGTACTACACTGTGCGTTTCTTATATTCTAAGTTTTTCAGTGCAATTCACTCATATACTATGTACTACACTGTGCGTTTCTTATATTCTAAGTTTTTCAGTGCAACTCACTCATATAATATGTACTATACTGTGCGTTTCTTATATTCTAAGTTTTTCAGTGCAACTCACTCATATACTATGTACTACACTGTGCGTTTCTTATATTCTAAGTTTTTCAGTGCAACTCACTCATATACTATGTACTACACTGTGCGTTTCTTATATTCTAAGTTTTTCAGTGCAACTCACTCATATACTATGTACTACACTGTGCATTTCGTGTAATGCTGGTTTTTCTGTAAATTCTAAGTTTTTCAGTGCAACTCACTCATATACTATGTACTACACTGTGCGTTTCTTATATTCTAAGTTTTTCAGTGCAACTCACTCATATACTATGTACTACACTGTGCGTTTCTTATATTCTAAGTTTTTCAGTGCAACTCACTCATATACTATGTACTACAATGTGCGTTTCTTATATTCTAAGTTTTTCAGTGCAACTCACTCATATACTATGTACTACACTGTGCCTTTCTTATATTCTAAGTTTTTCAGTGCAACTCACTCATATACTATGTACTACACTGTGCGTTTCTTATATTCTAAGTTTTTCAGTGCAACTCACTCATATACTATGTACTACACTGTGCGTTTCTTATATTCTAAGTTTTTCAGTGCAACTCACTCATATACTATGTACTACACTGTGCGTTTCTTATATTCTAAGTTTTTCAGTGCAACTCACTCATATACTATGTACTACACTGTGCGTTTCTTATATTCTAAGTTTTTCAGTGCAACTCACTCATATACTATGTACTACACTGTGCGTTTCTTATATTCTAAGTTTTTCAGTGCAACTCACTCATATACTATGTACTACACTGTGCGTTTCTTATATTCTAAGTTTTTCAGTGCAACTCACTCATATACTATGTACTATACTGTGCGTTTCTTATATTCTTAGTTTTTCAGTGCAACTCACTCATATACTATGTACTACACTGTGCGTTTCTTATATTCTAAGTTTTTCAGTGCAACTCACTCATATACTATGTACTACACTGTGCGTTTCTTATATTCTAAGTTTTTCAGTGCAACTCACTCATATACTATGTACTACACTGTGCATTTCGTGTAATGCTGGTTTTTCTGTAAATTCTAACTTTTTCAGTGCAACTCACTCATATACTATGTACTACACTGTGCGTTTCTTATATTCTAAGTTTTTCAGTGCAACTCACTCATATACTATGTACTACACTGTGCGTTTCTTATATTCTAATTTTTTCAGTGCAACTCACTCATATACAATGTACTACAATGTGCGTTTCTTATATTCTAAGTTTTTCAGTGCAACTCACTCATTTACTATGTACTACACTGTGCGTTTCTTATATTCTAAGTTTTTCAGTGCAACTCACTCATATACTATGTACGACACTGTGCTTTTCTTATATTCTAAGTTTTTCAGTGCAACTCACTCATATACTATGTACTACACTGTGCGTTTCTTATATTCTAAGTTTTTCAGTGCAACTCACTCATATACTATGTACTACACTGTGCGTTTCTTATATTCTAAGTTTTTCAGTGCAACTCACTCATATACTATGTACTATACTGTGCGTTTCTTATATTCTAATTTTTTCAGTGCAACTCACTCATATACTATGTACTACACTGTGCGTTTCTTATATTCTAAGTTTTTCAGTGCAACTCACACATATACTATGTACTACACTGTGCGTTTCTTATATTCTTAGTTTTTCAGTGCAACTCACTCATATACTATGTACTACACTGTGCGTTTCTTATATTCTCAGTTTTTCACTGCAACTCACTCATATACTATGTACTACACTGTGCGTTTCTTATATTCTAAGTTTTTCAGTGCAACTCACTCATATACTATGTACTACACTGTGCGTTTCTTATATTCTAAGTTTTTCAGTGCAACTCACTCATATACTATGTACTACACTGTGCGTTTCTTATATTCTAAGTTTTTCAGTGCAACTCACTCATATACTATGTACTACACTGTGCGTTTCTTATATTCTAAGTTTTTCAGTGCAACTCACTCATATACTATGTACTACACTGTGCGTTTCTTATATTCTAAGTTTTTCAGTGCAACTCACTCATATACTATGTACTACACTGTGCGTTTCTTATATTCTAAGTTTTTAAGTGCAACTCACTCATATACTATGTACTACACTGTGCATTTCGTGTAATGCTGGTTTTTCTGTAAATTCTAAGTTTTTCAGTGCAACTCACTCATATACTATGTACTACACTGTGCGTTTCTTATATTCTAAGTTTTTCAGTGCAACTCACTCATATACTATGTACTACAATGTGCGTTTCTTATATTCTAAGTTTTTCAGTGCAACTCACTCATATACTATGTACTACACTGTGCGTTTCTTATATTCTAAGTTTTTCAGTGCAACTCACTCATATACTATGTACTACACTGTGCGTTTCTTATATTCTAAGTTTTTCAGTGCAACTCACTCATATAATATGTACTATACTGTGCGTTTCTTATATTCTAAGTTTTTCAGTGCAACTCACTCATATACTATGTACTACACTGTGCGTTTCTTATATTCTAAGTTTTTCAGTGCAACTCACTCATATACTATGTACTACACTGTGCGTTTCTTATATTCTAAGTTTTTCAGTGCAACTCACTCATATACTATGTACTACACTGTGCGTTTCTTATATTCTAAGTTTTTCAGTGCAACTCACTCATATACTATATACTACACTGTGCGTTTCTTATATTCTAAGTTTTTCAGTGCAACTCACTCATATACTATGTACTACACTGTGCCTTTCGTGTAATGCTGGTTTTTCTGTAAATTCTAAGTTTTTCAGTGCAACTCACTCATATACTATGTACTACACTGTGCGTTTCTTATATTCTAAGTTTTTCAGTGCAACTCACTCATATACTATGTACTACACTGTGCGTTTCTTATATTCTAAGTTTTTCAGTGCAACTCACTCATATACTATGTACTACAATGTGCGTTTCTTATATTCTAAGTTTTTCAGTGCAACTCACTCATATACTATGTACTACACTGTGCGTTTCTTATATTCTAAGTTTTTCAGTGCAACTCACTCATATACTATGTACTACACTGTGTGTTTCTTATATTCTAAGTTTTTCAGTGCAACTCACTCATATACTATGTACTATACTGTGCGTTTCTTATATTCTAAGTTTTTCAGTGCAACTCACTCATATACTATGTACTACACTGTGCGTTTCTTATATTCTAAGTTTTTCAGTGCAACTCACTCATATACTATGTACTACACTGTGCGTTTCTTATATTCTAAGTTTTTCAGTGCAACTCACTCATATACTATGTACTATACTGTGCGTTTCTTATATTCTTAGTTTTTCAGTGCAACTCACTCATATACTATGTACTACACTGTGCGTTTCTTATATTCTAAGTTTTTCAGTGCAACTCACTCATATACTATGTACTACACTGTGCGTTTCTTATATTCTAAGTTTTTCAGTGCAACTCACTCATATACTATGTACTACAATGTGCGTTTCTTATATTCTAAGTTTTTCATTGCAACTCACTCATATACTATGTACAACACTGTGCGTTTCTTATATTCTAAGTTTTTCAGTGCAACTCACTCATATACTATGTACTACACTGTGCGTTTCTTATATTCTTAGTTTTTCAGTGCAACTCACTCATATACTATGTACTACACTGTGCGTTTCTTATATTCTAAGTTTTTCAGTGCAACTCACTCATATACTATGTACTACACTGTGCGTTTCTTATATTTTAAGTTTTTCAGTGCAACTCACTCATATACTATGTACTACACTGTGCGTTTCTTATATTCTAAGTTTTTCAGTGCAATTCACTCATATACTATGTACTACACTGTGCGTTTCTTATATTCTAAGTTTTTCAGTGCAACTCACTCATATAATATGTACTATACTGTGCGTTTCTTATATTCTAAGTTTTTCAGTGCAACTCACTCATATACTATGTACTACACTGTGCGTTTCTTATATTCTAAGTTTTTCAGTGCAACTCACTCATATACTATGTACTACACTGTGCGTTTCTTATATTCTAAGTTTTTCAGTGCAACTCACTCATATACTATGTACTACACTGTGCATTTCGTGTAATGCTGGTTTTTCTGTAAATTCTAAGTTTTTCAGTGCAACTCACTCATATACTATGTACTACACTGTGCGTTTCTTATATTCTAAGTTTTTCAGTGCAACTCACTCATATACTATGTACTACACTGTGCGTTTCTTATATTCTAAGTTTTTCAGTGCAACTCACTCATATACTATGTACTACAATGTGCGTTTCTTATATTCTAAGTTTTTCAGTGCAACTCACTCATATACTATGTACTACACTGTGCCTTTCTTATATTCTAAGTTTTTCAGTGCAACTCACTCATATACTATGTACTACACTGTGCGTTTCTTATATTCTAAGTTTTTCAGTGCAACTCACTCATATACTATGTACTACACTGTGCGTTTCTTATATTCTAAGTTTTTCAGTGCAACTCACTCATATACTATGTACTACACTGTGCGTTTCTTATATTCTAAGTTTTTCAGTGCAACTCACTCATATACTATGTACTACACTGTGCGTTTCTTATATTCTAAGTTTTTCAGTGCAACTCACTCATATACTATGTACTACACTGTGCGTTTCTTATATTCTAAGTTTTTCAGTGCAACTCACTCATATACTATGTACTACACTGTGCGTTTCTTATATTCTAAGTTTTTCAGTGCAACTCACTCATATACTATGTACTATACTGTGCGTTTCTTATATTCTTAGTTTTTCAGTGCAACTCACTCATATACTATGTACTACACTGTGCGTTTCTTATATTCTAAGTTTTTCAGTGCAACTCACTCATATACTATGTACTACACTGTGCGTTTCTTATATTCTAAGTTTTTCAGTGCAACTCACTCATATACTATGTACTACACTGTGCATTTCGTGTAATGCTGGTTTTTCTGTAAATTCTAACTTTTTCAGTGCAACTCACTCATATACTATGTACTACACTGTGCGTTTCTTATATTCTAAGTTTTTCAGTGCAACTCACTCATATACTATGTACTACACTGTGCGTTTCTTATATTCTAATTTTTTCAGTGCAACTCACTCATATACAATGTACTACAATGTGCGTTTCTTATATTCTAAGTTTTTCAGTGCAACTCACTCATTTACTATGTACTACACTGTGCGTTTCTTATATTCTAAGTTTTTCAGTGCAACTCACTCATATACTATGTACGACACTGTGCTTTTCTTATATTCTAAGTTTTTCAGTGCAACTCACTCATATACTATGTACTACACTGTGCGTTTCTTATATTCTAAGTTTTTCAGTGCAACTCACTCATATACTATGTACTACACTGTGCGTTTCTTATATTCTAAGTTTTTCAGTGCAACTCACTCATATACTATGTACTATACTGTGCGTTTCTTATATTCTAATTTTTTCAGTGCAACTCACTCATATACTATGTACTACACTGTGCGTTTCTTATATTCTAAGTTTTTCAGTGCAACTCACACATATACTATGTACTACACTGTGCGTTTCTTATATTCTTAGTTTTTCAGTGCAACTCACTCATATACTATGTACTACACTGTGCGTTTCTTATATTCTCAGTTTTTCACTGCAACTCACTCATATACTATGTACTACACTGTGCGTTTCTTATATTCTAAGTTTTTCAGTGCAACTCACTCATATACTATGTACTACACTGTGCATTTCGTGTAATGCTGGTTTTTCTGTAAATTCTAAGTTTTTCAGTGCAACTCACTCATATACTATGTACTACACTGTGCGTTTCTTATATTCTAAGTTTTTCAGTGCAACTCACTCATATACTATGTACTACACTGTGCGTTTCTTATATTCTAAGTTTTTCAGTGCAACTCACTCATATACTATGTACTACACTGTGCGTTTCTTATATTCTAAGTTTTTCAGTGCAACTCACTCATATACTATGTACTACACTGTGCGTTTCTTATATTCTAAGTTTTTCAGTGCAACTCACTCATATACTATGTACTACACTGTGCGTTTCTTATATTCTAAGTTTTTCAGTGCAACTCACTCATATACTATGTACTACACTGTGCGTTTCTTATATTCTAAGTTTTTCAGTGCAACTCACTCATATACTATGTACTACACTGTGCGTTTCTTATATTCTAAGTTTTTCAGTGCAACTCACTCATATACTATGTACTACACTGTGCGTTTCTTATATTCTAAGTTTTTCAGTGCAACTCACTCATATACTATGTACTACACTGTGTGTTTCTTATATTCTAAGTTTTTCAGTGCAACTCACTCATATACTATGTACTACACTGTGCGTTTCTTATATTCTAAGTTTTTCAGTGCAACTCACTCATATACTATGTACTACACTGTGCGTTTCTTATATTCTAAGTTTTTCAGTGCAACTCACTCATATACTATGTACTACACTGTGCATTTCGTGTAATGCTGGTTTTTCTGTAAATTCTAAGTTTTTCAGTGCAACTCACTCATATACTATGTACTACACTGTGCGTTTCTTATATTCTAAGTTTTTCAGTGCAACTCACTCATATACTATGTACTACACTGTGCGTTTCTTATATTCTAAGTTTTTCAGTGCAACTCACTCATATACTATGTACTACAATGTGCGTTTCTTATATTCTAAGTTTTTCAGTGCAACTCACTCATATACTATGTACTACACTGTGCGTTTCTTATATTCTAAGTTTTTCAGTGCAACTCACTCATATACTATGTACTACGCTGTGCGTTTCTTATATTCTAAGTTTTTCAGTGCAACTCACTCATATACTATGTACTACACTGTGCGTTTCTTATATTCTAAGTTTTTCAGTGCAACTCACTCATATACTATGTACTACACTGTGCGTTTCTTATATTCTAAGTTTTTCAGTGCAACTCACTCATATACTATGTACTATACTGTGCGTTTCTTATATTCTTAGTTTTTCAGTGCAACTCACTCATATACTATGTACTACACTGTGCGTTTCTTATATTCTAAGTTTTTCAGTGCAACTCACTCATATACTATGTACTACACTGTGCGTTTCTTATATTCTAAGTTTTTCAGTGCAACTCACTCATATACTATGTACTACACTGTGCGTTTCTTATATTCTAAGTTTTTCAGTGCAACTCACTCATATACTATGTACTATACTGTGCGTTTCTTATATTCTTAGTTTTTCAGTGCAACTCACTCATATACTATGTACTACACTGTGCGTTTCTTATATTCTAAGTTTTTTAGTGCAACTCACTCATATACTATGTACTACACTGTGCGTTTCTTATATTCTAAGTTTTTCAATGCAACTCACTCATATACTATGTACTACAATGTGCGTTTCTTATATTCTAAGTTTTTCATTGCAACTCACTCATATACTATGTACAACACTGTGCGTTTCTTATATTCTAAGTTTTTCAGTGCAACTCACTCATATACTATGTACTACACTGTGCGTTTCTTATATTCTTAGTTTTTCAGTGCAACTCACTCATATACTATGTACTACACTGTGCGTTTCTTATATTCTAAGTTTTTCAGTGCAACTCACTCATATACTATGTACTACACTGTGCGTTTCTTATATTTTAAGTTTTTCAGTGCAACTCACTCATATACTATGTACTACACTGTGCGTTTCTTATATTCTAAGTTTTTCAGTGCAATTCACTCATATACTATGTACTACACTGTGCGTTTCTTATATTCTAAGTTTTTCAGTGCAACTCACTCATATACTATGTACTACACTGTGCATTTCGTGTAATGCTGGTTTTTCTGTAAATTCTAAGTTTTTCAGTGCAACTCACTCATATACTATGTACTACACTGTGCGTTTCTTATATTCTAAGTTTTTCAGTGCAACTCACTCATATACTATGTACTACACTGTGCGTTTCTTATATTCTAATTTTTTCAGTGCAACTCACTCATATACTATGTACTACAATGTGCGTTTCTTATATTCTAAGTTTTTCAGTGCAACTCACTCATATACTATGTACTACACTGTGCGTTTCTTATATTCTAAGTTTTTCAGTGCAATTCACTCATATACTATGTACTACACTGTGTGTTTCTTATATTCTAAGTTTTTCAGTGCAACTCACTCATATACTATGTACTACACTGTGCATTTCGTGTAATGCTGGTTTTTCTGTAAATTCTAAGTTTTTCAGTGCAACTCACTCATATACTATGTACTACACTGTGCGTTTCTTATATTCTAAGTTTTTCAGTGCAACTCACTCATATACTATGTACTACACTGTGCGTTTCTTATATTCTAAGTTTTTCAGTGCAACTCACTCATATACTATGTACTACAATGTGCGTTTCTTATATTCTAAGTTTTTCAGTGCAACTCACTCATATACTATGTACTACACTGTGCGTTTCTTATATTCTAAGTTTTTCAGTGCAACTCACTCATATACTATGTACTACACTGTGCGTTTCTTATATTCTAAGTTTTTCAGTGCAACTCACTCATATACTATGTACTACACTGTGCGTTTCTTATATTCTAAGTTTTTCAGTGCAACTCACTCATATACTATGTACTACACTGTGCGTTTCTTATATTCTAAGTTTTTCAGTGCAACTCACTCATATACTATGTACTATACTGTGCGTTTCTTATATTCTTAGTTTTTCAGTGCAACTCACTCATATACTATGTACTACACTGTGCGTTTCTTATATTCTAAGTTTTTCAGTGCAACTCACTCATATACTATGTACTACACTGTGCGTTTCTTATATTCTAAGTTTTTCAGTGCAACTCACTCATATACTATGTACTACACTGTGCATTTCGTGTAATGCTGGTTTTTCTGTAAATTCTAACTTTTTCAGTGCAACTCACTCATATACTATGTACTACACTGTGCGTTTCTTATATTCTAAGTTTTTCAGTGCAACTCACTCATATACTATGTACTACACTGTGCGTTTCTTATATTCTAATTTTTTCAGTGCAACTCACTCATATACAATGTACTACAATGTGCGTTTCTTATATTCTAAGTTTTTCAGTGCAACTCACTCATTTACTATGTACTACACTGTGCGTTTCTTATATTCTAAGTTTTTCAGTGCAACTCACTCATATACTATGTACGACACTGTGCTTTTCTTATATTCTAAGTTTTTCAGTGCAACTCACTCATATACTATGTACTACACTGTGCGTTTCTTATATTCTAAGTTTTTCAGTGCAACTCACTCATATACTATGTACTACACTGTGCGTTTCTTATATTCTAAGTTTTTCAGTGCAACTCACTCATATACTATGTACTATACTGTGCGTTTCTTATATTCTAATTTTTTCAGTGCAACTCACTCATATACTATGTACTACACTGTGCGTTTCTTATATTCTAAGTTTTTCAGTGCAACTCACACATATACTATGTACTACACTGTGCGTTTCTTATATTCTTAGTTTTTCAGTGCAACTCACTCATATACTATGTACTACACTGTGCGTTTCTTATATTCTCAGTTTTTCACTGCAACTCACTCATATACTATGTACTACACTGTGCGTTTCTTATATTCTAAGTTTTTCAGTGCAACTCACTCATATACTATGTACTACACTGTGCATTTCGTGTAATGCTGGTTTTTCTGTAAATTCTAAGTTTTTCAGTGCAACTCACTCATATACTATGTACTACACTGTGCGTTTCTTATATTCTAAGTTTTTCAGTGCAACTCACTCATATACTATGTACTACACTGTGCGTTTCTTATATTCTAAGTTTTTCAGTGCAACTCACTCATATACTATGTACTACACTGTGCGTTTCTTATATTCTAAGTTTTTCAGTGCAACTCACTCATATACTATGTACTACACTGTGCGTTTCTTATATTCTAAGTTTTTCAGTGCAACTCACTCATATACTATGTACTACACTGTGCGTTTCTTATATTCTAAGTTTTTCAGTGCAACTCACTCATATACTATGTACTACACTGTGCGTTTCTTATATTCTAAGTTTTTCAGTGCAACTCACTCATATACTATGTACTACACTGTGCGTTTCTTATATTCTAAGTTTTTCAGTGCAACTCACTCATATACTATGTACTACACTGTGCGTTTCTTATATTCTAAGTTTTTCAGTGCAACTCACTCATATACTATGTACTACACTGTGTGTTTCTTATATTCTAAGTTTTTCAGTGCAACTCACTCATATACTATGTACTACACTGTGCGTTTCTTATATTCTAAGTTTTTCAGTGCAACTCACTCATATACTATGTACTACACTGTGCGTTTCTTATATTCTAAGTTTTTCAGTGCAACTCACTCATATACTATGTACTACACTGTGCATTTCGTGTAATGCTGGTTTTTCTGTAAATTCTAAGTTTTTCAGTGCAACTCACTCATATACTATGTACTACACTGTGCGTTTCTTATATTCTAAGTTTTTCAGTGCAACTCACTCATATACTATGTACTACACTGTGCGTTTCTTATATTCTAAGTTTTTCAGTGCAACTCACTCATATACTATGTACTACAATGTGCGTTTCTTATATTCTAAGTTTTTCAGTGCAACTCACTCATATACTATGTACTACACTGTGCGTTTCTTATATTCTAAGTTTTTCAGTGCAACTCACTCATATACTATGTACTACGCTGTGCGTTTCTTATATTCTAAGTTTTTCAGTGCAACTCACTCATATACTATGTACTACACTGTGCGTTTCTTATATTCTAAGTTTTTCAGTGCAACTCACTCATATACTATGTACTACACTGTGCGTTTCTTATATTCTAAGTTTTTCAGTGCAACTCACTCATATACTATGTACTATACTGTGCGTTTCTTATATTCTTAGTTTTTCAGTGCAACTCACTCATATACTATGTACTACACTGTGCGTTTCTTATATTCTAAGTTTTTCAGTGCAACTCACTCATATACTATGTACTACACTGTGCGTTTCTTATATTCTAAGTTTTTCAGTGCAACTCACTCATATACTATGTACTACACTGTGCGTTTCTTATATTCTAAGTTTTTCAGTGCAACTCACTCATATACTATGTACTATACTGTGCGTTTCTTATATTCTTAGTTTTTCAGTGCAACTCACTCATATACTATGTACTACACTGTGCGTTTCTTATATTCTAAGTTTTTTAGTGCAACTCACTCATATACTATGTACTACACTGTGCGTTTCTTATATTCTAAGTTTTTCAATGCAACTCACTCATATACTATGTACTACAATGTGCGTTTCTTATATTCTAAGTTTTTCATTGCAACTCACTCATATACTATGTACAACACTGTGCGTTTCTTATATTCTAAGTTTTTCAGTGCAACTCACTCATATACTATGTACTACACTGTGCGTTTCTTATATTCTTAGTTTTTCAGTGCAACTCACTCATATACTATGTACTACACTGTGCGTTTCTTATATTCTAAGTTTTTCAGTGCAACTCACTCATATACTATGTACTACACTGTGCGTTTCTTATATTTTAAGTTTTTCAGTGCAACTCACTCATATACTATGTACTACACTGTGCGTTTCTTATATTCTAAGTTTTTCAGTGCAATTCACTCATATACTATGTACTACACTGTGCGTTTCTTATATTCTAAGTTTTTCAGTGCAACTCACTCATATACTATGTACTACACTGTGCATTTCGTGTAATGCTGGTTTTTCTGTAAATTCTAAGTTTTTCAGTGCAACTCACTCATATACTATGTACTACACTGTGCGTTTCTTATATTCTAAGTTTTTCAGTGCAACTCACTCATATACTATGTACTACACTGTGCGTTTCTTATATTCTAATTTTTTCAGTGCAACTCACTCATATACTATGTACTACAATGTGCGTTTCTTATATTCTAAGTTTTTCAGTGCAACTCACTCATATACTATGTACTACACTGTGCGTTTCTTATATTCTAAGTTTTTCAGTGCAATTCACTCATATACTATGTACTACACTGTGTGTTTCTTATATTCTAAGTTTTTCAGTGCAACTCACTCATATACTATGTACTACACTGTGCATTTCGTGTAATGCTGGTTTTTCTGTAAATTCTAAGTTTTTCAGTGCAACTCACTCATATACTATGTACTACACTGTGCGTTTCTTATATTCTAAGTTTTTCAGTGCAACTCACTCATATACTATGTACTACACTGTGCGTTTCTTATATTCTAAGTTTTTCAGTGCAACTCACTCATATACTATGTACTACAATGTGCGTTTCTTATATTCTAAGTTTTTCAGTGCAACTCACTCATATACTATGTACTACACTGTGCGTTTCTTATATTCTAAGTTTTTCAGTGCAACTCACTCATATACTATGTACTACACTGTGCGTTTCTTATATTCTAAGTTTTTCAGTGCAACTCACTCATATACTATGTACTACACTGTGCGTTTCTTATATTCTAAGTTTTTCAGTGCAACTCACTCATATACTATGTACTACACTGTGCGTTTCTTATATTCTAAGTTTTTCAGTGCAACTCACTCATATACTATGTACTATACTGTGCGTTTCTTATATTCTTAGTTTTTCAGTGCAACTCACTCATATACTATGTACTACACTGTGCGTTTCTTATATTCTAAGTTTTTCAGTGCAACTCACTCATATACTATGTACTACACTGTGCGTTTCTTATATTCTAAGTTTTTCAGTGCAACTCACTCATATACTATGTACTACACTGTGCGTTTCTTATATTCTAAGTTTTTCAGTGCAACTCACTCATATACTATGTACTATACTGTGCGTTTCTTATATTCTTAGTTTTTCAGTGCAACTCACTCATATACTATGTACTACACTGTGCGTTTCTTATATTCTAAGTTTTTTAGTGCAACTCACTCATATACTATGTACTACACTGTGCGTTTCTTATATTCTAAGTTTTTCAGTGCAACTCACTCATATACTATGTACTACAATGTGCGTTTCTTATATTCTAAGTTTTTCATTGCAACTCACTCATATACTATGTACAACACTGTGCGTTTCTTATATTCTAAGTTTTTCAGTGCAACTCACTCATATACTATGTACTACACTGTGCGTTTCTTATATTCTTAGTTTTTCAGTGCAACTCACTCATATACTATGTACTACACTGTGCGTTTCTTATATTCTAAGTTTTTCAGTGCAACTCACTCATATACTATGTACTACACTGTGCGTTTCTTATATTTTAAGTTTTTCAGTGCAACTCACTCATATACTATGTACTACACTGTGCGTTTCTTATATTCTAAGTTTTTCAGTGCAATTCACTCATATACTATGTACTACACTGTGCGTTTCTTATATTCTAAGTTTTTCAGTGCAACTCACTCATATACTATGTACTACACTGTGCATTTCGTGTAATGCTGGTTTTTCTGTAAATTCTAAGTTTTTCAGTGCAACTCACTCATATACTATGTACTACACTGTGCGTTTCTTATATTCTAAGTTTTTCAGTGCAACTCACTCATATACTATGTACTGCACTGTGCGTTTCTTATATTCTAATTTTTTCAGTGCAACTCACTCATATACTATGTACTACAATGTGCGTTTCTTATATTCTAAGTTTTTCAGTGCAACTCACTCATATACTATGTACTACACTGTGCGTTTCTTATATTCTAAGTTTTTCAGTGCAATTCACTCATATACTATGTACTACACTGTGCGTTTCTTATATTCTAAGTTTTTCAGTGCAACTCAATCATATACTATGTACTACACTGTGCGTTTCTTATATTCTAAGTTTTTCAGTGCAACTCACTCATATACTATGTACTACACTGTGCGTTTCTTATATTCTAAGTTTTTCAGTGCAACTCACTCATATACTATGTACTACACTGTGCGTTTCTTATATTCTAAGTTTTTCAGTGCAACTCACTCATATACTATGTACTACACTGTGCGTTTCTTATATTCTAAGTTTTTCAGTGCAACTCACTCATATACTATGTAATACACTGTGCGATTCTTATATTCTAAGTTTTTCAGTGCAACTCACTCATATACTATGTACTACACTGTGCGTTTCTTATATTCTAAGTTTTTCAGTGCAACTCACTCATATACTATGTACTACACTGTGCGTTTCTTATATTCTAAGTTTTTCAGTGCAACTCACTCATATACTATGTACTACACTGTGCGTTTCTTATATTCTAAGTTTTTCAGTGCAACTCACTCATATACTATGTACTACACTGTGCGTTTCTTATATTCTAAGTTTTTAAGTGCAACTCACTCATATACTATGTACTACACTGTGCATTTCGTGTAATGCTGGTTTTTCTGTAAATTCTAAGTTTTTCAGTGCAACTCACTCATATACTATGTACTACACTGTGCGTTTCTTATATTCTAAGTTTTTCAGTGCAACTCACTCATATACTATGTACTACAATGTGCGTTTCTTATATTCTAAGTTTTTCAGTGCAACTCACTCATATACTATGTACTACACTGTGCGTTTCTTATATTCTAAGTTTTTCAGTGCAACTCACTCATATACTATGTACTACACTGTGCGTTTCTTATATTCTAAGTTTTTCAGTGCAACTCACTCATATAATATGTACTATACTGTGCGTTTCTTATATTCTAAGTTTTTCAGTGCAACTCACTCATATACTATGTACTACACTGTGCGTTTCTTATATTCTAAGTTTTTCAGTGCAACTCACTCATATACTATGTACTACACTGTGCGTTTCTTATATTCTAAGTTTTTCAGTGCAACTCACTCATATACTATGTACTACACTGTGCGTTTCTTATATTCTAAGTTTTTCAGTGCAACTCACTCATATACTATGTACTACACTGTGCGTTTCTTATATTCTAAGTTTTTCAGTGCAACTCACTCATATACTATGTACTACACTGTGCATTTCGTGTAATGCCGGTTTTTCAGTAAATTCTAAGTTTTTCAGTGCAACTCACTCATATACTATGTACTACACTATGCGTTTCTTATATTCTAAGTTTTTCAGTGCAACTCACTCATATACTATGTACTACACTACGCGTTTCTTATATTCTAAGTTTTTCAGTGCAACTCACTCATATACTATGTACTACACTGTGCGTTTCTTATATTCTAAGTTTTTCAGTGCAACTCACTCATATACTATGTACTACACTGTGCGTTTCTTATATTCTAAGTTTTTCAGTGCAACTCACTCATATACTATGTACTACACTGTGCGTTTCTTATATTCTAAGTTTTTCAGTGCAACTCACTCATATACTATGTACTACACTGTGCGTTTCTTATATTCTAAGTTTTTCAGTGCAACTCACTCATATACTATGTACTACACTGTGCGTTTCTTATACTCTAAGTTTTTCAGTGCAACTCACTCATATACTATGTATTACACTGTGCGTTTCTTATATTCTAAGTTTTTCAGTGCAACTCACTCATATACTATGTACTACACTGTGCGTTTCTTATATTCTAAGTTTTTCAGTGCAACTCACTCATATACTATGTACTACACTGTGCATTTCGTGTAATGCTGGTTTTTCAGTAAATTCTAAGTTTTTCAGTGCACCTCACTCATATACTATGTACTACACTGTGCGTTTCTTATATTCTAAATTTTTCAGTGCAACTCACTCATATACTATGTACTACACTGTGCGTTTCTTATATTCTAAGTTTTTCAGTGCAACTCACTCATATACTATGTACTACACTGTGCGTTTCTTATATTTTAAGTTTTTCAGTGAAACTCACTCATATACTATGTACTACACTGTGCGTTTCTTATATTCTAAGTTTTTCAGTGCAACTCACTCATATACTATGTACTACACTGTGCGTTTCTTATATTCTTAGTTTTTCAGTGCAACTCACTCATATACTATGTACTACACTGTGCGTTTCTTATATTCTATGTTTTTCAGTGCAACTCACTCATATACTATGTACTACACTGTGCGTTTCTTATATTCTAAGTTTTTCAGTGCAACTCACTCATATACTATGTACTACACTGTGCGTTTCTTATATTCTTAGTTTTTCAGTGCAACTCACTCATATACTATGTACTACACTGTGCGTTTCTTATATTCTAAGTTTTTCAGTGCAACTCACTCATATACTATGTACTACACTGTGCGTTTCTTATATTCTAAGTTTTTCAGTGCAACTCACTCATATACTATGTACTACACTGTGCGTTTCTTATATTCTAAGTTTTTCAGTGCAACTCACTCATATACTATGTACTACACTGTGCGTTTCTTATATTCTAAGTTTTTCAGTGCAACTCACTCATATACTATGTACTACACTGTGCGTTTCTTATATTCTAAGTTTTTCAGTGCAACTCACTCATATACTATGTACTACACTGTGCGTTTCTTATATTCTAAGTTTTTCAGTGCAACTCACTCATATACTATGTACTACACTGTGCGTTTCTTATACTCTAAGTTTTTCAGTGCAACTCACTCATATACTATGTATTACACTGTGCGTTTCTTATATTCTAAGTTTTTCAGTGCAACTCACTCATATACTATGTACTACACTGTGCGTTTCTTATATTCTAAGTTTTTCAGTGCAACTCACTCATATACTATATACTACACTGTGCATTTCGTGTAATGCTGGTTTTTCAGTAAATTCTAAGTTTTTCAGTGCACCTCACTCATATACTATGTACTACACTGTGCGTTTCTTATATTCTAAATTTTTCAGTGCAACTCACTCATATACTATGTACTACACTGTGCGTTTCTTATATTCTAAGTTTTTCAGTGCAACTCACTCATATACTATGTACTACACTGTGCGTTTCTTATATTCTAAGTTTTTCAGTGAAACTCACTCATATACTATGTACTACACTGTGCGATTCTTATATTCTAAGTTTTTCAGTGCAACTCACTCATATACTATGTACTACACTGTGCGTTTCTTATATTCTAAGTTTTTCAGTGCAACTCACTCATATACTATGTACTACACTGTGCGTTTCTTATATTCTAAGTTTTTCAGTGCAACTCACTCATATACTATGTACTACACTGTGCGTTTCTTATATTCTAAGTTTTTCAGTGCAACTCACTCATATACTATGTACTACACTGTGCGTTTCTTATATTCTAAGTTTTTCAGTGCAATTCACTCATATACTATGTACTACAATGTGCGTTTCTTATATTCTAAGTTTTTCAGTGCAACTCACTCATATATTATGTACTACACTGTGCGTTTCTTATATTCTAAGTTTTTCAGTGCAACTCACTCATATACTATGTACTACACTGTGCGTTTCTTATATTCTAAGTTTTTCAGTGCAACTCACTCATATACTATGTACTACACTGTGCGTTTCTTATATTCTAAGTTTTTCAGTGCAACTCACTCATATACTATGTACTACACTGTGCATTTCGTGTAATGCCGGTTTTTCAGTAAATTCTAAGTTTTTCAGTGCAACTCACTCATATACTATGTACTACACTATGCGTTTCTTATATTCTAAGTTTTTCAGTGCAACTCACTCATATACTATGTACTACACTACGCGTTTCTTATATTCTAAGTTTTTCAGTGCAACTCACTCATATACTATGTACTACACTGTGCGTTTCTTATATTCTAAGTTTTTCAGTGCAACTCACTCATATACTATGTACTACACTGTGCGTTTCTTATATTCTAAGTTTTTCAGTGCAACTCACTCATATACTATGTACTACACTGTGCGTTTCTTATATTCTAAGTTTTTCAGTGCAACTCACTCATATACTTTGTACTACACTGTGCGTTTTTTATATTCTAAGTTTTTCAGTGCAACTCACTCATATACTATGTACTACACTGTGCATTTCGTGTAATGCTGGTTTTTCTGTAAATTCTAAGTTTATTCAGTGCAACTCACTCATATACTATGTACTACACTGTGCGTTTCTTATATTCTAAGTTTTTCAGTGCAACTCACTCATATACTATGTACTACACTGTGCGTTTCTTATATTCTAAGTTTTTCAGTGCAACTCACTCATATACTATGTACTACACTGTGCGTTTCTTATATTCTAAGTTTTTCAGTGCAACTCACTCATATACTATGTACTACACTGTGCGTTTCTTATATTCTAAGTTTTTCAGTGCAACTCACTCATATACTATGTACTACACTGTGCGTTTCTTATATTCTAAGTTTTTCAGTGCAACTCACTCATATACTATGTACTACACTGTGCGTTTCTTATATTCTAAGTTTTTCAGTGCAACTCACTCATATACTATGTACTACACTGTGCATTTCGTGTAATGCCGGTTTTTC
Source organism: Mus caroli (assembly GCF_978045245.1). NCBI lineage: Eukaryota > Metazoa > Chordata > Mammalia > Rodentia > Muridae > Mus > Mus caroli. Next base: position 82,309 of record NW_028227363.1, on the reverse strand, counting down.
AGTAAATTCTAAGTTTTTCAGTGCAACTCACTCATATACTATGTACTACACTATGCGTTTCTTATATTCTAAGTTTTTCAGTGCAACTCACTCATATACTATGTACTACACTACGCGTTTCTTATATTCTAAGTTTTTCAGTGCAACTCACTCATATACTATGTACTACACTGTGCGTTTCTTATATTCTAAGTTTTTCAGTGCAACTCACTCATATACTATGTACTACACTGTGCGTTTCTTATATTCTAAGTTTTTCAGTGCAACTCACTCATATACTATGTACTACACTGTGCGTTTCTTATATTCTAAGTTTTTCAGTGCAACTCACTCATATACTATGTACTACACTGTGCGTTTCTTATATTCTAAGTTTTTCAGTGCAACTCACTCATATACTATGTACTACACTGTGCGTTTCTTATACTCTAAGTTTTTCAGTGCAACTCACTCATATACTATGTATTACACTGTGCGTTTCTTATATTCTAAGTTTTTCAGTGCAACTCACTCATATACTATGTACTACACTGTGCGTTTCTTATATTCTAAGTTTTTCAGTGCAACTCACTCATATACTATGTACTACACTGTGCATTTCGTGTAATGCTGGTTTTTCAGTAAATTCTAAGTTTTTCAGTGCACCTCACTCATATACTATGTACTACACTGTGCGTTTCTTATATTCTAAATTTTTCAGTGCAACTCACTCATATACTATGTACTACACTGTGCGTTTCTTATATTCTAAGTTTTTCAGTGCAACTCACTCATATACTATGTACTACACTGTGCGTTTCTTATATTTTAAGTTTTTCAGTGAAACTCACTCATATACTATGTACTACACTGTGCGTTTCTTATATTCTAAGTTTTTCAGTGCAACTCACTCATATACTATGTACTACACTGTGCGTTTCTTATATTCTTAGTTTTTCAGTGCAACTCACTCATATACTATGTACTACACTGTGCGTTTCTTATATTCTATGTTTTTCAGTGCAACTCACTCATATACTATGTACTACACTGTGCGTTTCTTATATTCTAAGTTTTTCAGTGCAACTCACTCATATACTATGTACTACACTGTGCGTTTCTTATATTCTTAGTTTTTCAGTGCAACTCACTCATATACTATGTACTACACTGTGCGTTTCTTATATTCTAAGTTTTTCAGTGCAACTCACTCATATACTATGTACTACACTGTGCGTTTCTTATATTCTAAGTTTTTCAGTGCAACTCACTCATATACTATGTACTACACTGTGCGTTTCTTATATTCTAAGTTTTTCAGTGCAACTCACTCATATACTATGTACTACACTGTGCGTTTCTTATATTCTAAGTTTTTCAGTGCAACTCACTCATATACTATGTACTACACTGTGCGTTTCTTATATTCTAAGTTTTTCAGTGCAACTCACTCATATACTATGTACTACACTGTGCGTTTCTTATATTCTAAGTTTTTCAGTGCAACTCACTCATATACTATGTACTACACTGTGCGTTTCTTATACTCTAAGTTTTTCAGTGCAACTCACTCATATACTATGTATTACACTGTGCGTTTCTTATATTCTAAGTTTTTCAGTGCAACTCACTCATATACTATGTACTACACTGTGCGTTTCTTATATTCTAAGTTTTTCAGTGCAACTCACTCATATACTATATACTACACTGTGCATTTCGTGTAATGCTGGTTTTTCAGTAAATTCTAAGTTTTTCAGTGCACCTCACTCATATACTATGTACTACACTGTGCGTTTCTTATATTCTAAATTTTTCAGTGCAACTCACTCATATACTATGTACTACACTGTGCGTTTCTTATATTCTAAGTTTTTCAGTGCAACTCACTCATATACTATGTACTACACTGTGCGTTTCTTATATTCTAAGTTTTTCAGTGAAACTCACTCATATACTATGTACTACACTGTGCGATTCTTATATTCTAAGTTTTTCAGTGCAACTCACTCATATACTATGTACTACACTGTGCGTTTCTTATATTCTAAGTTTTTCAGTGCAACTCACTCATATACTATGTACTACACTGTGCGTTTCTTATATTCTAAGTTTTTCAGTGCAACTCACTCATATACTATGTACTACACTGTGCGTTTCTTATATTCTAAGTTTTTCAGTGCAACTCACTCATATACTATGTACTACACTGTGCGTTTCTTATATTCTAAGTTTTTCAGTGCAATTCACTCATATACTATGTACTACAATGTGCGTTTCTTATATTCTAAGTTTTTCAGTGCAACTCACTCATATATTATGTACTACACTGTGCGTTTCTTATATTCTAAGTTTTTCAGTGCAACTCACTCATATACTATGTACTACACTGTGCGTTTCTTATATTCTAAGTTTTTCAGTGCAACTCACTCATATACTATGTACTACACTGTGCGTTTCTTATATTCTAAGTTTTTCAGTGCAACTCACTCATATACTATGTACTACACTGTGCATTTCGTGTAATGCCGGTTTTTCAGTAAATTCTAAGTTTTTCAGTGCAACTCACTCATATACTATGTACTACACTATGCGTTTCTTATATTCTAAGTTTTTCAGTGCAACTCACTCATATACTATGTACTACACTACGCGTTTCTTATATTCTAAGTTTTTCAGTGCAACTCACTCATATACTATGTACTACACTGTGCGTTTCTTATATTCTAAGTTTTTCAGTGCAACTCACTCATATACTATGTACTACACTGTGCGTTTCTTATATTCTAAGTTTTTCAGTGCAACTCACTCATATACTATGTACTACACTGTGCGTTTCTTATATTCTAAGTTTTTCAGTGCAACTCACTCATATACTTTGTACTACACTGTGCGTTTTTTATATTCTAAGTTTTTCAGTGCAACTCACTCATATACTATGTACTACACTGTGCATTTCGTGTAATGCTGGTTTTTCTGTAAATTCTAAGTTTATTCAGTGCAACTCACTCATATACTATGTACTACACTGTGCGTTTCTTATATTCTAAGTTTTTCAGTGCAACTCACTCATATACTATGTACTACACTGTGCGTTTCTTATATTCTAAGTTTTTCAGTGCAACTCACTCATATACTATGTACTACACTGTGCGTTTCTTATATTCTAAGTTTTTCAGTGCAACTCACTCATATACTATGTACTACACTGTGCGTTTCTTATATTCTAAGTTTTTCAGTGCAACTCACTCATATACTATGTACTACACTGTGCGTTTCTTATATTCTAAGTTTTTCAGTGCAACTCACTCATATACTATGTTCTACACTGTGCGTTTCTTATACTCTAAGTTTTTCAGTGCAACTCACTCATATACTATGTATTACACTGTGCGTTTCTTATATTCTAAGTTTTTCAGTGCAACTCACTCATATACTATGTACTACACTGTGCGTTTCTTATATTCTTAGTTTTTCAGTGCAACTCACTCATATACTATGTACTACACTGTGCGTTTCTTATATTCTATGTTTTTCAGTGCAACTCACTCATATACTATGTACTACACTGTGCGTTTCTTATATTCTAAGTTTTTCAGTGCAACTCACTCATATACTATGTACTACACTGTGCGTTTCTTATATTCTAAGTTTTTCAGTGCAACTCACTCATATACTATGTACTACACTGTGCATTTCGTGTAATGCTGGTTTTTCAGTAAATTCTAAGTTTTTCAGTGCACCTCACTCATATACTATGTACTACACTGTGCGTTTCTTATATTCTAAGTTTTTCAGTGCAACTCACTCATATACTATGTACTACACTGTGCGTTTCTTATATTCTAAGTTTTTCAGTGCAACTCACTCATATACTATGTACTACACTGTGCGTTTCTTATATTCTTAGTTTTTCAGTGCAACTCACTCATATACTATGTACTACACTGTGCGTTTCTTATATTCTAAGTTTTTCAGTGCAACTCACTCATATACTATGTACTACACTGTGCGTTTCTTATATTCTAAGTTTTTCAGTGCAACTCACTCATATACTATGTACTACACTTTGCGTTTCTTATATTCTAAGTTTTTCAGTGCAACTCACTCATATACTATGTACTACACTGTGCGTTTCTTATATTCTAAGTTTTTCAGTGCAACTCACTCATATACTATGTACTACACTGTGCGTTTCTTATATTCTAAGTTTTTCAGTGAAACTCACTCATATACTATGTACTACACTGTGCGTTTCTTATATTCTAAGTTTTTCAGTGCAACTCACTCATATACTATGTACTACACTGTGCGTTTCTTATACTCTAAGTTTTTCAGTGCAACTCACTCATATACTATGTATTACACTGTGCGTTTCTTATATTCTAAGTTTTTCAGTGCAACTCACTCATATACTATGTACTACACTGTGCGTTTCTTATATTCTAAGTTTTTCAGTGCAACTCACTCATATACTATGTACTACACTGTGCATTTCGTGTAATGCTGGTTTTTCAGTAAATTCTAAGTTTTTCAGTGCACCTCACTCATATACTATGTACTACACTGTGCGTTTCTTATATTCTAAATTTTTCAGTGCAACTCACTCATATACTATGTACTACACTGTGCGTTTCTTATATTCTAAGTTTTTCAGTGCAACTCACTCATATACTATGTACTACACTGTGCGTTTCTTATATTTTAAGTTTTTCAGTGAAACTCACTCATATACTATGTACTACACTGTGCGTTTCTTATATTCTAAGTTTTTCAGTGCAACTCACTCATATACTATGTACTACACTGTGCGTTTCTTATATTCTTAGTTTTTCAGTGCAACTCACTCATATACTATGTACTACACTGTGCGTTTCTTATATTCTATGTTTTTCAGTGCAACTCACTCATATACTATGTACTACACTGTGCGTTTCTTATATTCTAAGTTTTTCAGTGCAACTCACTCATATACTATGTACTACACTGTGCGTTTCTTATATTCTTAGTTTTTCAGTGCAACTCACTCATATACTATGTACTACACTGTGCGTTTCTTATATTCTAAGTTTTTCAGTGCAACTCACTCATATACTATGTACTACACTGTGCGTTTCTTATATTCTAAGTTTTTCAGTGCAACTCACTCATATACTATGTACTACACTGTGCGTTTCTTATATTCTAAGTTTTTCAGTGCAACTCACTCATATACTATGTACTACACTGTGCGTTTCTTATATTCTAAGTTTTTCAGTGCAACTCACTCATATACTATGTACTACACTGTGCGTTTCTTATATTCTAAGTTTTTCAGTGCAACTCACTCATATACTATGTACTACACTGTGCGTTTCTTATATTCTAAGTTTTTCAGTGCAACTCACTCATATAACTATGTACTACACTGTGCGTTTCTTATACTCTAAGTTTTTCAGTGCAACTCACTCATATACTATGTATTACACTGTGCGTTTCTTATATTCTAAGTTTTTCAGTGCAACTCACTCATATACTATGTACTACACTGTGCGTTTCTTATATTCTAAGTTTTTCAGTGCAACTCACTCATATACTATATACTACACTGTGCATTTCGTGTAATGCTGGTTTTTCAGTAAATTCTAAGTTTTTCAGTGCACCTCACTCATATACTATGTACTACACTGTGCGTTTCTTATATTCTAAATTTTTCAGTGCAACTCACTCATATACTATGTACTACACTGTGCGTTTCTTATATTCTAAGTTTTTCAGTGCAACTCACTCATATACTATGTACTACACTGTGCGTTTCTTATATTCTAAGTTTTTCAGTGAAACTCACTCATATACTATGTACTACACTGTGCGATTCTTATATTCTAAGTTTTTCAGTGCAACTCACTCATATACTATGTACTACACTGTGCGTTTCTTATATTCTTAGTTTTTCAGTGCAACTCACTCATATACTATGAACTACACTGTGCGTTTCTTATATTCTAAGTTTTTCAGTGCAACTCACTCATATACTATGTACTATCTGTGCGTTTCTTATATTCTAAGTTTTTCAGTGCAACTCACTCATATACTATGTACTACACTGTGCGTTTCTTATATTCTAAGTTTTTCAGTGCAATTCACTCATATACTATGTACTACAATGTGCGTTTCTTATATTCTAAGTTTTTCAGTGCAACTCACTCATATACTATGTACTACACTGTGCGTTTCTTATATTCTAAGTTTTTCAGTGCAACTCACTCATATACTATGTACTACACTGTGCGTTTCTTATATTCTAAGTTTTTCAGTGCAACTCACTCATATACTATGTACTACACTGTGCGTTTCTTATATTCTAAGTTTTTCAGTGCAACTCACTCATATACTATGTACTACACTGTGCGTTTCTTATATTCTAAGTTTTTCAGTGCAACTCACTCATATACTATGTACTACACTGTGCATTTCGTGTAATGCCGGTTTTTCAGTAAATTCTAAGTTTTTCAGTGCAACTCACTCATATACTATGTACTACACTATGCGTTTCTTATATTCTAAGTTTTTCAGTGCAACTCACTCATATACTATGTACTACACTACGCGTTTCTTATATTCTAAGTTTTTCAGTGCAACTCACTCATATACTATGTACTACACTGTGCGTTTCTTATATTCTAAGTTTTTCAGTGCAACTCACTCATATACTATGTACTACACTGTGCGTTTCTTATATTCTAAGTTTTTCAGTGCAACTCACTCATATACTATGTACTACACTGTGCGTTTCTTATATTCTAAGTTTTTCAGTGCAACTCACTCATATACTATGTACTACACTGTGCGTTTCTTATATTCTAAGTTTTCAGTGCAACTCACTCATATACTATGTACTACACTGTGCGTTTCTTATACTCTAAGTTTTTCAGTGCAACTCACTCATATACTATGTATTACACTGTGCGTTTCTTATATTCTAAGTTTTTCAGTGCAACTCACTCATATACTATGTACTACACTGTGCGTTTCTTATATTCTAAGTTTTTCAGTGCAACTCACTCATATACTATATACTACACTGTGCATTTCGTGTAATGCTGGTTTTTCAGTAAATTCTAAGTTTTTCAGTGCACCTCACTCATATACTATGTACTACACTGTGCGTTTCTCATATTCTAAATTTTTCAGTGCAACTCACTCATATACTATGTACTACACTGTGCGTTTCTTATATTCTAAGTTTTTCAGTGCAACTCACTCATATACTATGTACTACACTGTGCGTTTCTTATATTCTAAGTTTTTCAGTGAAACTCACTCATATACTATGTACTACACTGTGCGATTCTTATATTCTAAGTTTTTCAGTGCAACTCACTCATATACTATGTACTACACTGTGCGTTTCTTATATTCTTAGTTTTTCAGTGCAACTCACTCATATACTATGAACTACACTGTGCGTTTCTTATATTCTAAGTTTTTCAGTGCAACTCACTCATATACTATGTACTACACTGTGCGATTCTTATATTCTTAGTTTTTCAGTGCAACTCACTCATATACTATGAACTACACTGTGCGTTTCTTATATTCTAAGTTTTTCAGTGCAACTCACTCATATACTATGTACTACACTGTGCGTTTCTTATATTCTAAGTTTTTCAGTGCAACTCACTCATATACTATGTACTACACTGTGCGTTTCTTATATTCTAAGTTTTTCAGTGCAATTCACTCATATACTATGTACTACAATGTGCGTTTCTTATATTCTAAGTTTTTCAGTGCAACTCACTCATATACTATGTACTACACTGTGCGTTTCTTATATTCTAAGTTTTTCAGTGCAACTCACTCATATACTATGTACTACACTGTGCGTTTCTTATATTCTAAGTTTTTCAGTGCAACTCACTCATATACTATGTACTACACTGTGCGTTTCTTATATTCTAAGTTTTTCAGTGCAACTCACTCATATACTATGTACTACACTGTGCGTTTCTTATATTCTAAGTTTTTCAGTGCAACTCACTCATATACTATGTACTACACTGTGCATTTCGTGTAATGCCGGTTTTTCAGTAAATTCTAAGTTTTTCAGTGCAACTCACTCATATACTATGTACTACACTATGCGTTTCTTATATTCTAAGTTTTTCAGTGCAACTCACTCATATACTATGTACTACACTACGCGTTTCTTATATTCTAAGTTTTTCAGTGCAACTCACTCATATACTATGTACTACACTGTGCGTTTCTTATATTCTAAGTTTTTCAGTGCAACTCATATACTATGTACTACACTGTGCGTTTCTTATATTCTAAGTTTTTCAGTGCAACTCACTCATATACTATGTACTACACTGTGCGTTTCTTATATTCTAAGTTTTTCAGTGCAACTCACTCATATACTATGTACTACACTGTGCGTTTCTTATATTCTAAGTTTTCAGTGCAACTCACTCATATACTATGTACTACACTGTGCGTTTCTTATACTCTAAGTTTTTCAGTGCAACTCACTCATATACTATGTATTACACTGTGCGTTTCTTATATTCTAAGTTTTTCAGTGCAACTCACTCATATACTATGTACTACACTGTGCGTTTCTTATATTCTAAGTTTTTCAGTGCAACTCACTCATATACTATATACTACACTGTGCATTTCGTGTAATGCTGGTTTTTCAGTAAATTCTAAGTTTTTCAGTGCACCTCACTCATATACTATGTACTACACTGTGCGTTTCTTATATTCTAAATTTTTCAGTGCAACTCACTCATATACTATGTACTACACTGTGCGTTTCTTATATTCTAAGTTTTTCAGTGCAACTCACTCATATACTATGTACTACACTGTGCGTTTCTTATATTCTAAGTTTTTCAGTGAAACTCACTCATATACTATGTACTACACTGTGCGATTCTTATATTCTAAGTTTTTCAGTGCAACTCACTCATATACTATGTACTACACTGTGCGTTTCTTATATTCTTAGTTTTTCAGTGCAACTCACTCATATACTATGAACTACACTGTGCGTTTCTTATATTCTAAGTTTTTCAGTGCAACTCACTCATATACTATGTACTACACTGTGCGTTTCTTATATTCTAAGTTTTTCAGTGCAACTCACTCATATACTATGTACTACACTGTGCGTTTCTTATATTCTAAGTTTTTCAGTGCAATTCACTCATATACTATGTACTACAATGTGCGTTTCTTATATTCTAAGTTTTTCAGTGCAACTCACTCATATACTATGTACTACACTGTGCGTTTCTTATATTCTAAGTTTTTCAGTGCAACTCACTCATATACTATGTACTACACTGTGCGTTTCTTATATTCTAAGTTTTTCAGTGCAACTCACTCATATACTATGTACTACACTGTGCGTTTCTTATATTCTAAGTTTTTCAGTGCAACTCACTCATATACTATGTACTACACTGTGCGTTTCTTATATTCTAAGTTTTTCAGTGCAACTCACTCATATACTATGTACTACACTGTGCGTTTCTTATATTCTAAGTTTTTCAGTGCAACTCACTCATATACTATGTACTACACTGTGCGTTTCTTATATTTTAAGTTTTTCAGTGCACCTCACTCATATACTATGTACTACACTGTGCGTTGCTTATAGTCTAAGTTTTTCAGTGCAACTCACTCATATACTATGTACTACACTATGCGTTTCTTATATTCTAAGTTTTTCAGTGCAACTCACTCATATACTATGTACTACACTGTGCGTTTCTTATATTCTAACTTTTTCAGTGCAACTCACTCATATACTATGTACTACACTGTGCGTTTCTTATATTCTAAGTTTTTCAGTGCAACTCACTCATATACTATGTACTACACTGTGCGTTTCTTATATTCTAAGTTTTTCAGTGCAACTCACTCATATACTATGTACTACACTGTGCGTTTCTTATACTCTAAGTTTTTCAGTGCAACTCACTCATATACTATGTATTACACTGTGCGTTTCTTATATTCTAAGTTTTTCAGTGCAACTCACTCATATACTATGTACTACACTGTGCGTTTCTTATATTCTAAGTTTTTCAGTGCAACTCACTCATATACTATATACTACACTGTGCATTTCGTGTAATGCTGGTTTTTCAGTAAATTCTAAGTTTTTCAGTGCACCTCACTCATATACTATGTACTACACTGTGCGTTTCTTATATTCTAAATTTTTCAGTGCAACTCACTCATATACTATGTACTACACTGTGCGATTCTTATATTCTAAGTTTTTCAGTGCAACTCACTCATATACTATGTACTACACTGTGCGTTTCTTATATTCTAAGTTTTTCAGTGCAACTCACTCATATACTATGTACTACACTGTGCGTTTCTTATATTCTAAGTTTTTCAGTGCAACTCACTCATATACTATGTACTACACTGTGCGTTTCTTATATTCTAAGTTTTTCAGTGCAACTCACTCATATACTATGTACTACACTGTGCGTTTCTTATATTCTAAGTTTTTCAGTGCAATTCACTCATATACTATGTACTACAATGTGCGTTTCTTATATTCTAAGTTTTTCAGTGCAACTCACTCATATACTATGTACTACACTGTGCGTTTCTTATATTCTAAGTTTTTCAGTGCAACTCACTCATATACTATGTACTACACTGTGCGTTTCTTATATTCTAAGTTTTTCAGTGCAACTCACTCATATACTATGTACTACACTGTGCGTTTCTTATATTCTAAGTTTTTCAGTGCAACTCACTCATATACTATGTACTACACTGTGCATTTCGTGTAATGCCGGTTTTTCAGTAAATTCTAAGTTTTTCAGTGCAACTCTCTCATATACTATGTACTACACTATGCGTTTCTTATATTCTAAGTTTTTCAGTGCAACTCACTCATATACTATGTACTACACTACGCGTTTCTTATATTCTAAGTTTTTCAGTGCAACTCACTCATATACTATGTACTACACTGTGCGTTTCTTATATTCTAAGTTTTTCAGTGCAACTCACTCATATACTATGTACTACACTGTGCGTTTCTTATATTCTAAGTTTTTCAGTGCAACTCACTCATATACTATGTACTACACTGTGCGTTTCTTATATTCTAAGTTTTTCAGTGCAACTCACTCATATACTTTGTACTACACTGTGCGTTTTTTATATTCTAAGTTTTTCAGTGCAACTCACTCATATACTATGTACTACACTGTGCATTTCGTGTAATGCTGGTTTTTCTGTAAATTCTAAGTTTATTCAGTGCAACTCACTCATATACTATGTACTACACTGTGCGTTTCTTATATTCTAAGTTTTTCAGTGCAACTCACTCATATACTATGTACTACACTGTGCGTTTCTTATATTCTAAGTTTTTCAGTGCAACTCACTCATATACTATGTACTACACTGTGCGTTTCTTATATTCTAAGTTTTTCAGTGCAACTCACTCATATACTATGTACTACACTGTGCGTTTCTTATATTCTAAGTTTTTCAGTGCAACTCACTCATATACTATGTACTACACTGTGCGTTTCTTATATTCTAAGTTTTTCAGTGCAACTCACTCATATACTATGTTCTACACTGTGCGTTTCTTATACTCTAAGTTTTTCAGTGCAACTCACTCATATACTATGTATTACACTGTGCGTTTCTTATATTCTAAGTTTTTCAGTGCAACTCACTCATATACTATGTACTACACTGTGCATTTCGTGTAATGCCGGTTTTTCAGTAAATTCTAAGTTTTTCAGTGCAACTCACTCATATACTATGTACTACACTATGCGTTTCTTATATTCTAAGTTTTTCAGTGCAACTCACTCATATACTATGTACTACACTGTGCGTTTCTTATATTCTAAGTTTTTCAGTGCAACTCACTCATATACTATGTACTACACTGTGCGTTTCTTATATTCTAAGTTTTTCAGTGCAACTCACTCATATACTATGTACTACACTGTGCGTTTCTTATATTCTAAGTTTTTCAGTGCAACTCACTCATATACTATGTACTACACTGTGCGTTTCTTATATTCTAAGTTTTTCAGTGCAACTCACTCATATACTATGTACTACACTGTGCATTTCGTGTAATGCTGGTTTTTCAGTAAATTCTAAGTTTTTCATGCACCTCACTCATATACTATGTACTACACTGTGCGTTTCTTATATTCTAAGTTTTTCAGTGCTCCTCACTCATATACTATGTACTACACTGTGCGTTTCTTATATTCTAAGTTTTTCAGTGCACCTCACTCATATACTATGTACTACACTGTGCGTTTCTTATATTCTAAGTTTTTCAGTGCAACTCTCTCATATACTATGTACTACACTGTGCGTTTCTTATATTCTAAGTTTTTCAGTGCAACTCACTCATATACTATGTACTACACTGTGCGTTTCTTATATTCTAAGTTTTTCAGTGCAACTCACTCATATACTATGTACTACACTGTGCGTTTCTTATATTCTAAGTTTTTCAGTGCAACTCACTCATATACTATGTACTACACTGTGCGTTTCTTATATTCTAAGTTTTTCAGTGCAACTCACTCATATACTATGTACTACACTGTGCGTTTCTTATATTCTAAGTTTTTCAGTGCAACTCCCTCATATACTATGTACTACACTGTGCATTTCGTGTAATGCTGGTTTTTCAGTAAATTCTAAGTTTTTCAGTGCAACTCACTCATATACTATGTACTACACTGTGCGTTTCTTATATTCTAATTTTTTCAGTGCACCTCACTCATATACTATGTACTACACTGTGCGTTTCTTATATTCTAAGTTTTTCAGTGCAACTCACTCATATACTATGTACTACACTGTGCGTTTCTTATATTCTAAGTTTTTCAGTGCAACTCACTCATATACTATGTACTACACTGTGCATTTCGTGTAATGCCGGTTTTTCAGTAAATTCTAAGTTTTTCAGTGCAACTCACTCATATACTATGTACTACACTACGCGTTTCTTATATTCTAAGTTTTTCAGTGCAACTCACTCATATACTATGTACTACACTGTGCGTTTCTTATATTCTAAGTTTTTCAGTGCAACTCACTCATATACTATGTACTACACTGTGCGTTTCTTATATTCTAAGTTTTTCAGTGCAACTCACTCATATACTATGTACTACACTGTGCGTTTCTTATATTCTAAGTTTTTCAGTGCAACTCACTCATATACTATGTACTACACTGTGCGTTTCTTATATTCTAAGTTTTTCAGTGCAACTCACTCATATACTATGTACTTCACTGTGCATTTCGTGTAATGCTGGTTTTTCTGTAAATTCTAAGTTTTTCAGTGCAACTCACTCATATACTATGTACTACACTGTGCGTTTCTTATATTCTAAGTTTTTCAGTGCAACTCACTCATATACTATGTACTACACTGTGCGTTTCTTATATTCTAAGTTTTTCAGTGCAACTCACTCATATACTATGTACTACAATGTGCGTTTCTTATATTCTAAGTTTTTCAGTGCAACTCACTCATATACTATGTACTACACTGCGTTTCTTATATTCTAAGTTTTTCAGTGCAACTCACTCATATACTATGTACTACACTGTGCGTTTCTTATATTCTAAGTTTTTCAGTGCAACTCACTCATATACTATGTACTACACTGTGCGTTTCTTATACTCTAAGTTTTTCAGTGCAACTCACTCATATACTATGTATTACACTGTGCGTTTCTTATATTCTAAGTTTTTCAGTGCAACTCACTCATATACTATGTACTACACTGTGCATTTCGTGTAATGCCGGTTTTTCAGTAAATTCTAAGTTTTTCAGTGCAACTCACTCATATACTATGTACTACACTATGCGTTTCTTATATTCTAAGTTTTTCAGTGCAACTCACTCATATACTATGTACTACACTGTGCGTTTCTTATATTCTAAGTTTTTCAGTGCAACTCACTCATATACTATGTACTACACTGTGCGTTTCTTATATTCTAAGTTTTTCAGTGCAACTCACTCATATACTATGTACTACACTGTGCGTTTCTTATATTCTAAGTTTTTCAGTGCAACTCACTCATATACTATGTACTACACTGTGCGTTTCTTATATTCTAAGTTTTTCAGTGCAACTCACTCATATACTATGTACTACACTGTGCATTTCGTGTAATGCTGGTTTTTCAGTAAATTCTAAGTTTTTCATGCACCTCACTCATATACTATGTACTACACTGTGCGTTTCTTATATTCTAAGTTTTTCAGTGCTCCTCACTCATATACTATGTACTACACTGTGCGTTTCTTATATTCTAAGTTTTTCAGTGCACCTCACTCATATACTATGTACTACACTGTGCGTTTCTTATATTCTAAGTTTTTCAGTGCAACTCTCTCATATACTATGTACTACACTGTGCGTTTCTTATATTCTAAGTTTTTCAGTGCAACTCACTCATATACTATGTACTACACTGTGCGTTTCTTATATTCTAAGTTTTTCAGTGCAACTCACTCATATACTATGTACTACACTGTGCGTTTCTTATATTCTAAGTTTTTCAGTGCAACTCACTCATATACTATGTACTACACTGTGCGTTTCTTATATTCTAAGTTTTTCAGTGCAACTCACTCATATACTATGTACTACACTGTGCGTTTCTTATATTCTAAGTTTTTCAGTGCAACTCCCTCATATACTATGTACTACACTGTGCATTTCGTGTAATGCTGGTTTTTCAGTAAATTCTAAGTTTTTCAGTGCAACTCACTCATATACTATGTACTACACTGTGCGTTTCTTATATTCTAAGTTTTTCAGTGCAACTCACTCATATAATATGTACTACACTGTCCGTTTCTTATATTCTAAGTTTTTCAGTGCAACTCACTCATATACTATGTACTACAATGTGCGTTTCTTATATTCTAAGTTTTTCAGTGCAACTCACTCATATACTATGTACTACACTGTGCGTTTCTTATATTCTAAGTTTTTCAGTGCAACTCACTCATATACTATGTACTACACTGTGCGTTTCTTATATTCTAAGTTTTTCAGTGCAACTCACTCATATACTATGTACTACACTGTGCGTTTCTTATATTCTAAGTTTGTCAGTGCAACTCACTCATATACTATGTACTACACTGTGCATTTCGTGTAATGCTGGTTTTTCTGTAAATTCTAAGTTTTTCAGTGCAACTCACTCATATATATGTACTACACTGTGCGTTTCTTATATTCTAAGTTTTTCAGTGCAACTCACTCATATACTATGTACTACACTGTGCGTTTCTTATATTCTAAGTTTTTCAGTGCAACTCACTCATATACTATGTACTACACTGTGCGTTTCTTATATTCTAAGTTTTTCAGTGCAACTCTCTCATATACTATGTACTACACTGTGCGTTTCTTATATTCTAAGTTTTTCAGTGCAACTCACTCATATACTATGTACTACACTGTGCGTTTCTTATATTCTAAGTTTTTCAGTGCAACTCACTCATATACTATGTACTACACTGTGCGTTTCTTATATTCTAAGTTTTTCAGTGCAACTCACTCATATACTATGTACTACACTGTGCGTTTCTTATATTCTAAGTTTTTCAGTGCAACTCACTCATATACTATGTACTACACTGTGCGTTTCTTATATTCTAAGTTTTTCAGTGCAACTCCCTCATATACTATGTACTACACTGTGCATTTCGTGTAATGCTGGTTTTTCAGTAAATTCTAAGTTTTTCAGTGCAACTCACTCATATACTATGTACTACACTGTGCGTTTCTTATATTCTAATTTTTTCAGTGCACCTCACTCATATACTATACTACACTGTGCGTTTCTTATATTCTAAGTTTTTCAGTGCAACTCACTCATATACTATGTACTACACTGTGCGTTTCTTATATTCTAAGTTTTTCAGTGCAACTCACTCATATACTATGTACTTCACTGTGCATTTCGTGTAATGCTGGTTTTTCTGTAAATTCTAAGTTTTTCAGTGCAACTCACTCATATACTATGTACTACACTGTGCGTTTCTTATATTCTAAGTTTTTCAGTGCAACTCACTCATATACTATGTACTACACTGTGCGTTTCTTATATTCTAAGTTTTTCAGTGCAACTCACTCATATACTATGTACTACAATGTGCGTTTCTTATATTCTAAGTTTTTCAGTGCAACTCACTCATATACTATGTACTACACTGCGTTTCTTATATTCTAAGTTTTTCAGTGCAACTCACTCATATACTATGTACTACACTGTGCGTTTCTTATATTCTAAGTTTTTCAGTGCAACTCACTCATATACTATGTACTACACTGTGCGTTTCTTATACTCTAAGTTTTTCAGTGCAACTCACTCATATACTATGTATTACACTGTGCGTTTCTTATATTCTAAGTTTTTCAGTGCAACTCACTCATATACTATGTACTACACTGTGCATTTCGTGTAATGCCGGTTTTTCAGTAAATTCTAAGTTTTTCAGTGCAACTCACTCATATACTATGTACTACACTATGCGTTTCTTATATTCTAAGTTTTTCAGTGCAACTCACTCATATACTATGTACTACACTGTGCGTTTCTTATATTCTAAGTTTTTCAGTGCAACTCACTCATATACTATGTACTACACTGTGCGTTTCTTATATTCTAAGTTTTTCAGTGCAACTCACTCATATACTATGTACTACACTGTGCGTTTCTTATATTCTAAGTTTTTCAGTGCAACTCACTCATATACTATGTACTACACTGTGCGTTTCTTATATTCTAAGTTTTTCAGTGCAACTCACTCATATACTATGTACTACACTGTGCATTTCGTGTAATGCTGGTTTTTCAGTAAATTCTAAGTTTTTCATGCACCTCACTCATATACTATGTACTACACTGTGCGTTTCTTATATTCTAAGTTTTTCAGTGCTCCTCACTCATATACTATGTACTACACTGTGCGTTTCTTATATTCTAAGTTTTTCAGTGCACCTCACTCATATACTATGTACTACACTGTGCGTTTCTTATATTCTAAGTTTTTCAGTGCAACTCTCTCATATACTATGTACTACACTGTGCGTTTCTTATATTCTAAGTTTTTCAGTGCAACTCACTCATATACTATGTACTACACTGTGCGTTTCTTATATTCTAAGTTTTTCAGTGCAACTCACTCATATACTATGTACTACACTGTGCGTTTCTTATATTCTAAGTTTTTCAGTGCAACTCACTCATATACTATGTACTACACTGTGCGTTTCTTATATTCTAAGTTTTTCAGTGCAACTCACTCATATACTATGTACTACACTGTGCGTTTCTTATATTCTAAGTTTTTCAGTGCAACTCCCTCATATACTATGTACTACACTGTGCATTTCGTGTAATGCTGGTTTTTCAGTAAATTCTAAGTTTTTCAGTGCAACTCACTCATATACTATGTACTACACTGTGCGTTTCTTATATTCTAAGTTTTTCAGTGCAACTCACTCATATAATATGTACTACACTGTCCGTTTCTTATATTCTAAGTTTTTCAGTGCAACTCACTCATATACTATGTACTACAATGTGCGTTTCTTATATTCTAAGTTTTTCAGTGCAACTCACTCATATACTATGTACTACACTGTGCGTTTCTTATATTCTAAGTTTTTCAGTGCAACTCACTCATATACTATGTACTACACTGTGCGTTTCTTATATTCTAAGTTTTTCAGTGCAACTCACTCATATACTATGTACTACACTGTGCGTTTCTTATATTCTAAGTTTGTCAGTGCAACTCACTCATATACTATGTACTACACTGTGCATTTCGTGTAATGCTGGTTTTTCTGTAAATTCTAAGTTTTTCAGTGCAACTCACTCATATATATGTACTACACTGTGCGTTTCTTATATTCTAAGTTTTTCAGTGCAACTCACTCATATACTATGTACTACACTGTGCGTTTCTTATATTCTAAGTTTTTCAGTGCAACTCACTCATATACTATGTACTACACTGTGCGTTTCTTATATTCTAAGTTTTTCAGTGCAACTCTCTCATATACTATGTACTACACTGTGCGTTTCTTATATTCTAAGTTTTTCAGTGCAACTCACTCATATACTATGTACTACACTGTGCGTTTCTTATATTCTAAGTTTTTCAGTGCAACTCACTCATATACTATGTACTACACTGTGCGTTTCTTATATTCTAAGTTTTTCAGTGCAACTCACTCATATACTATGTACTACACTGTGCGTTTCTTATATTCTAAGTTTTTCAGTGCAACTCACTCATATACTATGTACTACACTGTGCGTTTCTTATATTCTAAGTTTTTCAGTGCAACTCCCTCATATACTATGTACTACACTGTGCATTTCGTGTAATGCTGGTTTTTCAGTAAATTCTAAGTTTTTCAGTGCAACTCACTCATATACTATGTACTACACTGTGCGTTTCTTATATTCTAATTTTTTCAGTGCACCTCACTCATATACTATGTACTACACTGTGCGTTTCTTATATTCTAAGTTTTTCAGTGCAACTCACTCATATACTATGTACTACACTGTGCGTTTCTTATATTCTAAGTTTTTCAGTGCAACTCACTCATATACTATGTACTACACTGTGCATTTCGTGTAATGCCGGTTTTTCAGTAAATTCTAAGTTTTTCAGTGCAACTCACTCATATACTATGTACTACACTACGCGTTTCTTATATTCTAAGTTTTTCAGTGCAACTCACTCATATACTATGTACTACACTGTGCGTTTCTTATATTCTAAGTTTTTCAGTGCAACTCACTCATATACTATGTACTACACTGTGCGTTTCTTATATTCTAAGTTTTTCAGTGCAACTCACTCATATACTATGTACTACACTGTGCGTTTCTTATATTCTAAGTTTTTCAGTGCAACTCACTCATATACTATGTACTACACTGTGCGTTTCTTATATTCTAAGTTTTTCAGTGCAACTCACTCATATACTATGTACTTCACTGTGCATTTCGTGTAATGCTGGTTTTTCTGTAAATTCTAAGTTTTTCAGTGCAACTCACTCATATACTATGTACTACACTGTGCGTTTCTTATATTCTAAGTTTTTCAGTGCAACTCACTCATATACTATGTACTACACTGTGCGTTTCTTATATTCTAAGTTTTTCAGTGCAACTCACTCATATACTATGTACTACAATGTGCGTTTCTTATATTCTAAGTTTTTCAGTGCAACTCACTCATATACTATGTACTACACTGCGTTTCTTATATTCTAAGTTTTTCAGTGCAACTCACTCATATACTATGTACTACACTGTGCGTTTCTTATATTCTAAGTTTTTCAGTGCAACTCACTCATATACTATGTACTACACTGTGCGTTTCTTATACTCTAAGTTTTTCAGTGCAACTCACTCATATACTATGTATTACACTGTGCGTTTCTTATATTCTAAGTTTTTCAGTGCAACTCACTCATATACTATGTACTACACTGTGCATTTCGTGTAATGCCGGTTTTTCAGTAAATTCTAAGTTTTTCAGTGCAACTCACTCATATACTATGTACTACACTATGCGTTTCTTATATTCTAAGTTTTTCAGTGCAACTCACTCATATACTATGTACTACACTGTGCGTTTCTTATATTCTAAGTTTTTCAGTGCAACTCACTCATATACTATGTACTACACTGTGCGTTTCTTATATTCTAAGTTTTTCAGTGCAACTCACTCATATACTATGTACTACACTGTGCGTTTCTTATATTCTAAGTTTTTCAGTGCAACTCACTCATATACTATGTACTACACTGTGCGTTTCTTATATTCTAAGTTTTTCAGTGCAACTCACTCATATACTATGTACTACACTGTGCATTTCGTGTAATGCTGGTTTTTCAGTAAATTCTAAGTTTTTCATGCACCTCACTCATATACTATGTACTACACTGTGCGTTTCTTATA
This sequence comes from Mus caroli, assembly GCF_978045245.1. NCBI lineage: Eukaryota > Metazoa > Chordata > Mammalia > Rodentia > Muridae > Mus > Mus caroli. The sequence continues at coordinate 62,295 of NW_028227363.1, read as the reverse complement.
TTCTAAGTTTTTCAGTGCTCCTCACTCATATACTATGTACTACACTGTGCGTTTCTTATATTCTAAGTTTTTCAGTGCACCTCACTCATATACTATGTACTACACTGTGCGTTTCTTATATTCTAAGTTTTTCAGTGCAACTCTCTCATATACTATGTACTACACTGTGCGTTTCTTATATTCTAAGTTTTTCAGTGCAACTCACTCATATACTATGTACTACACTGTGCGTTTCTTATATTCTAAGTTTTTCAGTGCAACTCACTCATATACTATGTACTACACTGTGCATTTCGTGTAATGCTGGTTTTTCAGTAAATTCTAAGTTTTTCAGTGCAACTCACTCATATACTATGTACTACACTGTGCGTTTCTTATATTCTAAGTTTTTCAGTGCAACTCACTCATATAATATGTACTACACTGTCCGTTTCTTATATTCTAAGCTTTTCAGTGCAACTCACTCATATACTATGTACTACAATGTGCGTTTCTTATATTCTAAGTTTTTCAGTGCAACTCACTCATATACTATGTACTACACTGTGCGTTTCTTATATTCTAAGTTTTTCAGTGCAACTCACTCATATACTATGTACTACACTGTGCGTTTCTTATATTCTAAGTTTTTCAGTGCAACTCACTCATATACTATGTACTACACTGTGCGTTTCTTATATTCTAAGTTTGTCAGTGCAACTCACTCATATACTATGTACTACACTGTGCATTTCGTGTAATGCTGGTTTTTCTGTAAATTCTAAGTTTTTCAGTGCAACTCACTCATATATATGTACTACACTGTGCGTTTCTTATATTCTAAGTTTTTCAGTGCAACTCACTCATATACTATGTACTACACTGTGCGTTTCTTATATTCTAAGTTTTTCAGTGCAACTCACTCATATACTATGTACTACAATGTGCGTTTCTTATATTCTAAGTTTTTCAGTGCAACTCACTCATATACTATGTACTACACTGCGTTTCTAATATTCTAAGTTATTCTGTGCAACTCACTCATATACTATGTACTACACTGTGCGTTTCTTATACTCTAAGTTTTTCAGTGCAACTCACTCATATACTATGTATTACACTGTGCGTTTCTTATATTCTAAGTTTTTCAGTGCAACTCACTCATATACTATGTACTACACTGTGCATTTCGTGTAATGCCGGTTTTTCAGTAAATTCTAAGTTTTTCAGTGCAACTCACTCATATACTATGTACTACACTATGCGTTTCTTATATTCTAAGTTTTTCAGTGCAACTCACTCATATACTATGTACTACACTGTGCGTTTCTTATATTCTAAGTTTTTCAGTGCAACTCACTCATATACTATGTACTACACTGTGCGTTTCTTATATTCTAAGTTTTTCAGTGCAACTCACTCATATACTATGTACTACACTGTGCGTTTCTTATATTCTAAGTTTTTCAGTGCAACTCACTCATATACTATGTACTACACTGTGCATTTCGTGTAATGCTGGTTTTTCAGTAAATTCTAAGTTTTTCATGCACCTCACTCATATACTATGTACTACACTGTGCGTTTCTTATATTCTAAGTTTTTCAGTGCTCCTCACTCATATACTATGTACTACACTGTGCGTTTCTTATATTCTAAGTTTTTCAGTGCACCTCACTCATATACTATGTACTACACTGTGCGTTTCTTATATTCTAAGTTTTTCAGTGCAACTCTCTCATATACTATGTACTACACTGTGCGTTTCTTATATTCTAAGTTTTTCAGTGCAACTCACTCATATACTATGTACTACACTGTGCGTTTCTTATATTCTAAGTTTTTCAGTGCAACTCACTCATATACTATGTACTACACTGTGCATTTCGTGTAATGCTGGTTTTTCAGTAAATTCTAAGTTTTTCAGTGCAACTCACTCATATACTATGTACTACACTGTGCGTTTCTTATATTCTAAGTTTTTCAGTGCAACTCACTCATATAATATGTACTACACTGTCCGTTTCTTATATTCTAAGCTTTTCAGTGCAACTCACTCATATACTATGTACTACAATGTGCGTTTCTTATATTCTAAGTTTTTCAGTGCAACTCACTCATATACTATGTACTACACTGTGCGTTTCTTATATTCTAAGTTTTTCAGTGCAACTCACTCATATACTATGTACTACACTGTGCGTTTCTTATATTCTAAGTTTTTCAGTGCAACTCACTCATATACTATGTACTACACTGTGCGTTTCTTATATTCTAAGTTTGTCAGTGCAACTCACTCATATACTATGTACTACACTGTGCATTTCGTGTAATGCTGGTTTTTCTGTAAATTCTAAGTTTTTCAGTGCAACTCACTCATATATATGTACTACACTGTGCGTTTCTTATATTCTAAGTTTTTCAGTGCAACTCACTCATATACTATGTACTACACTGTGCGTTTCTTATATTCTAAGTTTTTCAGTGCAACTCACTCATATACTATGTACTACAATGTGCGTTTCTTATATTCTAAGTTTTTCAGTGCAACTCACTCATATACTATGTACTACACTGCGTTTCTAATATTCTAAGTTATTCTGTGCAACTCACTCATATACTATGTACTACACTGTGCGTTTCTTATACTCTAAGTTTTTCAGTGCAACTCACTCATATACTATGTATTACACTGTGCGTTTCTTATATTCTAAGTTTTTCAGTGCAACTCACTCATATACTATGTACTACACTGTGCATTTCGTGTAATGCCGGTTTTTCAGTAAATTCTAAGTTTTTCAGTGCAACTCACTCATATACTATGTACTACACTATGCGTTTCTTATATTCTAAGTTTTTCAGTGCAACTCACTCATATACTATGTACTTCACTGTGCATTTCGTGTAATGCTGGTTTTTCTGTAAATTCTAAGTTTTTCAGTGCAACTCACTCATATACTATGTACTACACTGTGCGTTTCTTATATTCTAAGTTTTTCAGTGCAACTCACTCATATACTATGTACTACACTGTGCGTTTCTTATATTCTAAGTTTTTCAGTGCAACTCACTCATATACTATGTACTACAATGTGCGTTTCTTATATTCTAAGTTTTTCAGTGCAACTCACTCATATACTATGTACTACACTGCGTTTCTTATATTCTAAGTTTTTCAGTGCAACTCACTCATATACTATGTACTACACTGTGCGTTTCTTATATTCTAAGTTTTTCAGTGCAACTCACTCATATACTATGTACTACACTGTGCGTTTCTTATACTCTAAGTTTTTCAGTGCAACTCACTCATATACTATGTATTACACTGTGCGTTTCTTATATTCTAAGTTTTTCAGTGCAACTCACTCATATACTATGTACTACACTGTGCATTTCGTGTAATGCCGGTTTTTCAGTAAATTCTAAGTTTTTCAGTGCAACTCACTCATATACTATGTACTACACTATGCGTTTCTTATATTCTAAGTTTTTCAGTGCAACTCACTCATATACTATGTACTACACTGTGCGTTTCTTATATTCTAAGTTTTTCAGTGCAACTCACTCATATACTATGTACTACACTGTGCGTTTCTTATATTCTAAGTTTTTCAGTGCAACTCACTCATATACTATGTACTACACTGTGCGTTTCTTATATTCTAAGTTTTTCAGTGCAACTCACTCATATACTATGTACTACACTGTGCGTTTCTTATATTCTAAGTTTTTCAGTGCAACTCACTCATATACTATGTACTACACTGTGCATTTCGTGTAATGCTGGTTTTTCAGTAAATTCTAAGTTTTTCATGCACCTCACTCATATACTATGTACTACACTGTGCGTTTCTTATATTCTAAGTTTTTCAGTGCTCCTCACTCATATACTATGTACTACACTGTGCGTTTCTTATATTCTAAGTTTTTCAGTGCACCTCACTCATATACTATGTACTACACTGTGCGTTTCTTATATTCTAAGTTTTTCAGTGCAACTCTCTCATATACTATGTACTACACTGTGCGTTTCTTATATTCTAAGTTTTTCAGTGCAACTCACTCATATACTATGTACTACACTGTGCGTTTCTTATATTCTAAGTTTTTCAGTGCAACTCACTCATATACTATGTACTACACTGTGCATTTCGTGTAATGCTGGTTTTTCAGTAAATTCTAAGTTTTTCAGTGCAACTCACTCATATACTATGTACTACACTGTGCGTTTCTTATATTCTAAGTTTTTCAGTGCAACTCACTCATATAATATGTACTACACTGTCCGTTTCTTATATTCTAAGCTTTTCAGTGCAACTCACTCATATACTATGTACTACAATGTGCGTTTCTTATATTCTAAGTTTTTCAGTGCAACTCACTCATATACTATGTACTACACTGTGCGTTTCTTATATTCTAAGTTTTTCAGTGCAACTCACTCATATACTATGTACTACACTGTGCGTTTCTTATATTCTAAGTTTTTCAGTGCAACTCACTCATATACTATGTACTACACTGTGCGTTTCTTATATTCTAAGTTTGTCAGTGCAACTCACTCATATACTATGTACTACACTGTGCATTTCGTGTAATGCTGGTTTTTCTGTAAATTCTAAGTTTTTCAGTGCAACTCACTCATATATATGTACTACACTGTGCGTTTCTTATATTCTAAGTTTTTCAGTGCAACTCACTCATATACTATGTACTACACTGTGCGTTTCTTATATTCTAAGTTTTTCAGTGCAACTCACTCATATACTATGTACTACAATGTGCGTTTCTTATATTCTAAGTTTTTCAGTGCAACTCACTCATATACTATGTACTACACTGCGTTTCTAATATTCTAAGTTATTCTGTGCAACTCACTCATATACTATGTACTACACTGTGCGTTTCTTATACTCTAAGTTTTTCAGTGCAACTCACTCATATACTATGTATTACACTGTGCGTTTCTTATATTCTAAGTTTTTCAGTGCAACTCACTCATATACTATGTACTACACTGTGCATTTCGTGTAATGCCGGTTTTTCAGTAAATTCTAAGTTTTTCAGTGCAACTCACTCATATACTATGTACTACACTATGCGTTTCTTATATTCTAAGTTTTTCAGTGCAACTCACTCATATACTATGTACTACACTGTGCGTTTCTTATATTCTAAGTTTTTCAGTGCAACTCACTCATATACTATGTACTACACTGTGCGTTTCTTATATTCTAAGTTTTTCAGTGCAACTCACTCATATACTATGTACTACACTGTGCGTTTCTTATATTCTAAGTTTTTCAGTGCAACTCACTCATATACTATGTACTACACTGTGCATTTCGTGTAATGCTGGTTTTTCAGTAAATTCTAAGTTTTTCATGCACCTCACTCATATACTATGTACTACACTGTGCGTTTCTTATATTCTAAGTTTTTCAGTGCTCCTCACTCATATACTATGTACTACACTGTGCGTTTCTTATATTCTAAGTTTTTCAGTGCACCTCACTCATATACTATGTACTACACTGTGCGTTTCTTATATTCTAAGTTTTTCAGTGCAACTCTCTCATATACTATGTACTACACTGTGCGTTTCTTATATTCTAAGTTTTTCAGTGCAACTCACTCATATACTATGTACTACACTGTGCGTTTCTTATATTCTAAGTTTTTCAGTGCAACTCACTCATATACTATGTACTACACTGTGCATTTCGTGTAATGCTGGTTTTTCAGTAAATTCTAAGTTTTTCAGTGCAACTCACTCATATACTATGTACTACACTGTGCGTTTCTTATATTCTAAGTTTTTCAGTGCAACTCACTCATATAATATGTACTACACTGTCCGTTTCTTATATTCTAAGCTTTTCAGTGCAACTCACTCATATACTATGTACTACAATGTGCGTTTCTTATATTCTAAGTTTTTCAGTGCAACTCACTCATATACTATGTACTACACTGTGCGTTTCTTATATTCTAAGTTTTTCAGTGCAACTCACTCATATACTATGTACTACACTGTGCGTTTCTTATATTCTAAGTTTTTCAGTGCAACTCACTCATATACTATGTACTACACTGTGCGTTTCTTATATTCTAAGTTTGTCAGTGCAACTCACTCATATACTATGTACTACACTGTGCATTTCGTGTAATGCTGGTTTTTCTGTAAATTCTAAGTTTTTCAGTGCAACTCACTCATATATATGTACTACACTGTGCGTTTCTTATATTCTAAGTTTTTCAGTGCAACTCACTCATATACTATGTACTACACTGTGCGTTTCTTATATTCTAAGTTTTTCAGTGCAACTCACTCATATACTATGTACTACAATGTGCGTTTCTTATATTCTAAGTTTTTCAGTGCAACTCACTCATATACTATGTACTACACTGCGTTTCTAATATTCTAAGTTATTCTGTGCAACTCACTCATATACTATGTACTACACTGTGCGTTTCTTATACTCTAAGTTTTTCAGTGCAACTCACTCATATACTATGTATTACACTGTGCGTTTCTTATATTCTAAGTTTTTCAGTGCAACTCACTCATATACTATGTACTACACTGTGCATTTCGTGTAATGCCGGTTTTTCAGTAAATTCTAAGTTTTTCAGTGCAACTCACTCATATACTATGTACTACACTATGCGTTTCTTATATTCTAAGTTTTTCAGTGCAACTCACTCATATACTATGTACTACACTGTGCGTTTCTTATATTCTAAGTTTTTCAGTGCAACTCACTCATATACTATGTACTACACTGTGCGTTTCTTATATTCTAAGTTTTTCAGTGCAACTCACTCATATACTATGTACTACACTGTGCGTTTCTTATATTCTAAGTTTTTCAGTGCAACTCACTCATATACTATGTACTACACTGTGCATTTCGTGTAATGCTGGTTTTTCAGTAAATTCTAAGTTTTTCATGCACCTCACTCATATACTATGTACTACACTGTGCGTTTCTTATATTCTAAGTTTTTCAGTGCTCCTCACTCATATACTATGTACTACACTGTGCGTTTCTTATATTCTAAGTTTTTCAGTGCACCTCACTCATATACTATGTACTACACTGTGCGTTTCTTATATTCTAAGTTTTTCAGTGCAACTCTCTCATATACTATGTACTACACTGTGCGTTTCTTATATTCTAAGTTTTTCAGTGCAACTCACTCATATACTATGTACTACACTGTGCGTTTCTTATATTCTAAGTTTTTCAGTGCAACTCACTCATATACTATGTACTACACTGTGCGTTTCTTATATTCTAAGTTTTTCAGTGCAACTCACTCATATACTATGTACTACACTGTGCGTTTCTTATATTCTAAGTTTTTCAGTGCAACTCACTCATATACTATGTACTACACTGTGCGTTTCTTATATTCTAAGTTTTTCAGTGCAACTCCCTCATATACTATGTACTACACTGTGCATTTCGTGTAATGCTGGTTTTTCAGTAAATTCTAAGTTTTTCAGTGCAACTCACTCATATACTATGTACTACACTGTGCGTTTCTTATATTCTAAGTTTTTCAGTGCAACTCACTCATATAATATGTACTACACTGTCCGTTTCTTATATTCTAAGTTTTTCAGTGCAACTCACTCATATACTATGTACTACAATGTGCGTTTCTTATATTCTAAGTTTTTCAGTGCAACTCACTCATATACTATGTACTACACTGTGCGTTTCTTATATTCTAAGTTTTTCAGTGCAACTCACTCATATACTATGTACTACACTGTGCGTTTCTTATATTCTAATTTTTTCAGTGCAACTCACTCATATACTATGTACTACACTGTGCGTTTCTTATATTCTAAGTTTTTCAGTGCAACTCACTCATATACTATGTACTACCCTGTGCATTTCGTGTAATGCCGGTTTTTCAGTAAATTCTAAGTTTTTCAGTGCAACTCACTCATATACTATGTACTACACTACGCGTTTCTTATATTCTAAGTTTTTCAGTGCAACTCACTCATATACTATGTACTACACTGTGCGTTTCTTATATTCTAAGTTTTTCAGTGCAACTCACTCATATACTATGTACTACACTGTGCGTTTCTTATATTCTAAGTTTTTCAGTGCAACTCACTCATATACTATGTACTACACTGTGCGTTTCTTATATTCTAAGTTTTTCAGTGCAACTCACTCATATACTATGTACTACACTGTGCGTTTCTTATATTCTAAGTTTTTCAGTGCAAATCACTCATATACTATGTACTACACTGTGCATTTCGTGTAATGCTGGTTTTTCTGTAAATTCTAAGTTTTTCAGTGCAACTCACTCATATACTATGTACTACACTGTGCGTTTCTTATATTCTAAGTTTTTCAGTGCAACTCACTCATATACTATGTACTACACTGTGCGTTTCTTATATTCTAAGTTTTTCAGTGCAACTCACTCATATACTATGTACTACAATGTGCGTTTCTTATATTCTAAGTTTTTCAGTGCAACTCACTCATATACTATGTACTACACTGCGTTTCTTATATTCTAAGTTTTTCAGTGCAACTCACTCATATACTATGTACTTCACTGTGCGTTTCTTATATTCTAAGTTTTTCAGTGCAACTCACTCATATACTATGTACTACACTGTGCGTTTCTTATACTCTAAGTTTTTCAGTGCAACTCACTCATATACTATGTATTACACTGTGCGTTTCTTATATTCTAAGTTTTTCAGTGCAACTCACTCATATACTATGTACTACACTGTGCATTTCGTGTAATGCCGGTTTTTCAGTAAATTCTAAGTTTTTCAGTGCAACTCACTCATATACTATGTACTACACTATGCGTTTCTTATATTCTAAGTTTTTCAGTGCAACTCACTCATATACTATGTACTACACTACGCGTTTCTTATATTCTAAGTTTTTCAGTGCAACTCACTCATATACTATGTACTACACTGTGCGTTTCTTATATTCTAAGTTTTTCAGTGCAACTCACTCATATACTATGTACTACACTGTGCGTTTCTTATATTCTAAGTTTTTCAGTGCAACTCACTCATATACTATGTACTACACTGTGCGTTTCTTATATTCTAAGTTTTTCAGTGCAACTCACTCATATACTTTGTACTACACTGTGCGTTTTTTATATTCTAAGTTTTTCAGTGCAACTCACTCATATACTATGTACTACACTGTGCATTTCGTGTAATGCTGGTTTTTCTGTAAATTCTAAGTTTATTCAGTGCAACTCACTCATATACTATGTACTACACTGTGCGTTTCTTATATTCTAAGTTTTTCAGTGCAACTCACTCATATACTATGTACTACACTGTGCGTTTCTTATATTCTAAGTTTTTCAGTGCAACTCACTCATATACTATGTACTACACTGTGCGTTTCTTATATTCTAAGTTTTTCAGTGCAACTCACTCATATACTATGTACTACACTGTGCGTTTCTTATATTCTAAGTTTTTCAGTGCAACTCACTCATATACTATGTACTACACTGTGCGTTTCTTATATTCTAAGTTTTTCAGTGCAACTCACTCATATACTATGTTCTACACTGTGCGTTTCTTATACTCTAAGTTTTTCAGTGCAACTCACTCATATACTATGTATTACACTGTGCGTTTCTTATATTCTAAGTTTTTCAGTGCAACTCACTCATATACTATGTACTACACTGTGCATTTCGTGTAATGCCGGTTTTTCAGTAAATTCTAAGTTTTTCAGTGCAACTCACTCATATACTATGTACTACACTATGCGTTTCTTATATTCTAAGTTTTTCAGTGCAACTCACTCATATACTATGTACTACACTGTGCGTTTCTTATATTCTAAGTTTTTCAGTGCAACTCACTCATATACTATGTACTACACTGTGCGTTTCTTATATTCTAAGTTTTTCAGTGCAACTCACTCATATACTATGTACTACACTGTGCGTTTCTTATATTCTAAGTTTTTCAGTGCAACTCACTCATATACTATGTACTACACTGTGCGTTTCTTATATTCTAAGTTTTTCAGTGCAACTCACTCATATACTATGTACTACACTGTGCATTTCGTGTAATGCTGGTTTTTCAGTAAATTCTAAGTTTTTCATGCACCTCACTCATATACTATGTACTACACTGTGCGTTTCTTATATTCTAAGTTTTTCAGTGCTCCTCACTCATATACTATGTACTACACTGTGCGTTTCTTATATTCTAAGTTTTTCAGTGCACCTCACTCATATACTATGTACTACACTGTGCGTTTCTTATATTCTAAGTTTTTCAGTGCAACTCTCTCATATACTATGTACTACACTGTGCGTTTCTTATATTCTAAGTTTTTCAGTGCAACTCACTCATATACTATGTACTACACTGTGCGTTTCTTATATTCTAAGTTTTTCAGTGCAACTCACTCATATACTATGTACTACACTGTGCGTTTCTTATATTCTAAGTTTTTCAGTGCAACTCACTCATATACTATGTACTACACTGTGCGTTTCTTATATTCTAAGTTTTTCAGTGCAACTCACTCATATACTATGTACTACACTGTGCGTTTCTTATATTCTAAGTTTTTCAGTGCAACTCCCTCATATACTATGTACTACACTGTGCATTTCGTGTAATGCTGGTTTTTCAGTAAATTCTAAGTTTTTCAGTGCAACTCACTCATATACTATGTACTACACTGTGCGTTTCTTATATTCTAATTTTTTCAGTGCACCTCACTCATATACTATGTACTACACTGTGCGTTTCTTATATTCTAAGTTTTTCAGTGCAACTCACTCATATACTATGTACTACACTGTGCGTTTCTTATATTCTAAGTTTTTCAGTGCAACTCACTCATATACTATGTACTACACTGTGCATTTCGTGTAATGCCGGTTTTTCAGTAAATTCTAAGTTTTTCAGTGCAACTCACTCATATACTATGTACTACACTACGCGTTTCTTATATTCTAAGTTTTTCAGTGCAACTCACTCATATACTATGTACTACACTGTGCGTTTCTTATATTCTAAGTTTTTCAGTGCAACTCACTCATATACTATGTACTACACTGTGCGTTTCTTATATTCTAAGTTTTTCAGTGCAACTCACTCATATACTATGTACTACACTGTGCGTTTCTTATATTCTAAGTTTTTCAGTGCAACTCACTCATATACTATGTACTACACTGTGCGTTTCTTATATTCTAAGTTTTTCAGTGCAACTCACTCATATACTATGTACTTCACTGTGCATTTCGTGTAATGCTGGTTTTTCTGTAAATTCTAAGTTTTTCAGTGCAACTCACTCATATACTATGTACTACACTGTGCGTTTCTTATATTCTAAGTTTTTCAGTGCAACTCACTCATATACTATGTACTACACTGTGCGTTTCTTATATTCTAAGTTTTTCAGTGCAACTCACTCATATACTATGTACTACACTGTGCGTTTCTTATATTCTAAGTTTTTCAGTGCAACTCACTCATATACTATGTACTACACTGTGCGTTTCTTATATTCTAAGTTTTTCAGTGCAACTCACTCATATACTATGTACTACACTGTGCATTTCGTGTAATGCTGGTTTTTCAGTAAATTCTAAGTTTTTCATGCACCTCACTCATATACTATGTACTACACTGTGCGTTTCTTATATTCTAAGTTTTTCAGTGCTCCTCACTCATATACTATGTACTACACTGTGCGTTTCTTATATTCTAAGTTTTTCAGTGCACCTCACTCATATACTATGTACTACACTGTGCGTTTCTTATATTCTAAGTTTTTCAGTGCAACTCTCTCATATACTATGTACTACACTGTGCGTTTCTTATATTCTAAGTTTTTCAGTGCAACTCACTCATATACTATGTACTACACTGTGCGTTTCTTATATTCTAAGTTTTTCAGTGCAACTCACTCATATACTATGTACTACACTGTGCGTTTCTTATATTCTAAGTTTTTCAGTGCAACTCACTCATATACTATGTACTACACTGTGCGTTTCTTATATTCTAAGTTTTTCAGTGCAACTCACTCATATACTATGTACTACACTGTGCGTTTCTTATATTCTAAGTTTTTCAGTGCAACTCCCTCATATACTATGTACTACACTGTGCATTTCGTGTAATGCTGGTTTTTCAGTAAATTCTAAGTTTTTCAGTGCAACTCACTCATATACTATGTACTACACTGTGCGTTTCTTATATTCTAAGTTTTTCAGTGCAACTCACTCATATAATATGTACTACACTGTCCGTTTCTTATATTCTAAGTTTTTCAGTGCAACTCACTCATATACTATGTACTACAATGTGCGTTTCTTATATTCTAAGTTTTTCAGTGCAACTCACTCATATACTATGTACTACACTGTGCGTTTCTTATATTCTAAGTTTTTCAGTGCAACTCACTCATATACTATGTACTACACTGTGCGTTTCTTATATTCTAAGTTTTTCAGTGCAACTCACTCATATACTATGTACTACACTGTGCGTTTCTTATATTCTAAGTTTGTCAGTGCAACTCACTCATATACTATGTACTACACTGTGCATTTCGTGTAATGCTGGTTTTTCTGTAAATTCTAAGTTTTTCAGTGCAACTCACTCATATATATGTACTACACTGTGCGTTTCTTATATTCTAAGTTTTTCAGTGCAACTCACTCATATACTATGTACTACACTGTGCGTTTCTTATATTCTAAGTTTTTCAGTGCAACTCACTCATATACTATGTACTACACTGTGCGTTTCTTATATTCTAAGTTTTTCAGTGCAACTCTCTCATATACTATGTACTACACTGTGCGTTTCTTATATTCTAAGTTTTTCAGTGCAACTCACTCATATACTATGTACTACACTGTGCGTTTCTTATATTCTAAGTTTTTCAGTGCAACTCACTCATATACTATGTACTACACTGTGCGTTTCTTATATTCTAAGTTTTTCAGTGCAACTCACTCATATACTATGTACTACACTGTGCGTTTCTTATATTCTAAGTTTTTCAGTGCAACTCACTCATATACTATGTACTACACTGTGCGTTTCTTATATTCTAAGTTTTTCAGTGCAACTCCCTCATATACTATGTACTACACTGTGCATTTCGTGTAATGCTGGTTTTTCAGTAAATTCTAAGTTTTTCAGTGCAACTCACTCATATACTATGTACTACACTGTGCGTTTCTTATATTCTAATTTTTTCAGTGCACCTCACTCATATACTATGTACTACACTGTGCGTTTCTTATATTCTAAGTTTTTCAGTGCAACTCACTCATATACTATGTACTACACTGTGCGTTTCTTATATTCTAAGTTTTTCAGTGCAACTCACTCATATACTATGTACTTCACTGTGCATTTCGTGTAATGCTGGTTTTTCTGTAAATTCTAAGTTTTTCAGTGCAACTCACTCATATACTATGTACTACACTGTGCGTTTCTCATATTCTAAGTTTTTCAGTGCAACTCACTCATATACTATGTACTACACTGTGCGTTTCTCATATTCTAAGTTTTTCAGTGCAACTCACTCATATACTATGTACTACACTATGCGTTTCTTATATTCTAAGTTTTTCAGTGCAACTCACTCATATACTATGTACTACACTGTGCGTTTCTTATATTCTAAGTTTTTCAGTGCAACTCACTCATATACTATGTACTACACTGTGCGTTTCTTATATTCTAAGTTTTTCAGTGCAACTCACTCATATACTATGTACTACACTGTGCGTTTCTTATATTCTAAGTTTTTCAGTGCAACTCACTCATATACTATGTACTACACTGTGCGTTTCTTATATTCTAAGTTTTTCAGTGCAACTCACTCATATACTATGTACTACACTGTGCATTTCGTGTAATGCTGGTTTTTCAGTAAATTCTAAGTTTTTCATGCACCTCACTCATATACTATGTACTACACTGTGCGTTTCTTATATTCTAAGTTTTTCAGTGCTCCTCACTCATATACTATGTACTACACTGTGCGTTTCTTATATTCTAAGTTTTTCAGTGCACCTCACTCATATACTATGTACTACACTGTGCGTTTCTTATATTCTAAGTTTTTCAGTGCAACTCTCTCATATACTATGTACTACACTGTGCGTTTCTTATATTCTAAGTTTTTCAGTGCAACTCACTCATATACTATGTA